>NW_027182257.1:6520382-6900382 GCF_029961685.1 Aristolochia californica
AAAAATGCATGGCATAGTTTAAGGGGGAGCAATTAAAATCGATAGGAATAATAAAAATTGACAATTATATGCATGCGCACATTAAGGAAGAGTAATATACCAAGCATGACATAAGCTAAGGGGAAGTGTTTCACTTTTTCTCTGCTAAGTTTTGTCATCATAAAAAATCGAAGAGATTGTTGACCTAGGTTGACTCAAGACCTCAAATTTTAATTAGAAAAACTTAAGATATTGTGTTGATATTTTTAATTCAAGCATTTCAGGATGCACTATCTTCAAAAAACAAAAAATCAAGATCTATGAGGAAGAACCGATAAATCTACACAAAATACCTCAAGTAAGTGACATATTGGGTCATCTTAAAGGAACATCTATGATGAAGCTTGAAGATTTGAATACCTAGACTCTAAGTTTAATAGAAAATCTCAAGAACTCCAGATATGTAAGAGGATAACCAACCAAATTTCAATATTTAAGTAAAAGTATACTTTGGAGTTGTTAAGAGAGAAATTAAATTAATTTTGAATTTAAAAATTCGGAATTAAATTATGTAATATTCATAAAATTAATGAGAAAACAATCAACATGATTTTATAAAATCAAGAGAAAACCTTTATTGATTTTGATTTCTTAAACTAAGGAAATTCGAATCCATAACTAAGGTATTAAATAATCATTCTTTACCCTATAAATAGGCATGTATAGATTGTAAAAATTCATTCTAATTCAATAAAATTTCTCCCTTTCACCTTACGTCCGTGGATTAGGCTCCTTAAGTTGAACCACATAAAATTGGTTTGTGTTTTTTGTTCCTTTCATATTCGCATAGAAATTTCTCGTGGTATCAAAGCAGAATGTTTGATTTTCACTATTTTTTGTTTTCGCAGTTACTTTTTACATAATTTTTGTGTGTTATTTATTCTATTGTTTTTCATTAAATGATTTATGCATTAGATAGATCGGCTTACTACGAGTATTTTGCTTCTTGTTTCATCAAAATACATTGGAAAATGATTTATAATTTCGTGTTTTTCACCAACGAGCACCTTGTTTTTTAACCATTTTTTGTACCAATGTAGTACTTTTTTATTTAAATTGAAGTATTAGTTTGAAATATGAGTCAATTCCAAGTATTTACCCTCTTGTTTCATCAAAATCCATCAAGAAATGACGATGGAATTGAGATTTCAAACCTCTAGTTTGTTTTGCGTCGAGAGGAAAACAATGAGCCAACGTGGCTCGCTCTACTAGGCATGCTGGCTTGCGCATCCGATTTCAAAAACTAGCTCCGATGCTTGAAGCGCGCGTAGACCCGATACAATGGTACTGGGTGTACAACGCTTATCGACCGTGCAGTTCCAGATCCACGTTGGAAAATCAACAGAGAATTCACCTAAACACTTTACATCCGCTTCAGTATCCGCATCACATTCTATTTCTCATATCCGAATCTAACGTATAGATCCGACACGCTATCCTAATAGAAGATTTGACTTGTTTCACTATCTATTTATTATTTTTGGCTTGGTTTTCTCTTTTTTTGACCCAAACCAAACCAATTTTTGGTTCAAACATAAAACTCTCATATTTCCCTCACTTTTCATTCATTTTTTATGAAATTTTTACTCTTATTTTTTTAAAATACTCTATTTATTGTTTTTAAAAGGGGAAAGAATTGAGAAGAGATTTATTTATTGAACCAATAGGGAGATTTTTTGGGTATTAGGAATAGGGATTATGTGGTGAATACAATCTCATATCCTAAACCATTTTAAAAAATTATATTAATATAATTTTTTTCATACACCTTCTACTAGTGTTTCATCTCATTTTTTTCACATTATTTTTTTGCATAACTTTTTTTTATAAGATGGATTTAGGACATGATAGTCCGATGACCCCCTCCATAGTCATTACCATCTCATCAAGATTTTCTCCATCCCATATGACACTTCATCACACCATCAATGACACCAAGCATAAAGAAAGTTTCATTCACAAGAATGAGGTTCTATCCAACAATACAAGACCACAAGTTGTATTTCCTCTTACCCCCAACACAACTTAAGGCGCAATATTAAGAGAGAAATTTAATTAATTTAAAACTTAAAATTTCGGAGTTAAATTATGTAATAATTCAGGAAATTAATGACAAATAAATCAAGAAATTGATTTTTCATGATTTCCTAAAATCAAGAGAAAATCTTGATTGATTTTGATTTCTTAAATTAAGAAAATTCGAATCCTTAATTAAGGAATTAAATAATCCTTCTTTACCCTATAAATAGGATTGTATTGATTGTAAAAAATCATTCTAATTCAATAAAAATTCTCCCTCTCTCTTTCCATCCGTAGATTAGGCTCTTAGGTCTGAACCAAGTAAAATAAGTTTGTTTTTTTATTCCTTTTATCTTCAATTTTATATTTTCCATAGAAACTTCGCAATTAAGGCATGAAATATTTTAGAATGATTAAATCACTTAGAGTTTATTTGCATACACTACCAACATGCATCAACCATGATTCACTTAAATGTATGATCAATCATCCAAAATGCAACAAACCTTCAACATAAAACATAGTCAATCATACTATATAAGTATTATTAATTATCCTTTATGGGTATAATCAATCATCTAGAGTACTATCAAGCAACTGCATAAAGTATGATTAGTTATTGTTATAAAGCATGGTCAATCATCATGTTTTTTTGCCAAAGTTTGTAAAATGTTTGATCGATGATAGAATTAACCATTTGATCTAAGGAACTAAAAAATATAATTGTTGGAGCCATTGATTAATCAATTAAAATGTATTATTGATCATCCCTCTGTCATTACAATGGTAAAAAACAATTAATTTTGTCAAAAAACTTATAAATAATAACTCAAACTTGTCCTTAAGCATTCAATGAGAAATTATTGGAATATCTAAGTCTTCTACAAAGATTTTTTAGCCAAATCTTCTGATTTTATCCTTTGCTTGAGAAAAAACCTAAATTTACCCAAATCTTCCAATTTTTCTGCATTTCCATCAAACTCCATATACTTTATTGCATGGGCCCAAAGGAATGGAAGTGTGGAATCTTATTTGGGGTGGTTATCTCTCCAAAAAGAAAGATGTAAATTTTCATTTTTTCTTTTGTAACTTTACTTTCTTTTGAAGAGGTTTTCTAGAACTTAAATCTAAAAGGGTCTTTAGAGAGATTGAGATAGTGTAACTGGGTATTAGACTTGGCTTGAAGAGAACCATAATCTCTTTTATAAATTTTGATAGCTGAGAAAAATTCATTGAGATAGTGTAACTGGGTATTAGATTTGAAGAGAACCATAATCTCTATCATAAATCCCCCTCCCCCCCTCTCTTGAGCAGCCACCAATATTTGCTTCATTAAATTTAAATTTAAAAAAGAAAAGAAATCATACGAGGAGAGCTAATTACATTTGGTTTTGCTATTTTGGAATCTATTTATTGTACTTAATCTTTGTGATCTCTTACTTTGATATTAAGTGATTGGTTCAAAATTTGATTTGGCCTTTGAGTTTTGCGGGGCAAACAGTTTTTAGAAAGCTCATATTTGACTTAAATATCACTGAATATTGACTTTGACACCATAATTGATATTAAATTCTAATTGTTATCTCAATATTAGGATTACCTAGGTTGGGTATATTCTATTTTTGTTCATATTTTTGTAATATCTATCTACTAAGAGGCAAATTTGTACGTCCCCTGCAATACAAAAAAACTCACATTGTAAATTCATTCAATTAGCTTGAATAAATGAGTTGAAGTATCTATAAGTTGTAAATCTCTTTGTGGATCTATGCTAGTGTATCTTGTTGGCTTTTGTAAGTCTCATAGAGGGTAATTGGGATAATTAGACCTTGGAAGTTACTTGATTGTAGGTATCATTAGGCTTCTACATAGTGGATTTTTTTCTTAGGTGCAAACACCTTAGGAGTGGATGTAGTAACCTGAATTTGAGTTGTGAACCTATGTCCTTTGTGTAAATGTGATTTGAAGTTTCACTACAGGTAACATGAACTCGAAAATACAAACACTTAGGGAGTGGATGTAACAACCAAAGTTTGTTTTGTGATTACTATAAAAATCATTGTGTATTTATTATGATTAATTTTTTATTTGCGTAGAACTTTAATTTATATTAAGTTAAAAATAAAAAAAATTTCAAATCCCTAATATGGGTCACCTATTGACCCCCCAAGTTTGTGCCTTACGAGACCTAACAAACGTTCCTAAAAAGTCTACATGTTGAAACTTATGAATCATCCAATAGAGCTCTAACCATGTTTATTTGCTCTATAGAGTTCTTTGAGTTTTTTTTTTTTTTGGCTTTGATTATTAGTAAACTCAATTGCTTGATTTGGAGTTTTATCTTCATATCCTTTTAAATTAAGTAATTAACTCTATAAACATGGTCAGGCCATCCTTGTTTTTTCATATGTAGGGCCAGAGAAGAGGGGCATGGACTCCCTCCTAAGTCCTAACATGTCCCCTTTGTTATGAAGATTGAGAGTTCACTCCCAATGTTGAGAGTGAAGAGAGAAAGAGAAAGAAAGCAAGGAGAGACTACCTCTATGTTTTAAATTGGTGTATTTGATAGGAATCCATATTAATCAACTAGATTCTCATTATATAGCTATGTTACCACTTGTCACTAAATGTTTAAAAGAGTCATTGCCCCTCTCCTCCCCTTTTTGCTATGATGGAGAGGAATCTCTCATCTTTTAGAGTCATACGACAATGGGAGGAGGGGGGGTTGTCCCTCCCCCTTCCTTTAGTTCCAAAGGAGATTGTCTCATCCTCTCCTATGCCATACAAAAGTTATGCATAGCAAAGGAGAGAGTTGGGGTTCCTCCCTCACTAGTAGACAAGAGTATGTTTGGAACCTCATGGAAAATAATAGAAAAGAAAAAAAATAAGAATTTGACTATTATTATTCCAAAAAATAGTTAGTGAAAAGAAGAATTTTATTATTATCTTATTTTTAATAATTATTTTTAAGAATAATAATAATTAAATTCTTTTTTTTAGGGGTTCCAAACAAACCCTAACGGAATAGGGCTATGCCTCCTCCCCTTACAAAATAGGTAGGAGAGGGGAGTTGGGAACCCTCCCTTGTATTCTTTGGTTCTTGTCAAAGTTTTGCAGGGCAATAAGGCCCTCTTCACAAATGCTTTGGAATTATGCATATCAAGGAAAAGTGTATATATATGGAGGAAAACTCATGTTTTTTTATCTTTAACATAAAAAACAAGTTCAATGGGGTTCAATTAGATCTAGTTACCTAATTGAGTTGGTAAGTGAATTAGATTGGATAATATTTTAAAAAATAAGAAAAAAACTTTAAAAAGAAACATGTAGGCTAATGATCGTAAACAAAAAGAAAGAATCATTTAAGAGGAAAAGAAGGTTGGAGTCAAGACCGGCCAAGGTTGGCTCTATATAGCTTTTTCTTCTTAAAAACTGAATCTATTTACAATAATACTATTTACTTTCTTGTATTTATAACATTTTTATTAGATCATTTTATCATTAAAATTTGATTAAAATAAAAAATCAGAATAATATCAAATGAATGCATATGATAATAAATAATTATAAGTAAGAAAAAATATTTTTTAAAAAATAATTAATTTTAATTTTAATAAAAAATTATATTTATTAGAGCCTCTTTTAAACGAATTGTCACTCTTGTACATGTTAAAAAATAATTAATTTTAATTTTAATAAAAAAATTATATTTATTAGAGCCTCTTTTAAACGAATTGTCACTCTTGTACATGCTTCAGATCCACGTCTTTTGCTGGAGTCCGAAAACTCTTGACAGTTGACACCATCCTTTTGGGCCACCTAACAATTCAAATGTTGTATCCTCCTTCATCGGGCTTCAGCGCAACCGCGAAATAAACCTAAGATTGAATTCCAATCTGCCTTTCATCAGGCAGCTCGATCGAGCGACCAGAGAGTCCGATTGCGGTTTGTACGTCGGTCGCACCGTCGAAACCTTGATGGGGCATTCAAGGCGTATTGGAAATAAGGAAAAAACTAAGGGCATTTTCGTACCGGGATTGATACAAAAACCGAAGCAAGTGACAGATTTCGGTGTCGCCTGAATCTAAAATCCCAATCATCTATTAGCGCTTTCTGCATTCTCTGTCCCCTGGGGAGGTTTTCCTGTACACACGCCTATCCTCCTCTTGGGAAAAATTTAAGCGGTCTTACCTGAAATTTTCCTTTCTTCTTCATAGGCAGTGGTCATGGCGTCCGAAAGCTTTACAGACAAAAACGTCGTCTTCAGAAAGCTCAAATCCAAGTCCGACAACAAGGTGAGCATCCTCTCAAATTTAATAGGTTTCATAGGTGTGCGAGATCTGGCTTGGTACTCGTAGATCTAGACGGTACGAACCTGATCTAACCTATTCGTCATTCTCGCAGATGTGTTTTGATTGTAATGCGAAGAATCCGACGTGGGCGTCTGTTACTTATGGGATCTTCCTCTGCATCGATTGCTCCGCGGTTCACAGGAGTCTTGGCGTTCATATCAGCTTTGTCAGGTGTGGTTCCTTTTCTAACTTTTAATCTTGTAACGAATTAGTTCTTACTTTTTTTCTGAAAATTGTTGTTCTTTTTCTCTTATGAGAATAATTTCTTGATTATGTTGATGATTCTGCTGCTCTCAGAACCGATGCATGTGTCAAAGTACTTCCTTTTTAGACGATCTTGGATCTTGTCTTTCTCAAGGTTGAGTCATTGCATCCACTGTTATTGTTCTTAAGTCGTTGGTTTTTATTACGTGGTTTTGATCAAATTTCCAGATATTTTACGTGGTTTTGATTCCACGACTGCACACTTATGATCTGATTGGATGTTACCACATTGGGATCTCCCTATAACAACAGATTATAAACAAAAACGCGTCATTGATTTGGTTCATCAGTTCCTTCTCTATTATGTTGGTTACACATACTTTCTGGTAGGAACAAAATTTCGTTTTGAACTTCACAATGGTGGTTTGTCTTTTCTCCAGAACTTTTTGTGCTCTTCCAGTCAATGCTGGATGGTAATTGAAACTTTAGAAGATGCATGATTTCTTTGGTCGTGGTTCTTTTGGTGACCTGCATCCTCAATGAGCATTATTTGCCCCTGACGATGCCATTTCCACCAAGTCTGCTTCAGTGCCTGGGGGGATATAGAGGTCTTGCAGGAAAGCAAGGGGTGTGGCAACCTCACATGATTCTTAGATTTTGAATCTGGGATACGTCCAGAATAGACTCTGGACATGATATTTGGAGGCATCTGTTGTCGCTTCGCTTGCTAGCCTTGTATTTACTTTGACAGTTTATGCTACAGATAATTTAAGATGCCTCTGAAGTGGTGGATGTTGGAATGATGTTCCTTATAATGGTAGAAAATGAACAAAAATTTCACCATAATGGGTTACAAAAAATAAACTACTTTTATAGAGATAAATAAAACTAACTTCCAGTAGCCATACAATTGAGATTGTGGACCTTCTGAGTAAAGATCTAAGATTCAAAGTCTCTAAATAAATGAATAAATGAAAGGATGGCAGTTATGTTGTCATGTACTGTTTACATTATCTTCCTTTCATTTTTAAGTTTTTAAAGCCTTCTGTTTCTCTTGTCACTGAGGCTCACAATAGGTGTTTATGCGCTTAAAAGTTGCTGTTGCTGACGAACTGCTAAGTTTCTGCTTTATTTCTATTTGTGGCTGTCATTTTGTATTTGGATATTCTAGATTTATGAAGATTTATGTCAACATTTCTAGTAGGAGGCTTAAAGATTGGTGAGAAGTTAATGCTAAGAAATTCTTTTGTCACATGAAGATATTCTTCTTCATACTACGTTCTCCTTTGAAATTTTTACAACCAACTTTTAGTTAAGCTTTCTATTTCCATATTCTCATTAGTTACCGGTTCCAGTTATAAGGAAGGTGAAGAAATGGAAAAATAGGAAATTGAGAAGTAAGGCAGTCTCAAGATGAGGAAAACTGCCCACATTAATCTATAACTTACCACAGTGAAAGATTAAGATACCATTAGGTTTATGCAATAAAATAAGTTAATTGACAAAAATACCCACTTATTGGCATAAAGTGAACATAACACTAATGTCACTCTCTCTACACTCCACCAAGCTTGTTGCATAATGCAGTAAAAGGTTTCTTCAAGAGAACTTTAGTAAAAAATTCACCAAGTTGATCAGCTGATCATACAAGGGGTGCAACTATTTTTCCACTCTGTGTAGCTTCTCTGTAAAATGACAATCCACTTTGATATGCTTTATCCTTTCGTAAAAGACATGATTTCTAGCTAAGTATAGGGTTATGGCCCGATTTAGCCCTATACTCAGCATCTGCATTCGATCTATCAATAACTGTATGTTTCTTACTTTTTCGAGTTACCAAATTTCTACCAAAAAATTTGCAATAGTCACTTGTTGACTTCTATCGAGTTTACATAATCTGCATCAAAGTAACCAGTCATGTCCAAGTGTTGATGTGACTTATTGCTCAAAGCTTTCCCAGGTGCACCCTCGAGATATTTCGAAATTCTGACCACAATATTATAATTAACTCTCCTAGGCTCTTCCAAAAACCGTCAAATTACTCCTACTGCATATGATATTTTTGGACGTGTCACTGTAGCATAGAGAAGCTTCCCAATTAGTCTTCTATATTTGCTTTCATCTTCTAACCTTGGACTGTCAACATCGTGTAGCTCAACATTTGGTTCCATGGGAGTTTTAATAGGCTTGACTCCCAATAGCCCTCTTTGAGAGAGATAATTTGTGATGTATTTCCTTTGTGATAAAATCCTTCTTTTACTATACTCCACTTCTATACCAAGGAAATATTGGAGTTTTTCAATGTCCATTGTTTGAAAATTCTGCTTGAGATGAGCCTTGGTGTGTTTAATTCCATCTACATCACTACTTGAGAGAACAATGTCATTGAAAAATAAAGTTTGTATCAGAACCGTTGTATTCCTCAGCCAAAAAAAAAACAAAGTCATCAAAATGGACTTCAAGTAAAACTAAAACCCACCACAATCTTACTAAAATTTACAAATCATGCAAATGGACTTTGTTTAAGCCCATGAATTGCTTATTTCATGTACACACTTTCTGTTCCTCCCCTTAGCAAAATTTTAAGAGGTTGCTCTGTATGGAACTCTTTTTGAAGATCACCATACAAGAAGGCATTCTTGTAACTGATAAAGAGGTCAGTCTTTGTTTACTTCAATTGAAATTAGAATATGCATGGAACTTAACCTGGCAACATCAAAGAAAGTATCAAAATAGTCTCCACTTGATCTTTGTATCTCTCCAGAGAACCATCAACATGATATTTGATAGTAAATACCCATTTGCAACCTACAAGATGTACACCTAAAGAAGGATCACATAGCTCCAAGTTTGACGAGACTGCAAAGCTTGCATCTCTTTTTGCATAGCACTTGTCCATTTTATATCATTGAGAGTTTTCTGGTATGTCTTAGGTACAACCCTAAAGGACAAAAAGGAAACTATGCAGAAAACAACTTAGTAAAGGACACACATTTAGGTATAGCGTGACGGATGCAGGAACTTACCCCTTTGCAAAGAGCAATAGGAAGATTTATCTCAGTTGTAGGAGCTAGAGGCAGGTCTACCTCAACTATATGACCGACAGAAATTTGAGGAGGTAAATCAGAAGGCAGATTCTCAGACGAGTTGGCTGTTGGTACAGGTACTACTAGTGGTGGTAGAGTCTCATTGTCAATCTGTGAAACCTCAGTTACAACTCATTTTTGGCATCTTCATATACCTGAGGTGGCTTTGGATCCTCTTGTTGTACAAATGGCAAAGGAACTGAAGGCATTGGGACAGGAGTAGGAGAGAAGGAAGACTCACCAACGTCATCAGATTGAACCAAAAAATACAAAGAACTCTCAAAAAATGAGACATCTACAAAAAAATCCATTTTCTTATGAACAAGGATCATAGCATCTATAACTTTTTTGGACTCTAGAGTAGCCAAGGAGCACACACTTGGCAGCCCTTGGGAAAAGTTTGGCCACACTGGGTTGAAACACATGGACAAAACATGTCATCCGAAAACTTGAGTAACATGAAACAAAGGTTGATGTGGAGCAAGCACCTTCATAGGTTCTTGTCATTGCCAGACACTATGAAGGCACCTTGTTTATCAAATAACATGTTGTAAGAACAACATTTGCCAAGTAAAGTTTAGGGACATTCATTTGGAACAAAAGAGTTCTAGCAACATCCTAGAGATGTCTATTTTTCCTCTTAGCTACACCATTTTGTTGTGTTTAAGCACAAGAGATTTGATGTAGAATTTCAGTCGTGCCACAAAAAAATTGAAAGGACACTTAAATATTCTCTTACATGATCAGATTTAAGAACACAACTGCTAGTAGAAAATTGCACTTTTATTTCATTGTAGAATTTTTTGAATACATCAAGAACATTGGACCTCTCTTTCAATAAAAACAACCAAGTGACTCTGCTGTAATCATCTATGGAGGTAACAAAATACTCTAACCCAAAAGTCGCTTAACTCTAAACGGACCCCAGATGTCTGAATGAACAACTTCAAAAGAAAGAACATCGTTTATTGACTCTAGAAGGAAAGACATTGAGAGTGTGTTTCCCTAATTGACAAGCTTCACAATTAAATGACTCGACTAAACGAATAAAGGAAATAAACTTCTGCAACTTGGCTGTAGGTCAATTTTTCTCACACTCAGTACCAATCATCTTCCTTGTCTGTAGGTCTTAAAAAAACTCATGAAGGGAGAAAAAAGTCACTGATCAATTTAATGATTTTGTTAACTGACTTACAAATAATAGACTGATAGGAAATTTAGTCATGTTCAGTACTGATTGTAAAGACAGAAGAATTAATTGGGACCACTTCTAGTCCACAAACTTTGACTCACTATCGGCTAATGAAACAGATCCAAAAGGATTATAGGTAGACAAAGAAGAAAAGGACAATAAATTGCCTGTCATATGGGCTGATACCCTAAAGTCAATAACCCAGGACTCAGATAAGAAAAATGAGAAACATAAGACATACCTTTATGTGCTAGCGTAACACTAGCAGAAGAGGATTTACTAGCCAGCAGTCCAATGAACTTAGCGAACTCCTAAAACATCTTTATTCACAAGAAATCATATTGGGACCAATGTCAGGTGAAGAGGCTAAGGAACCTTGCTGAGTAACTTGATGCACCCATTCTGGCCTTCCAAATTTATCCTAACACTTCTTTGACATGTGGTTGGTTCAACCTCTTTGACAGGCTGGAATTGAAAATTTCCTTGGCCTCTACCACAACCTCCCCCTTGATTGTGACCTCTTCCTGTGATGAGCATAATTAGTATTCAGGGCTGAAGAACTGTCTCCTTTAGGTGTCACTCAGAGGTAGGAACCACAGCAGATTCTTCGACAAACCTGCACAAGTCTCTTTGCCATGGGAATCTAGTGATGGCTAGTAATTGTACTCGAATTGCATCATATTCTGCTTCTGTAGCATTCAAAAAACTAATCACCTAATAGTTTCTCTGTTTGTCAAGTTCCTTTTCATCAAGCAAGCACAAATGGATGATACAAAATCAACCCATGCCATATTCCTTCTGCTCACCAATCAACTCGGTCCATGTCATGGACCTATCTCCTCCACTGTGAACAATTTAGTATAGAGCTCAAATATCCTTGACATATTACTTGATTGGGAAGACCACTTTCTGAAAATTCAACCATATTTCTCTAGCAATCTTATGGAACACTACCTGACTTACCATTTGAGATTCTATGCTGTTCAATAACCTAGACATTACTGTGTACTTGTCAGTTGCCCATTCTTCTGTCTTGGTTTGAAGGGGATCTTTAGTCACAAGTTTCAGATTCTTCTTAAACCCAAGGAAAATCTGAACTGCCTGAGGCCAAACCACATAATTCTTATTGTTCAACTTTACCGAAGTAATCCGAGTAGCATTATTCTGCTTTTACAGGTTTCATATCACTGGACTCAGCCATAACTCTACTCACTTAAAAACACAAAGCCTCAAATTATACTATTAACCAGGCAAAATTAACACTTGCGCAACAATATGTGAAACAAATAGGACTGTTCAGATTTCTATAGTATCAAACAGCAGTTCAAACAGCAGTTAAAACAGGCAGGATATAAAGAAACACAGTAGAGAGACTTTTGAGGAGGGCAATCATGTAATCAAGCACAAAGGCTGAATTCAGACAATCAAGTAGAAAAACAGCATACACATACATGCAGGCACGTAAAATAACCCTCTCAAACACCTTGAATCTTCATCGAGTGGGCAGGCCGGCTTGGGAAAATGCTTAGCATGTCAGATAGGCTCTTAAACCATTGCCAGAAGTCAATGGAATCATCACAGGATAAACCTGTTGTTGCTGGAGACACAAAGCAAAAGGATTCTCTGCCGCAGGTCAAGGAAGATTAAAAGAGGGAGAAAGGAGGGAAATCGGAGAAAAGGAATGTTTGAAATTGCATCTTAATTGGTCTCCTGGCACCCTGATACCATGAAGTAGGAAAAGAGGAAATTGAGAAGTGTTGCAGTCTCAAAAAACTGCCCACATCAATCTATCAAGCAACAGAAAATTAGGGCCAACCATGCCATGTCAACTTAATACGGTATATGGAAAACAAAGACGAAGATATCCTTAGATTTACACAGTAAAAATTTCTTGAAGTTAAGTTACAAAAATACCTCCCTAGTGACACAGCACTCAACATAAAATTGCAGAAAGGAAAATATTACGCTAATGCCACTCTCTACAGAAGGTATAGATTCTCTGTTTCTTCCAGTAGCCATGTAATATAACTTGCTTCTATTCCAATCTCAGCCATTAACTTGCTTCTATTTCAATCTCGGCCATGTTATGTAGCGTAATTCTACTGTAGTTTTGTTGAAAGACTTTTTCTCTTTATAGCTTTCAATTAATTTTTTTCAATTTTGTTCATGTTGGTGAGGCATCAATGTTAGAACTCTTTATATATTATTTCTCATGTATAGCACATGGGCTCTAGTACTCTTTGAGTTTTTAAAAAAAGGCCCATTATTCATAATAGTGAGCTGGCTTTTGGCTCAATGTCCTCATTGGGGGTTTCTAATGTGAGTTCTTGGTTTCAAGTCTCAACAGGGGATTGGGTGTGGGTGGGTAATCTCCATTCAAAAAAACGTGAGAGGGACAGAGAAAATATAAAGATAATTTTTTTTTAAAAGAAAAGAAAGGGAACGATAGTCTGCCAAAAGTTTCCAAGTGTTTTGTAATGGATTGAGATGGAAGTAAAACTCAAATAATTTGGGATGACTGAAGGATGCTTTTATTATTTCACATGCTGTTAACAAGGGTGTCAGATCTGCCAATAGGTTAATGTTGGGTGACAGATAGGTATGGTGCCTGATCTGTCAATAAGTTAAGGAGTAGGCCTTTGACTAGGTCTTGAGATCCAATCTCTCCCTGGGTATTGAGTGTGGTGTGTGTATGTAATCAACATCCCCAAAAAATAAGTTAAAGCAGGCTATATCATATGGGACATCTTTGCTAACTAATGAATTTTTGTCTTACATGAATAGATCAACAAATTTAGACTCATGGACTCCGGAGCAGTTGAAAATGATGAGTTTTGGAGGAAATAATCGAGCTCAAGTTTTCTTTAAACAGCATGGGTGGACTGATGGAGGCAAAATTGAAGCTAAATATACGTCAAGAGCTGCAGAATTGTACAGGCAGATACTCTCCAAAGAAGTAGCAAAAAGCATGGTTAATGACACAGTTTTGCCATCGTCACCCACCATTACTTCCCAGCCAAGCCCTACTGGTAACGGTCTTCCTGAGCTGAAATTTCCAGATAACTCACTTGAAAGACATGAGGCTCCTCTGGTTGTTAATTCTCCTAAAGCATCACATTCAATTGTCACAACTACCATCAAAAAGCCCCTTGGGGCAAAGCGGACAGGAACCAAGACTGGAGGGCTTGGTGCACGAAAGCTCACTACCAAGGTTCTTATCTGTTATTGATATCAGTACTGTTTTGGTTGCCTATTAGTATTGGTGACATTAGTTTGAATTCAAAAGGAATTGTTAGTATTATATGTGAAGATGAAGGAGATGCCTTCATAATTGCAGACAAGCGATAATCTTTATGATCAGAAGCCTGAAGAGCCAGCCCCTGCTGTTCCCTCCCTGGCTGTCAATGCTGCACCAACCTTTGGGTCATCTTTGCCTTCACGCTTTGAATATGTAGAAAATGTTCAATCAACAGAAACCAGTCCAGGAAGTACACAGGTGCTAGGTCATGTTTCACCGCCCAAGTCTTCTAGCTTCTTTGCTGAATTTGGAATGGATGGTGGGTTCCAGAAGAAAGGAAGTTCCAGTTCCTCAAAAGTGCAGGTAGACCCATAATTCATTTTGTGCCAAATACAAGCTGTTCAAAGCGTAAAACATTTATGGTCAGAATTGTTTTTCAAGCTTACCTTGGAAACTCTGCTTTCCACCTTTTGAAAAGGTTTAATATGATTTGGTTTTCCTAATTTTCTTGCCCATGTTGTTCTTTAAGCTAAATGTTCATCTTCTGATAAATCCATCCTGTATAGATTTGCTACCTCTGTGCAGTTTTCATGCAGTCTCCAGATATATGCTGACCATGCAGATAGTGTTTCCATATTGAACCAAAATACTTTTCTGAAAACTTCCATTTTTGTTTTTTCTGTGGATGGGTTGAATTATTGTATGACTAATGGGGTCTTTTAACTACTATTTTTACTTAGAACTCTTAGTTTGTTTTAGCGGTAATAATCTTTTAGTTAGAGGATAGGTTGATTGATAATTAATGATATTTATCTTTTTGGTTTCCTTTGACTAAGGTGATTTGGATTCTTTAAATGCTGTGTATGGTATGTGAATGCCTTGTATTTTTGTTTGCCGCATATCTTAGTTTCATGTACTTCGTGTGTGGTCTGCAGATTCAGGAAAGTAATGAAGCAAGACACAAGTTCTCCAATGCTAAGTCAATTTCGTCAGCTCAATTTTTTGGTGATCCGACCAAAGCGACTGACAGGGAGGCTCAAGTGACTTTGCAAAAGTTTTCAGTATGTCTGCTTCCCTTTCTCTTAAATTTATTAAGTGATTACTTAACTCATCTTCGAAGCTATCATCTAGCTTCATAAATAGAGATGGCATAGCATCTCAGTTGATGCACTAAAAAACATTGCGAGGTATGAGAGAGAATACAGCCAAAAAGGAGGGTTTGCCTTTACATGGCTATCCTCATAGTCAAAACCTTGTATGAAAATAATGACAGATTCTACTTCAAAAAAATTTGTTAGGTTTCATCCATCAATATATCGTCTCTCTAATATTTGTAAATACTGGAATTCGAGTAGGGTTCATCAGCCATATCAAGTGCTGATCTCTTTGGCGATGAATATGATGATTCTCGGCTGGACGTGACTGCATCAGACCTCATTAACCGAATCTCTTTTCAGGTGTGGATGTCTATCTTCAAATTTCCATCATTCGATGGCAAGTATTTTTCGTCTTTAGTCTTCTCTCTAACCTGTTGTTATTTTAAATCCATGATTGCTTTTTTATTTAAGTTTATAATTGACATTATTATTTTCTATCAGATGATATGCAGAACCTTTCTTATTTCCATTGATCAAAATGCAGCTCTGGCTTTCTCTTAACAGGTTTATGTTTCTTATGTGGTTGTTGTCTTTCAGGCGTCACAAGATATCTCCTCGCTTAAAAACATTGCAGGAGAGACTGGAAAGAAACTCACTTCTTTTGCTTCCAGTTTTATAACGGATCTTCAGGACAGAATCCTCTGAGTTAATGGTTGCATCTGCATATAACCAAAGAAGGAAAATACAAAGCTGTGTCTACATTTTGATGGATTGTATTACTCTTTAGATTAGAGGCCCTTCTCAAATTCTTTCTGAAGATAAATAAAATCAAACTTTTTCAATCTACCACTGTTGGGTGACTTTTGTTGTAGGAAATGTTTGAATTTTACTACATATCGTGTACCTAGTATATCTTCTATATTTGATCAACTTTACCGGTTTGTCTGAAATGTTTTCTTGCTCTGTACGTTAGACATCCGGTATCCTTTTAACGTTATTCACGATTAAAGGCAGACGTTGTTAGCAGCTGTTCCTCAATTAATGATAGTTTAGTGTTTCCATTACCGATAGTTTAGTTTCTTTTCGTTCCACTTGTGCTGTTTTTATTATTTTTTCTATGTTCCGATGTTATTAGTTTCTATAGCAATGATAACCATTTTATCTAGCGGTGGTTTTCAGCTAGGCTTTGAGAGAGAATATCGGCAGAGGTGAGCAATAGACCATCTTAAGTCTGTACATGGTTCATTTACTTGGACACCTTAGTGCTGCGCCTCTACACTCTCTCCCTCATCGGTCATTGCTCTCTGATCTTGGTTGTTCGTTCTCTCCCTTCTCCCTCTCACACTCCCTTCTCCCTCTCGTACTCGCTCTCCCTCTCCCTTTTCCCTCTTGCTTTCTATGACTTTCTTTTTCCTCTCTCATCTCCCTCTGGTCCTCAGCCTGCAACAGCGTTGCCTCTCCCCCTCTGACCTACCTCCCCTCTACGTTGTCTCTGATATTCCAACCCTCTAGCATCTACCTCTCTTTTTCCCCCTTCTTTTGCTTTTCACTTTCTTTTCCCTAAAAAATCTTCCCGATTTCCTTCGATTTCCCCGTTTCGGCGTCAATTTCTTCGATTCTATTTCGATTTCCCTCAAATTTTCCCATTCAACTTCGATTCCCCCATTGGGCTTCGATTTTCCCCAAAATGCAGAAGATAAGCCTAAACCCTAATATATTTTTTTAGTTTAATTTACTGTTGTATTTATTTTATTTAATTTTTGTGTGCGGTATCTGTATTGATTGTTTAATTGTTGTATAATTTCGGGATTTAGGGTTAGGGTTTATGGTATTTAGGGTTTAATTTCATGTGTAGGGTATAATTTCTGGTTTTGGATTAGGGTTTATGTTATATGGAGTATAGTTAATGGTATTTTTAGGGTTAGGGTTTATGGTTATTGATTTATTAGGGTTAGGGTTAATAGAAATTAGGGTTTAGGGTTTGGGATTTTCAAGGGGTTAGGGTTTAAGTTCAGGTTTGGGGCTTAGGGTTGCTAGGGGTGTACTATCTGGCATTGGGGATAGGTTTAATAGAAATTAGGGCTTAGCAGTCTCAGGTTTGGGGTTTTCAAAGGCTTGGGGTTTAGGGTTTATATTCAGGTTTAGGGCTTATGGTTTTTAGGGTTTAGGGTTTTCAAGTGGTTGGGGTTTAGGGTTTAGTAGGGTGTACTTTCTGGAATTAGGGTTAGGGTTAATAGAAATTAGAGTTTAGGGTTTGGGGCTTAGGATTTTTAGGGTTATTATGGTGTACTATATGGAATTAGGGTTTAGCAGTTTCGGGTTTGGGGTTTTGAAAGGCTTAGGGTTAAGGATTTAGTAGGGTATACTTTCTGGAATTAGGGTTTGGGTTAATAGAAATTAAATTTTAGGGGTTTAGGGTTTAGGTTTATTAGAGTGTACTTTCTGGAATTTGGGTGTAGGATTTAGGGTTTAGGATCTATATTAGGGTTTGGGGTCTATGCAAAGTTTGGTTTAGAGTATGTTGGGTAATGGAAGGTGGGTTGAGTCCAGTTTAAACTAGGTTGAGTCGCCTGCACGGGCGTCCATTAGCCAATGAAACCCATCCCCCATCACTGACGAGGTACGATTCGTAGTGACTGCGAAATCATATGGGGCTCTCCCAAGCGTATTCAGTGAATTTGGACTTCGGTGTGTTTTTGCATTGTTAGGATTAGTTATCTGCAATGGAATTAGTTTGATTAATTTTTAAATGTTATAAAATATTGTTGAATAATTTTGAAGTGCTATGGAATGATCCTGTCATACAGTGAGGAGATTCGGATGTTATAAATATCCACCAGATGGTATTTTTTTCAACATTTTATTGTGTTTCCATGTGTCCCTAGTTACTAGGACAGGTAGGGAGTCTGATGAAGGTGGTCTGATTGAGTTTTCTCCATAAGGACCATCTTGGTTTTAAATTATATATGGCTGGATGAAGACAACAAAATTGTCGATCTCTTGGTCAAGCATGTCAATATGAGCAAAAAACTTGTGAGCATCTCAAAAATCGAACAAGATCATGGAAAAAACTTACCAAACAATAACGAGTTGTCTCAACACTGGTGGGTTCGGTTGGGATGCAACCACACATCGAGTTACTGCAAGTCATTTTGTATGTCAAGACTACATTAAGGTTAGTAAATCATGTTGTACTACAAAACATTATGTATTTTTTCGCAGTACTAAACTCTATTCCAAGACTTCTAAAAGATGTTTTTTTCTTGTAGGAGTATAGATATGCTGAGAAGTATAGACGTGAAGGGCGCCCACTTTACAACAAATTGCTTTGGTTGTCGGAAACTAAATAACCATGGGGACAACAAGTCAAACTTGTGTAGATCTGGGTAATGATCTCCTTTGTTAGCCAGAAGGGCCACTGATGGATGAGCTCGAGGATGTCGATGTAGGTAGGGATGTTACATCATCATTCCTTAGCGGGAATGAGTTGGCACCTGAGCAGTCTTGAAAAGGTAACCCGTCACCTTCAACTCTCCATAGAAAGAGAACAAAAATGTCCACTGATGATACTGGCAAATTCATTGATGCAATGAAGGATATTGCTAAGTCATTTAGGGAATCTTCAAGCCTAAAGATGTCAATACCTAACTTGCATGGTACGAAGCTCTCCTAGAAATCCTGGACCTACCAATAGAGGTGAAGTATCATGCTCCTAAATGGTTGGAGATGCCAAATAAAATGGATATGTTTATTAGGATGACAGTGGAAGAGCGACTCAATTGGCTTAAATTTTGTTATCGTGAATTGTAGTAATGAGTTTTAAGTACACAATTGACTTTGGGACAAGTGGTTTGTATGTTGATGATGATTTTGAATTATGACATTGTAAGACTTATTAGGTGATTATTGATCTTTTATGAATGTCATTATGGTTAAAACTTGTTTTCATTATTGTTGTTGTTATTGTGTGGATGAATGTGGAGAATATGGGTGTGAATGGATATGGTTGTGTAGGGTTGTGAAAGTAGGATGTGGGAGTGTGGATAAAAATGGTTTTGTGGATAAAGATAAGATGTGTGGATGTGGATGAAAATAAATGTTGATGAATATGTCTCATACTTGTAAGGGAAATGATTGAAGATATGATGTGATTGAAGATAGGTGGATGTGTGGATGTCGATGAAAATGGATGTTGATGAATATGTCTCATACTTGTAAGGGAAATGATTGAAGATAGGTTATAATTGAAAATAGAGGTGTGTTTGTGGTTTTCTAAAGGTGTGATTGAAAATAGGCTATTATTGAAGATAGAAATGTGTTTGTGTTTATGACTTTTGGGAAGAAACAAGAATTATTATTGTAGTTGTGGTTGTGATTATGACGATTGTGTTTATAGGTATCCATAGATAATATTACTGACGAAGAAAATATTGCAATTATGTTCACCATCAGAAGATACGATCTATTCCATTGAAATAGACATGTACCACATTCTTTTGGGATTGGTGGTCCATTGTATTTGCAAAAGGCATTAGAAAAATCACCTTTTAAATTTTGAAAAGTTTATAAGATGAATAAAATTGTATTTCACAAATTGATTGACATACTTAAGAGTAGAGGATTTTTATAAACCACAAAGACTATCTCAGTGGAATAACAACTTGCATATTTTCTCCTCACTGTTGGTCGTCAACCATCGTATAATGTCATAGCAGAGATGTTTGATAGATTAAATTAGACCATAAGTAGACATTTCAATAAGGTGTTGGATGTTGTTCTCAAACTTCACTCTAATTACATCAAACGGCCTTCAGAATACACTCAC
Organism: Aristolochia californica; assembly: GCF_029961685.1. Lineage (NCBI taxonomy): Eukaryota > Viridiplantae > Streptophyta > Magnoliopsida > Piperales > Aristolochiaceae > Aristolochia > Aristolochia californica. The sequence continues at coordinate 6,540,435 of NW_027182257.1, forward strand.
TCAAAGATTTTAAACAATCCAATGTTTTATCCATACTTTAAGGTAACATCACTTGCCCTCGAATGAATAATTTTAGGGTAATATACAAATTTATGTTTGTATTAATTGAAATGTTATAATTAGGATTATATTGGGGCTATTGATGGAACTCATATCAAAACGTCACTTGAGCAACAATAAAGGTTTGGAAGGATTATCTGTCACAAAATATAATGGCAGCATATACATTTGACATGCAATTTACTTATGTACTTGTTGGATGAAAGGGACCAGTAACTGATTCCTGTGTACTGAAGTCAGCATTGATTCATCAAGATAAACTCTTTGTACCTGAAGGTAAATAATATATTTTTTATGTAGTATTTTTATCTATTATTATCTTCAATTATTTTATATGGAATATATTTTTTATTGTAAATAAATATTATTTAGTCAATGCTTGTTATGCAAATCTTCTAGGATTTTTGGCTCCATATCGAGGTACTCATTATCATTTGCAAGAATTTGGAAACAATCTTCCTAGAAATGATAAAGAATTATTCGACCGAAAGCACTCATCTTTGAGGAATTCTATTGAGCAATTTTTTTATGCTTTAAAAGCTCGGTTTCAAATATTGAAAGGCGCTCCTCCATTTTCTTATGAGATCCAGATAAAAATTGTTATTGTTTGTTGCATATTACATAATTATATACATAGAGAGATTTACAGGGATATGTTTGAAACGAAAAAGGATGATTCGGTTGATGAACTTGGTGGAGGAGGTGATGAGGTCAAATTAGGTGTAAATAATGATGAAGATAGTGATGATAATGATGGTTTTTTGGATGAAGACAACCAATTAACAAATATTCGGAGGGAGCGTGCATTACAATCCACAAGAGCCGCACACCGAGAAATATCAATTATGACTAGTGAACTCGGTGCTTGGCTTGGGACGCCATCTATGGGATTACCAAGATTTATAAAAGAGAGTTGGCTTGTGAACCTCCATCAGGACTGCCCTCAAAACATCCAATACACCATCCAAGTGTCAGTTAGGCAAACGTGTGGAAGTTTCTATGAAGTTAAAATCAATGACTTAAGGATGGAGTTTTGGGTCTTCATGGAGATGGTGACACATTTTCTCAATCCAAGGAAGGACATGGTCTCTCGCCTCACTGCATTTGACATCTTCTTACTTTGGGCCATTAATAAGAGAATTTTGCTCAACTACAGACATAATATGACATGCCGCATGTTAGACATAGCCACTAATACTCGACCCGACAACCTTCCATTCACTAGAGAAATCACCACCATCCTATGCCAGAGTGGGGGTAGATCTATTAGATGAGGTGTCAATCAAATAAATAAATGTTGGAAATTTTGGGTTCAAAAAATGGTGTGGACAATGGATCCAAAAAGAGAATATACCAAAGGAGTTAGCCCCCCACAGCCTGTCGTTTCTAGAGCCTCTCATGGATCAATTCAAGTTCGCGAAAAAGAGAAGAACGGAAGAAGGTGCTTTTCTTCATTTTATTTTTTCCAAGTTAGGTTCTGTCATAATAAAAAAAGGGGAAGATTGTTGACTATAGGTGGACTCTCACATTGTTTATTATGATAAAAAAAAAACTTAATTGAATTAATAGCTTATAGATCTAAAGTATTTCAGATATTTCACCTTAAAGAGCATATCAAGGTCTAAAGCATCAAAGCCAAAATAAAGACCTCAAGCACAATTGAAGAAGCACCCACAAGGAAGAAGACAATGAGAAAACTCGAGTTCAAGCATCATAGACAAATATTTAGATTCAGTCATTTTGTATTTTTTTTGTAAGAGATTATTTTAACTCCTATTCCTTAAGTACTTGTGAGATTAGAGCTTTAGGATATAAATTACATTTAGACATGTTTAGAATCATCATCACATCACTTAGAAACTTGTTAAAGCACTCAAAGAGAAATTCTCATGCTTTATAAAATATACATTTTTATTGTGGCATTGGAATGATCAATCGATCATTGATTGTGATCGATCATTCAGGATATGGCCATGTCATTCTATAATGCATAATCGATCATCCCTCAAAGATTGATCGACTATAGTTGTGTAGGCAAGCAAAATTTACAGGGAACAATCAATCATCCCTCCAAATTGATCGATCAGTCAGAACCTTGCTAGTAAGGGACTTCAAGAATGATCAATCAAATAAAAATACAATGATGCATCATAGTTGTATTCCACAGCTAGAGGGAATCTCGATTGATTGAACAACCATTGGTAATGATCAATCAACTTAATTTTTTTGGACTAACAGTAATATATTGATCGATCAGTCCATTAATCAATAAGTCACTATCTAACAGAAAAGTAATCATTATGATCGATTGATCGATCAATCACTTACCAATGATCGATCAATCAATAGTATGATTTTTTTTCAAACAGACAAATAATAACTAGTTTGAGTTGGAGAAGCTATAAATACCCCCACCAAACCGTGAGTAAAGGAGTGAATGAACATTTATTGGCATATCTTCAAGCCACAAACCTCTATCTTGCAAATTCCCACCTAAAGTCCTTTAGAGAGAAAGAGAGTGTTTACCTTTGAAAAACCTTCAATCTCTTTCAATCATCCTTGCATACATCATAATACAAACTCCTTGATCTATTTGCAGCGTGATACAGAGGAGGTAACTTGAATCTTTTAAAGAGAAACATCTCTCCAAGTAATGGTGTAATTTTTCCCTTTCTTTTTATGATATTGTGAAAAGTTCATCTAGAACATGTTAATCTAGATAGAAAGGCCTAGCTAGAGCTAGAATCTAATAGCAATCTCTTGGGGAGATTGGCTTGTGTAAAAATCATGTAGTGAGCTATACGTGGACAAAGAGAGCCAGAATCTCTTTGTAATTTTCCAGCTATTAGAGCATAATAGTAGAATTTTCCCAAGCATGGGTTATCAGACAGTGACTACCACTAGGGAAACATCGATAACAAAAAATCTTTTTGTCCCTGTGTAGTGTGCATGTCGTTATTTATATTGAATTGTTTTTATGCATGATATTTTTATTACACACACAAATTGGTTTTAATTTGAATATCTCAATTCACCCCCCTCAGAAGAAGCCTCTTAGGGCAACATAAGTCACCTGGGCCAATAACATTTGGATGCCTGTTGACATTCAAATACCCAATAAAAATGCCAAAGCCCACCATTCAGATGCCACCTTGGTATTTTAATGCTCAAAAGCCTTACATTTGAATTACACTTTTCTAGGTTTCTGATGTGTTGGACTCAAATTCCTTATCAAATATAGTTAATGATACCTAACATTTTAGATTGATTGTGTGTTACGAAAGAATTTTTTTGAGAACTACTTTTAAATGAAAAAACATAAGCAAGAGACACTATTCAAAGATAGACCCCTTTCAAACATATGTATCCTACCAAAAGAAGTTCTAGAAGAACAATAATCCAACAAATTTGGATGATCAAACAATGGTCATTATCAAAAGCTTTCGTAGAAAAAAGAATGTTCAAATAGAGGGTATTAAAAAAAAGCACAAATATAAAGGAAATGCTCAAACTAAATAGAATGTTTGAACAAAGTTCACCAAATAGAAGCTTCGACAAAATAATAAGTGTTCCAACAAAGTCAATATTTTTAACAAATCTAGAGAAGAAACTTGGAAAGAAAAAGTAATGTTAATATTCAAACAACTCTACAAAAAAAAGCTCAAAGAAATGTTCAAACAAAGTTCCTAAACAGAAGTCCCTACTAAAAAATAAATGTTTGAACAAAAGAAAATGTTCGAATGGAGTCCAAAATATAAACATGTTGCGTAAAAGAAATGTTTATATAAAAGGTTTGGTTTGAATAAATGCTACCTAGAACATTACAGAAGAAACTTAAGAACCATGATAGACGTACAAAATATTAAGTGACATATCCATGTGTCCAATAGCTCAAAGAGAAAATTTTAAGTATTTCTTGAGATTTTTAACTAAGTTTTCGTTGAATTTTACTACTAAACAAAATGTACTTTTTTTAGTTTAATTGTTCAATTTTTGAATGTATCATCTATTTTAGTTATTTTTCACCACCCTCCTCCTCACCCCCTCCCCCCCCGGGTTTTAAAAAAAAAAAAAAACAAAACCTTTTGATTCCAAAAGCTTCCATGTTGTGGACTCGATAGCAAGGCGAGTCATCCAGAGGCGACGTGGATGAGTTGGTAACTCAGTGGAGCAGTGAAGGACATTAGGCATTACATGTTTCCTTTATTTCTTTATTTCATGAATTATATATAGGAAGACCACTAAGGGCATTATTGTAATAACCGAGATATCGAGCCTTGGCTTTAAGAGGCTATTGAAATGAATGAGAAGGCAAGCAGAAATTATCAAGGATCAGCATTCTCCTTTGTGGAACCTAGGGTCAGTGTTCCCCTTGAGGAACCCAAGGTGCAGGACTCCCTTTGACGAGCCTGGTTATCCTCCACTCCATTCGATTTCTTAATTACCCTTTTCCCCATTCCGTTTTATCCACCCATTCGTTAACATAGGTTGACCAGGCAGAGCTAGGCGACCTGGTTCTGATTCGGAATTGCAAGAAGAACTCTCCTTTCGTCGAGTCACTCGGTCCATGGTCAGAGATCGCAACATCTTGGTATCAGAGTCGGTGCTTACGTTGCGAGTTCGAATCCCAGCGTGAGCAAACCTAGCGGAGGGAGTGACCTAGAGGCTGGATTAAAATTACTGGTAGGGTCACAAAAAAGGTGGGTCGGGCCAGTGTCGCTAGAGTGGACTGTCGCTAGGTGGGCCGTCAGGGCCATCCTGGATGGTATGGGCCGTCCATGGGCGGTCGGCTCGCAGCAAGGGAGCTTGGGCTCGGGCTCGTAAAGAGCTTGAGGAAAAGCTCTCTCCCCAAGGGGGCGTGTGTTGTTGTGGTCCTGGGTTAAGTACTTGGTTTTCCGCACCTAACAGGTCGGTCTTTTGGGTAGTATTGGCTAGGTGCATAACATTTGGTATCAGAGCAGGTCAGGATGGGAAAGTCCTCCAACAATGCTGAATTGTTATCCAACATTAGGGAAATGATACACGCCGAACTAGTAGCAAGGCATGAAGAAAGTGAGGGGCGTCTGGCTACGTTGGTGGACAACAGAATTTCTCAAGTCTCTAACCAGGTAAATGAACAAGTTCAAAGTTTATCTAATAGGTTAGATGAATGCTTGGGGGTAAGAAACCCAACCCCTCGGGAAAGAAGGAGAAGCCCTGCGACCACGCAAGGGGAGCAATTTGCTAGACGAATAGAGCACCTAGTAAGTGGCATGAGTGTTGGTCTAGGTAGTGGGACCATCCCAAGATAAACAAAATTGGACTTCCCAATTTTTTAGGGGTCCAAAGACCCTTTCATTTGGCTCTATAGGTGTGAAAAAAAAATTCACATCAAAAGATGGCTGAAATAAACAAAGTGGGGTTGGCCACCTTCCACATGCTCAATGAAGCGCAACTGTGGGGCCACCAGTTAGAATTGGAGAATCCGCACCTAGAATGGGAGGAGTTTAAAGAGTTGTGTACAATTCGGTTTAGACCTCCTGCTCAAGGCAACCCATTGGGGGATCTAGTGCTGCTACGCCAAACGAGTAGTGTGGAGCACTATCAAAAATTATTTCAAGAAAAGTTGGCAAGGGCCAGCAAGATTGTTTGGGTGGATCAACAAGTCAGTCTGTTTACAACAGGCTTGACCGAGTCCCTCCACTTAGAAGTGGAACTACTTGGCCCTCCTATTTTAGCACGGGCAATGAATTTGGCCAGAACATTAGAAGCGAAACAAAAACTTCAATTCTGAAGGCCTAATTGGCAGGGAGGGAAACCAACTCAGGGCGCCATCTCTACTAGTAACCAATGGAGCACTAATGCACCTACAGTTGTGCCTATAAACCCCAAGCCCAGTCCGTCTCAACCAGCATTCATAAAAAAATTGAACAAGGCAGATATGGAAAACAGAAGGTCCAAAGGCTTATATTATAATTGTGATGAAAAGTACACATTTGGACATCAATGTCAGAAGTGGATGATGAGGAGGAACCTCCAGAGAGCGAAGAGCCAGTGGAGGAAGAACCTGCAATTTCTCTCCAAGCCATCACTGGCCTCCAATCCACCAAAACCATGCAACTTTGTGCTCTAGTCAACGAGCAACCTCTTTATGTCTGGTTGACTCAGGGAGTACCCATAATTTTATAAGCTTCAATGCGGCCCAGCAGTTACAACTTCAGGTGCAACCTCGCCCAGTAGCTTCCGTATCAATGGCTAATGGAGAAAAACTTCCAAGTTATGGGGTTAGCAAGGTCATTATGTTTTCCATTGAGGGTCATCAATTGGATGCAGAATTTCTTATCATTCCTCTAGCCAGATTCGATATGGTTCTCGGAATTAAATGGCTGCAAATGTTGGGACCAATTTTGTGGGATTTCGCCGCTTTGACCATGAGCTTTGATTTGGCAGGCCACCGATTAACTTTACAGGGGCGCAAGGCTGAAGTTCAGCCACAATTACATGTACTCTAGCAACAGCATCATCCGCCTACTACCTTAGAAAATTTATTGGATGACTATATCGATATTTTTCAGGAACCTACAGGCCTTCTGCCTTTGAGACAATGTGACCACATAATTTTTTTGAAGGCTGGCTCCGAGGTGGTGGTTGTGCAGCCCTATCGCTACCCCAACTTGTAAAAGGATGAAATCAAAAAGCAATGCAAAATGATGCTCGAACAAGGCCTCATCAGAAGGAGTACGTCCCCTTTCTCTTCTCTAGTCTTATTGGTCAAGAAACAAGACAATACTTGGAGATTTTGCATGGATTATCGAGAATTAAATGCCAAGACTATCAAGGACAAGTTTCCTATCCCGATAGTCGATGAGTTATTAGATGAACTACACGGGGCTCAGTTTTTCACCAAGTTGGACTTGCGTTCGGTGTATCATCAAGTCCGTATGTATCCTCTGGATATTCATAAAACAACATTCCGTACTCATCACGGACACTTTGAATTTATCGTCATGCCATTTGGTCTGTCCAATGCACCTTCCATGATACATGAGTTAATGAACGAGGTATTTAATAACTATCTCTGAAAGTTTGTTCTCGTATTCTTTGATGACATATGAATTTTCAAGAGGTCATGGCCTCAACATTTAGAACATTTACACATGGTTTTCCAACTTATTCACGCCCATCGCCTTTACTTAAAAAGGACCGAGTGTACATTCGGGAGCCAACTGGTAACTTATTTGGGGCACATTATTACAGCATCAGGGGTTACAGTGGAGCCGAGCAAAATTGCAGCTATTACACAGTAGCCCGCACCGTGCAACATTTCAGCTTTAAGGGGTTTTTTTGGCTTAGCCGGATATTATAGAAAGTTCATTCCAAATTATGCGGCACTCGGAGCACCTTTATCCAATCTTCTACGTCGCAATGCCTTCCAAACTCTTAAGATAAACCTAGCCACTGCGCTTGTCTTACAGTTACCTGATTTTGAGGAGGTATAGGGGCAGTGCTGCAACAAGCAAACCATCCTATTGCCTATTTCAGTCGACAACTCCCACTACACCAGCACAAATTACCAGCATATGAATGTGAACTTATTGGTCTAGCGAAGGCAGTACGCAACTAGCGACCTTATTTATGGGGTCAATATTTTATCATCCGCACTAACCACTACAGTTTGAAATATTTGTTGGATCAACGCATTTCCACTTCCCCTCTACAGCAATGGATAAGTAAATTATTGGGGTTTGATTTCACAGTGGAACATAAGGCGGGTAGATTGAATACAACAGTTGATGCTCTCTCACGCAGATTTGAAGCTTCAGCGCAATTGAGTGCCATCAGTCACCCCTCACCTACACTATTGGACTCCATCAAGGCCGAACACAGCACCATACTGGAATTTCATGAATTATTTTAGAACATTACAGCCGGAAAAATGCCCTCATATTGGACCATTCATGACAACATCATTCTCTATAACCGACACATTTATTTGCCTCAATCGTCTCCTCTGATTGCCACCGTGCTGTCAGTTTATCATAACAACTATCATGAAGGAATTCAGAAAACATTAAGTCGGATCAGAAGGGATTTTTATTGGGAAGGTATGAAATCCTCTATTACTTTATATGTAGCTGTTTGTACAGTGTGTCAGTGTAACAAGGCAGAGCATTTAAGCCCCGCAGGGGTGCTGCAACCGCTCAACCTTCCCACGCAGGTATGGTCAGACATATCTATGGATTTTATTGAAGGTCTTCCGAAGTCTTCTGGGAAATCTACTCTTCTTGTGGTCATGGACAGATTCTCAAAGTATGGCCACTTCATTCCTTTGGAACACCCTTACACAGCGGCATCAGTAGCAAAGATATGTTTTACACACATTGTTCGTCTCCACGGCATTCCAGAGTCATTTGTAAGTGATAGGGATGTCGTCTTCACTAGTCAATTCTGGCGTGATCTTTTCCACCTCTACAACACCAAATTAAATTATTCTTCAGCATATCATCTTCAATCAGATGGCTAGACAGAAGTGTTGAACCGCACCATTGAAATGTATTTACGGTGTTTGGTGAGAGACCGTCCAAAACAATGGGTAGAATGTATTCCTTGGGCTAAGTATTCCTACAATACCTCCTTCCACACTGCCTTACAGGAGACATCGTTCCGGATTGTCTATGGCAGGGATCCCCCCCCCGTCTCCTTTCTTATGTTGAAGGGTCCACCCGAGTGGATACAGTTGACAAAGCTCTCATCGACCGGGATCAATTGTTGGCAGTTACTCGGCTACGCCTATGCCAAGCCCAAGCACGGATGAAAGAGTATTATGATCAAGGCCACCGGGACATTCAGTACAACCAAGGTGATTTTGTTTGGCTACGGCTCCAGCATTACCGACAATTTTCTATGGCAGGCAATCGGCACAAGCTCTCGCCCAAATATTTTGGGCCATTCCTCATTCTTTAGCGGGTGAGTGAAGTCGCATATAAACTCCAGCTTCCTCCAAACGCCAAGATCCACGATGTGTTCCATGTCTCTTTCCTCAAGCAATTCAAAGGCAGCGTCCCTCCTCACACTTCATCGTTACCACCCATGGAAGACGGGCAGCTTTCTCTCATGCCAACATAAATTTTAAACGCTTGTCAGAATCAGCAGCGCCGAGAAGTGTTAGTTCAATGGTCACACTCCAAAGCCACCAATGCAACTTGGGAGGACATCGACGTATTTCAGCAAGTCTACCCCACATTCGAGATTGCGGACAACCTCATTTTCAAGGAGGGGAGTGATGTTGTGGACTCGATAGCAGGACGAGTCATCCAGAGGTGACGTAGATGAGTTGGTGACTCAATGGAGCAATGAAGGACATTAGGCATTACATTTTTCCTTTATTTATTTATTTCATGAATTATAAGTAGGAAGGCCACTAAGGGCATTATTGTAATAACTAAGATATCGAGCCTTGGTTTTAAGAGGCTATCGAAAGGAATGAGAAGGCAAGCATAAATTATCAAGGATTAGCGTTCCCCTTGAGGAACCCAAGGTGCAGGATTCCCTTTGACAAGCCTAGTTATCCTCCATTCCATTCGATTTCTCAATTCCCCTTTTCCCCATTCCGTTTTATCCACCCATTCGTCAACATAGGTCGACCAGGCAAAGCTAGGCGACCTGGTTCTGATTCAGAATTGCAAGAAAAACTCTCCTTTCGTCGAATCACTCGGTCCATGGTCAGAGACCACAACATTCCATGACCATTCCTAAGCACTATTACACTTTGAAATTGAATTTGAAGTTCAGACTTGCATTATGAACAACTAACCCTTCAGGAGCTAAGTATAGTTGTGCATTTTACTTTGAAATCCATACATAGCTTTACGTTTACTAGAATTATTGTACCCTTACTTTAAAATCAAGTTATTCATTCTAGTAAAGGAATTTGAATTGACATTTTCTTAAGTATTGATTACTTGGGTTTGAATAAGCATTTTTAAAATCTATTGAGTGTTTGTAAAGTGTGTTTAAACTTGAGTTATTGTAATTTGAAATTGAATATAAAGTTCAGCTTATTAGTTGTAGGATAGAATTTTGAAAACAAAGTTATATTGAGCTTCTTTGATCATGACCTATTTTGTAAACCAATCCTGAATTTCTTTTGATCCTTGAATTTTAAAATCAATCAATTCTATTAAAGACTAATTAAGTTGGTCCCATCTAAACTTGTACTTTTCTTTGTGCTTATAATTTTAATGTCAGCCTGCTAAGAGATATTTTTTTGTATGTGTTCAATTGTAAAGAAGCGACCGACCCTTCATGTTTTAGGTCAAATTTTGAATAGGCACAACCATTCTTCAACTTAAAACATTGAGTAAGCCTTTGTCACTGATATTGAGCTACTAAAAAAACTTGTTCTAGATTTTTTTTTTTGTTTTTTTTTGTTTTTTGTAGTTTAGTGATCAAAATGCAAAAGCCTAGGTCTAGGCTTGAAAATGTTTATTGGCTATTGAAAAGCCCAAGTGCAAGTCTAGGTTGGTGAGCTTAGTTTCTTTTTTAAGTCCTTATAAATTGGCTAGTATGGCTAAAGTAGCATAAGTCCTTGAGTGGGCAGTATTATAATTTAGCTCTTGAGGTTTTTTTTTTACCTTTTTACATTGTCAAGTCAACTTTGAAGTGTGAAGACATTGAGAATGGACGCAACAGATAACTTTGAAGTTTAAGCAAGAGAATGAGTATTTTTTTATAATATGCTTAAATAGAACATATATCTAAATAGATAATTAACTAAAACAAACATGGTTACAACACTAATAAGTAATTTAATGTAGAATTAAAATATATTAATATAATAATTAATTACCCTAATTAATAAATGATAGCAGTTTACTGTAAATTGATACAATAATTATGTGCGATAATTAACTATGCACTAATTAATTATAAAAATAAAAAAATAACATAATTGAATATAATAAATAAAAATACTATTTTATTAATAACATAAGATATATTTTAACATACTATAAGTTAATAATATATTTCCATAAAATTAAAAAATCATTAGTTTAATTAATGAAAAAATAGAATAATTAAACAAAAATAATTGATCAAATGTTTAATTTAATAATATTTTAATTACGACTCTTAAATCACTAATTTAATACAATAATAAAACTAATTAATATAATAAATAAATAAATATATTATTTTATTATTAACATAAGATATATGTTTACATAGTATGAATTAATAATATATTTCTAAAAAATTAAAAGTTATTATTTTAATTAATTATAAAAATAAAATAATTAAATAAAAATACTTGATGAAATGCCTATTTTAACAATATTTTAATTACCACTCTTAAATCACTAATTTAATGCAATAATAAAGCTAATGAATATAATAAATAAATAAATAAATAAAATATTTAATTAATAACGTAAGATATATTTTTACATATTAATAATATATTTCCATAACATAAAAAATTATGAGTTTAATTAATTATAAATATAAAATAATTGAACAAAAATACTTGATCAAATGCTTACTTTAACAATATTTTAATTACCATTCTTGTAATTTAATACATTAATAAAAAATAAATATAATAAATAAATTATTTTATTAATAACATAAGATATATTTTTACCTAACATAAATTAATAATATATTTCCTCAAAAGCACACACCCCAGACCTCTAATGGTAGCCTTACTGTTCAACATTTCCATGAGGTTCCACAACTCCTAAGAGGAAAACTCTTCTAATGTCATCTGGTTAATCATATGAATATTTTTTTATGAGAATTGTACATGTATCGAACTTGCTCAAATTCATTTTTAGATGCTGGAATTTGAAACTAACAGCAATGGAGAAGTGTCGGCTCAAACAGAAACTAAACTCTGCGACCCAGATTCAATTGGGATACAGACTTGTGAAGATTACAAAAAATTGCATTTTACAAGTAATTTTTCAAATAAATAAAGAAAAAAATTTCCTTCCATAATTTTCTAGTACAACATAAAAGCATATTTTCAGTGTAACAGAGGTTGATTTTTGCAGTCATCGACCCAAACCTCAGATGATAGAGGACCAGGATCCACTTCCTAGCAGTGTACAGGAAATGAAAATAATAGGTGGGGACTTTAATTACAAGGACCTACATATAATGACCTATACATCTGAAGGAAGTCACCAAAAAAAATGGACTTGCACCTAATATGAAAATCTCGTTTTCAATGTCTCTCACCCATTGACATACTCGATTGCAAATTTTTATCGCCAAAGCCTACTGATCCAACAAAGTCCATGGTCAAGTATAGTGTTAGATACATTATATACATGGTCATTGAGAGGACAATTGTTTCAGAAAGTATCAAGAGGCAAACCTTGTTAGCCAGTGGATCAAAAGCTGCATAAAGTTCAAAGTCCTGAGTGATCCAGCACAATAAAACTGGAGTAAGTATCCTAAAGTGGAGCGCCACTAGGAAGCCAAACAAAAACATAGAGAGAGGCTGAACTCAATTGTCACAGAATCTGAATATTGAATAAATGCATACACACTCGTATAGATATGCATACAATTAGGACTTGACACTAGTTGTCACAGAATCTAATATAGTACCAGCCGCTTGCCTTGTAGGGTAAGCAAAAGGCAGGCATGTATATGCATGAAGAAATGTTGTAGGGTTCCTGAAACAGATTAAAAAAAAAAAAAATCAAAACCATCCAACATTTCTGTCCCATCCACTTCCAAAGAACCCAAACCAACTGAAATCAAACATGAATTAACAAAAAAATAAACATTGAAGAAAAATTAATAAATTACCATTAAAAAAGAAAGGAAAATCCTTAGACAATCAAAAAGAGATAGAAGAGGAAGAGAGAGAGAGAGATAGCAATGCACAAACCAACTGAAAGAATGAATAAGAGAGGAAAAAACAGTATCAGTTCCTCCAAGCAAGGGCGTCATATCAAACTTTGGATTCTTCTCAACACATCGGTTTACAGATCTTGTCAAGATAAGAAGCATCTGTATTCAAATCAAAACAAAATCATTTAAAGCAAGAGCAGATGAAAATAAAAAGTACACAAACACATGCTGAAGCCACATTCTATTATTAGCTTTATAAAAACCATTCAGAAAGTAAGTAAATTACTTGTCCATATAAAAGTTCTAGCTGACCTCTCAATGACTCATAAGGCTCCTCCGTACAGCTGATACAGACCAGATATATAGGGCCTTTCACAAGAAAAACCACCTGAGCACAAAACAAGTTCTGGTCATTATCCTAAAACATTGATGCTGCCAATATCTAGAACATACGAATCCTAGAAACTTTTGAAAAGAAAAAATATCTAGAAGATAAATTATTACAAAACATGCAGTATGCTATGTGAATCAGCTGTCTTGCATGAAGTATTATTTAATAGTTACGTTGGGGTCAAGGCAAGAGGATGGAAGGAATTTGAGCCAAATCTTTAACAAATGAAACTAAGCCAGTATAACTCTTTCACTCAACTCAGATAGAATAAAACAAGGGCAAAAAACTGACCTGATGATTTGCAGCCCTTACAAAATTCACACGATCTCCACTAAAAAGAGACCAGAAAGAAAATCAACAGAATTGAAACAATGTAGCTTGAACTTCTAGTTAAACAGGATTCCGTAAAGCTAGTCCCAGTAATTTTACCCGTTCTGCACAAAGGAAATAATGGCTTGCAAAGTTGCAGAAAATCCAGATAATCTATGCTCATCTCCATATCTGGAAGAAATTAAAGTTAATCACAGATCAAAAACTGCTTCTCACGATTTATTTTGATGTGAAGGTGAGAAACACAGACAAACCTAGAGTATATTGGCTTTCCAGAGTGACTTAACACAAAAAAGTGTTTTTTTCTTTTTCTCCATGAAACAAAACCATCCTCCTGCACACACATTGTAATGAATGATAAAATAAGTAAGCAGAGAAATCAAAAACTGCTTCTCGCGATTTATTTTGATGTGAAGGTGCGAAACACACACAAACCTAGAGTATATTGGCTTTCCAGAGTGACTTAACACAAAAAAGTGTTTTTTTCTTTTTCTCCATGAAACAGAACCATCCTCCTACACACACCTTGTAATGAATGATAAAATAAGTAAGCAGAGAACTTACATAAGCAAAAGTGATAAAGTTAGTGGGTTCGTTAGATTTCAATGCCCAGTAAAACACAGAGCAAACCAAAGCTAAAGAAAAGCTAAACACAGAGACCAAAGCAAACAATAAGATGAGTCAAACAACATAAATAACATCGTTTAGTTTGATTAAACTGCCAACTTAACGAGATGACACTCACCACGTACACAAGTACTTGTATTCTAATCATGAACACCGTTTGCGTAAGAGTACTTATTCTAACAGAACAATATAGTAAACAGAAGGCACCACGACAACGGCCAATACTTTCCCACATGTCAAGCTTTGGGAGTCCATAACTAAATGCAATAGAATTTGATCAATGCAAAATGTGGACTACAAATACACTAATGCTTCAGCGGACAAGAAAGTTGTAGCAGATTCAATTTTCGTATTTTTGCTGATAGTTTGACTCCAAATTTCAATCATCCGAAGCATCGGAACACAAATTCACAAAGTTTTACAGCCACTAAAGCCCATAGATGACTATAAAATGGAAAATTATAACACTGACCTCATCAATGTGCCGCTTCCCCGGTGTCGACGCGGAAGAATCTGCTGCATCAGCTTCAGCAATCCCATCTTCCCTAACTTCCTCAATCCCCGTACTACAGGCTACTACCCCTCTCCCCCGCGTATCCACTGCCGCTGGGGCTTGACGATTCTTCCACCTCAATCTCCCAATTATCCCTCAAATCCGCAACCGAAGAAGATCTCCTAACCTCCTCCGCCTCCTTCGTACCAGCAACTGCAGGAACTAAAACATCCCCAGTCGCTTCTCCTTCCTCGTGCTCCCGTTTCTCCTTTTTGTTCTCTTCTTCACTTCCAGACCTCGCATCATGAACGCCATTGACGCCGGCATGAGAATCCTCATCAATTGGATGTTGGACAGGCGCATCAGAGGCCGAAGTGTCGGTGTCGACAAGTGACACACGTTTGAGGCAATCAACGATCTGCTCGGAAGGATTAGGATTATGTTGATCGGCGAGGAGGGAGGAAGGAGGAACTGAATCGGAATCGGCATCTGCAGCGGAGTCCATGAGGGTTTTGGAACCGAAATTTTGAGAGATAGGTAGGAGCGACGGGAAAGGGGGGGGGGGGGGAAGTTTTAATGAGTTTCCATCGAGAGCGGTGCCAGAGGGAGAAGGGAAAGGGGAGCGAGAGCGGGTGCGAAAGGGCGAAGGAGAAAAAATTTCGGGAGAACGAGCCAGCGTCGGGAGAAAAAATTTTCGTGCCCTATGAGTTCATGTGAATGAACCAGGAGAAAAAATTTTCGGGCCCGACGAGTTCATGTGGATGAACCAGATTTCGGTGGAATCCTGATTACGTGAACATGAACTTAACCCGTGGTGCGCTAACCCTGTCTTATAGTCAACATTTTCAAACACCCGCCGAGACGCGGGTCGGAGAATTTTCATGTTCCCTCTCTCTTTTCAAAACCAGAATGTCACCGCCTTCCTACCAATTTCGAATTCAAGAAAGCTCTGAAATAAGCCGGCGGAGATCACCTTAGCTTTCGGCAGTCTCATACCCTCTTTTTGAGTAATTAAGCTAGTTCTTGATTCTTCAACAGTGAATACTCTCCATTGTCGACAATTGAATTTGAGGAATCGCGAGACCGCTATGAATCAATCAGGTGATTCAGAAAGTCCAGGTTTGACTCCTACAAAACTGGAGTTCGCAGAAGAATACGAATTCGAAGCAATGAATCAGAATCCTGATATGTCTGATCTCACAAATCAATCCGTAGAGGCAGATGCATCGAGGATTATTAAAACATCGGCAAGATTCAATGAGACGAGTGAAAGCATCAGATCGAGTGTCTTCCTTCATCATGAATACGCTGAAACTTCTCGAACCGAAGATCCTCCAATGTCCTCTTCGTCCGTGGTTTGTTTCTGTACACATTTCAATATTGCTCTTGGATTGCTTATGAATTCGATGCCTTTATCTGTTTCCCTATACTTGTCGTAACATTTTTATATTTGCGTTTACCATTTTATGTAGGGTGCCGGGCTAGTAAATTTGGGTAATTTACGTGTTTCCCCAATGCTATTGTTCAGAGTTTGACTCTGTTCCTTTCATTCTAAGTCTTCGTTCCTGCGACCACGCATCTCCTTGTTCTCGTAAGAAGCCAATAGAGTTTTGACCTTTATATAGTTTTAGATTACTATGTTTTCTTTATCATTTGGGAATTTCTAATATCTGTTTTAAATTGGTCAACTGCAGGCAGTCAGGGGGGTCTCTGTATTATATGTGCTCTACGGGACCTCATTGAGCGTTCTTTGGCTTCATCTGGTGGTATAGTTAAGCCTGAGAGTTTGGTGCAGAATTTGAACCGTATCCGCTTGACTTGATGCATTTGTTGTTTGTAACTTGTTTTGGAAGATAAACAGTCTTCACCATTTCTCTTTATGTTGTCTCCGTCATAGTTCGCAGTGGTATTTTTGGTGAACTTGGAGCTTGGAGCTCTACACAAACCCTTCTTTTATAATTTATTCAATATGCTTATAATTCCTCTTATTTGGTCAAATTTGCTAATAATCTTTGTGAATTTGACGTGCAGTTTGATCTGATTTATTTTTTTAAATATTGCTTGCATCTGAATTTGAATTTTCCCTTGATCAGTGCTGGACATTGAATTATTAAATCCATCCTTCTGTCTGTTTTGCTTCAGCGACATATGTGAACTCAAGTAGGGGATTTGCGTTTGTCTTGTGTTCTTAATGTTTTTACATTAACTGATGGTCTTTCTTTATAGTTATTGCAAACTCTAGCATTTATTGCTAAATTTTAATTCAGTATGCCTTCATGAGAGTTGAATTCAGTGCATAAATTTTGAATAAAATTTAAGTAGGTTTTTTTTTTTTTTTGGACCTTGGAAGAGTTTATTGATCTGTAATTTATTTTGTCATTTATTTGAATGAATAATTTAGTTTGGCCTATACAATAGATAATTTTTTTTATTGAATGTCATATATCCAATTGCACTATGTCACTTTCAAAGAAACAAGCTTCTCAACCTTTTGTTTTGTTTATCATTGTAATTTCTTATTCTGCTCTCTATGTTGTCAAAGTTTGGTTATCTTCACTTAGGTATTGTCAGATATCTCCCCAACATTCGTTAAATACAGGCAGGAAGATGCTCATGAGTTCCTGCAGTGCATGCTGGATAGGCTCCATCTGCACTGTGCGGACTTAATAATGCAGGAACAGGAGCAGCCCTCAAAAGAGAGCTTCGTAAAACAATTATTTGGAGGCTGTCTTAAAAGTCAGGTATAGTTTGACACAACCAATTTCCTTGTCCAAGCCTGCTCAAGCTCATGGGAGAAAAGAAACTATATACTTTTCTTTAAGTCTTAACTCTTTCTTGAATAATTTCAGGTACGATGTTGTAATTGTGGTCACTGTTCAGATACATATGAGCCTCTAGTTGATATAAGTCTGGAAGTGGAAGAGGCACACAGTTTGTGGAATGCTTTTGAATTATTCACCAAAGTTGAAAAAATAGATATGTTTAGCTGTGAAAGTTGTAAAATGAAAGTCTCAGTAGAAAAACAGCTTACTCTAGACAGGCTCCCTGTAATGTCCATTCTGCATTTCAAGAGATTTAACACCGTTGAGAGTTATGTTGAGAAACTATCAAAGTTTGTATCTTTTCCTCTAGACCTGGACATGAGACCTTTTCACAGCAGCAGAGACGAAACTCATGTATGTATTTCTACCGTTGTGCTGCAGTGAACTAGGAACTGTTTTAGTTTTCCATACCTGTCTAACAAATGGAATTTATGATGTCAGGAGGAATTAAAATATGATCTACATGCAGTTGTGGTGCATGGGAGTGTGTATTCTGGCTTTGGACATTACATTTCTTTCATTCGTTCCTCTGAACACTGTTGGTTCCAGCTGGATGATGAGAAGGTGCTCTAAATAGAATTTTACAAACTATAATTTTGTTTTCTGATTCTTACTCAGTATGCTTCTATTGTAAATACCTCGAACAAGCAACGAAGTAATATAGCCTTATATTGTGGTTCTATGGTCTTGGCTGTTGCAGGTGACACAGGTTTCCGAGGAGTTGGCTCTTTCTCTGCAGACCTATATTTTATTCTATGTGAAGCAAGGATCACCCTCATTTGCAAGCTTGGAAGCACTTTCCTTGGAAATGTCCTGAGTCTAGCATGCATGCTGCAGTATCCAACTCCGTTTTGGATGAGAGAAAGATGGATAATGGTTATGATAGTGAGCAGCCACCAACCATATCTTCTCTTCTGGACAATATGGTCTTGCTGACTGGAATTTGACTCCTCCATCAACACCTACAAGGTGTCCTAGTCCGGAGACGATGGGCTTTGGATTTGTCATTTGTAACTTGTTGTTCTTCACTAGAGGAATCTTTTATTGTTCAAGAATGTGATATTGGTGCAATGATTTGACAGATTTAGGCAAGCCACAGAAACTCATAGCCACACCTTTGGTTATGCCAGCCATGGCATTGAATAGATATATGAGAGGGATGCCCACTTCATGGAGATAGTGTTTTATGAAATACATTCCATCTAGAAAGTGCAGAAGTGAAGGCACTGAAAGCAAACGACAGAGGGTATTTTCACAAACAGGCCACCCTTATTCTGCAACGCTT
This sequence comes from Aristolochia californica, assembly GCF_029961685.1. Classification (NCBI taxonomy): domain Eukaryota; kingdom Viridiplantae; phylum Streptophyta; class Magnoliopsida; order Piperales; family Aristolochiaceae; genus Aristolochia; species Aristolochia californica. Next base: position 6,559,289 of record NW_027182257.1, read on the forward strand.
GGATTTACAACATAGAATTTTCATTTTTTTTTTGGGAAATTCTTAGCAATTGTAGATATTCTTATCATCGAAAACTAGGCTTATCTTTCAATAAACATCAACCTTGTATATTTTTCCTTTTTGTAATGTATATGTATCATTTTGTTTCTTTTTAAGTTCCTTTGTGTATGTAAGGACTTCACATATTTTGTCAAAAATCAGAGTTTGCTGTTTTAGATGGTGTGGTTTATTTTTCATTTGTAATAATATGCAATTTTGTAAATAATGTCCTTATTCAAGCAAATTCTTGTTGAGTTTTAAAAAATAAAAAGGGTTGAAGTGATTTAGAACTAAAATATTTAGAATTGTAATTTTGTATTAGCTATTACAATTATTGAATTAAAAGAAAAGAAAATTTCTACTATATACTTGAAATAATTGATATTTGTATGATATTGGGTGAATAATACTAATAGAAGTATTGTTCTTTCAAAACAATACTAATACAAATGTTGTCAAAACAATACTATTTGGAAATGATATTTGTGTAATATTGGCTGAACAATATTAATGGTAATATTATTCTTTCACAACAATATTAATGAAAATGTTGTTCTTTTAGAACGATACTATTGGAAGTGATATTTGTGTGATATTGGGTGAATAATATTAATGATAGTATTGTTCTTTCACAACAATATTAATAGAAATGTTATTCTTTTAGAATAATACTATTGGAAGTGATATTTGTATGATATCACACAAATATCACTTCCAATAGTTTAGTTCTAAAAGAACAACATTTCCATTAATATTGTTGTGAGAGAACAATACTAAACCATTAATATTGTTCACCCAATATCACACAAATATCACTTCCAATAGTATTGTTTTGAAAGAACAATATTTCCATTAGTATTGTTTTGAAAGAACAATACTTCCATTAATATTATTCACCCAATATCACACAAATAGCAATTATTTCAAGTATCTAGTAAAAAATTTCTTTCTTTTAATTAAATAATTGTAGTAGCTAATACAAAATTACAATTCTAAAGATACCTAAATTCTAAATATTTCAACTCTAAATCACTTCAACCCCTTTTATTTTTTAAAACTCAACAAGTATTTGCTTGAATAGGACATTATTTACAAAATTGCATATTATTAGAAATGAAAAATGAACCACACCATCTAAAACAACAAACTCTGATTTTTGACAAATATGTGAGTCTTTACACACACAAAGGAACTTAAAAAAGAAACAAAATAATACATATACATTGCAAAAAGGAAAAACATAAAGGTTTGATGTTTATTGAAAAATAAGCCTAGTTTTTTATAAGAAAAATATCTACAATTGCTAAGAATTTCCCAAAAAAAACAAATGGAAATTCTACATTGTAAATCCGCGCGTTGCAGAATAAGGATGGCCTGTTTGTGAAAATACCCTCTGTCGTTTGTTTTCAGTGCCCTCACTTCTACACTTTCTAGATGGAATGTATTTCATAAAACATTGTCTCCGCGAAGTGGGCATCCCTTTCATATATCTATTCAATGCCTTGGCTGGCATATCCAAAGGTGTGGCTATGGGTTTCCTTGGCTTGCCTAAATCTGTCATATCATTGCACCAATATCATATTCTTGAACAAAAAAAGATTCCTTTAGTGAAGAACAAGTTACAAATGACAAATCCAAAGCAAGGAAGATGATCTTTACCCCAGGGAACTTTAGCCACCATCTCCAGACTAGGACACCTTATAGGTGTTGGAGGAGTCAAATTCCAGTCCTCAGAGTCATCAAGAGCATATTGTCCAGAAGATATGGTTGGTGGCTGCTCACTATCATAACCAGTATCCATCTTTCTCTCATCCGAAACTGAGTTGGATACTGCAGCATGCATGCTAGACTCAGGACATTTCCAAGGAAGTGCTTTCAAGCTTGCAAATGAGGGTGATCCTTGCTTCACATAGAATAGAATATAAGCCTGCTGAGAAAGAACCAACTCCTCAGAAACCTGTGTCACCTGCAACAGCCAAGACCATAGAACCACAATATAAGGCTATATTACTTCGTTGCTTGTTCGAGGTATTTACAATAGAAGCATACTGAGTAAGAATCAGAAAACAAAATTATAGTTTGTAAAATTCTATTTAGAGCACCTTCTCATCATCCAGCTGGAACCAACAGTGTTCAGAGGAACGAATGAAAGAAATGTAATGTCCAAAGCCAGAATACACACCCTCATGCACCACAACTGCATATAGATCATATTTTAATTCCTCCTGACATCATAAATTCCATTTGTTAGACAGGTATAGAAAAGTAAAACAGTTCCTAGTTCACTGCAGCACAACGGTAGAAATACATACATGAGTTTCGTCTCTGCTGCTGTGAAAAGGTCTCATGTCCAGCTCTAGAGGAAAAGATACAAACTTTGATAGTTTCTCAACATAACTCTCAACGGTGTTAAATCTCTTGAAATGCAGAATGGAGATTACAGGGAGCCTGTCTAGAGTAAGCTGTTTTTCTACTGAGACTTTCATTTTACAACTTTCACAGCAAAACATATCTATTTTTTCAACTTTGGTGAATAATTCAAAAGCATTCCACAAACTGTGTGCCTCTTCCACTTCCAGACTTATATCAATTAGAGGCTCATATGTATCTGAACAGTGACCACAATTACAACATCGTACCTGAAATTATTCAAGAAAGAGTTAAGACTTAAAGAAAAGTATATAGTTTCTTTTCTCCCATGCGCTTGAGCAGGCTTGGACAAGGAAATTGGTTGTGTCAAACAATACCTGACTTTTAAGACAGCCTCCAAATAATTGTTTTACGAAGCTCTCTTTTGAGGGCTGCTCCTGTTCCTGCATTATTAAGTCCGTACAGTGCAGATGGAGCCTATCCAGCATGCACTGCAGGAACTCATGAGCATCTTCCTGCCTGTATTTAACGAATGTTGGGGAGATATCTGACAATACCTAAGTGAAGATAACCAAACTTTGACAACATAGAGAGCAGAATCAGAAATTACAATGATAAACAAAACAAAAGGTAGAGAAGCTTGTTTCTTTGAAAGTGACATAGTGCAATTGGATATATGACATTCAATAAAAAAAACTATCTATTGTATAGGCCAAACTAAATTATTCATTCAAATAAATGACAAAATAAATTACAGATCAATAAACTTTTCCAAGGTCCAAAAAAAAAAAAAAAAAACCTACTTAAATTTTATTCAAAATTTAAGCACTGAATTCAACTCTCATGAAGGCATACTGAATTAAAATTTAGCAATAAATGCTAGAGTTTGCAATAACTATAAAGAAAGACCATCAGTTAATGTAAAAACATTAAGAACACAAGACAACCGCAAATCCCCTACTTGAGTTCACGTATGTCGCTGAAGCAAAACAGACAGAAGGATGGATTTAATAATTCAATGTCCAGCACTGATCAAGGGAAAATTCAAATTCAGATGCAAGCAATATTTAAAAAATAAATCAGATCAAACTGCACGTCAAATTCACAAAGATTATTAGCAAATTTAACCAAATAAGAGGAATTATAAGCATATTGAATAAATTATAAAAGAAGGGTTTGTGTAGAGCTCCAAGCTTCAAGTTCACCAAAAATACCACTGCGAACTATGACGGAGACAACATAAAGAGAAATGGTGAAGACTGTTTATCTTCCAAAACAAGTTACAAACAACAAATGCATCAAGTCAAGCGGATACGGTTCAAATTCTGCACCAAACTCTCAGGCTTAACTATACCACCAGATGAAGCCAAAGAACGCTCAATGTGGTCCCGTAGAGCACATATAATACAGAAACCCCCCTGACTGCCTGCAGTTGACCAATTTAAAACAGATATTAGAAATTCCCAAATGATAAAGAAAACATAGTAATCTAAAACTATATAAAGGTCAAAACTCTATTGGCTTCTTACGAGAACAAGGAGATGCATGGTCGCAGGAACGAAGACTTAAAATGAAAGGAACAGAGTGAGTCAAACTCTGAACAATAGCATTGAGGAAACACGTATTACCCAAATTTACTAGCCCGGCACCCTACATAAAAAGGAAAACGCAAATATAAAAACGTTACGACAAGAATAAAGAAACAGATAAAGGCATCGAATACATGAGCAATCCAAGAACAATATTGAAATGTGTACAGCAACAAACCACGAACGAAGAGGACATTGGAGGATCTTCGGTTCGAGGAGTTTCAGCGTATTCTTGATGAGGGAAGACACTCGATCTGATGCTTTCACTCGTCTCATCGAATCTTGCTGATGTTTTAATAATCCTCGATGCATCTGCCTCTACGGATTGATTTGTGAGATCAGACATATCAGGATTCTGATTCATTGCTTCGAATTCGTATTCATCTGCGAACTCCAGTTTTGTAGGAGTCAAACCTGGACTTTCTGAATCACCTGATTGATTCATAGCGGTGTCCCGATTCCTCAAATTCAATTGTCGACAATGGAGAGAATTCACTGTTGAAGAATCAAGAACGAGCATAATTACCCAAAAAGAGGGTATGAGACTGCCGAGAGCTAAGGGGACCTCCGCCGGCTTATTTCAGAGCTTTCTTGAATTCGAAATTGGTAGAAAGGCGGTGACATTTTGGTTTTGAAAAGAGAGGGAACATGTAAAGTCTCCAACCCTCGTTTTGGCGGGCGTTTTAAAATGTTCACTAAACAAAAACCTCTTTTTCTAAATGAAATTACATTTGATGCCATTTAAAAAACTTCTAGTGGAATACTGTAATCGGTACTTAGAAATTAGTAATAAAAACAAATACAAAATAGGATGTAAACGGGTCCAGATCCAATATCTGGGATAGTTGCCGAAAGTTTCGGATCTTCCGATCCTATTTGGGTATCCAGAAATTTCCTTTCACACATCAAAAACATGAAATACTTTCTCATTTTTCTTAATTAAAGGCTCTAGCGTAATTATTTTCAAAAATAAGTTCCAAATGTCAAGGTTAGAAGGCAACTTCTATTTCCACATTTTTTGTTAGGTCTTGTAGGTAGGGGTGGTTTTGAACCGAGTCGGCTCATGAGCGGCTCGAATTCGGCTCGGTACGATTCGTTATATCTCAGAGCTCGAGATTAGAAATGGGCTCGTTTAGATTAACGAGTTGAACTAGGTTTGGCTCGCCGGCTCACGAGCCGATTCGTTAATTTAACGAGTGGCGATTCGAGAATCGGGGGGATTTGGAAAATTTTCGGGAAAGAGAGTCTTGTCTCTTCCATTCTATCTTATTGCCTGCGAAACCCATACTTCTTTGCCATTTCCATGCCGTTTCAGCATGATTTTCTCGCGGAAATCGTTGTCCGTCGACGGGAATTCATGAGAAATGGAGGATTTTGGTCTTCAAATCCTTTGTTCTCCCTCTCCTTCTTCGATTCCTCAATCTTTGTCAAAGATTTCGATTTTTTCGTTTACAATTTCTTCCTCTTCGATTTCTTGATCCGAAGTTTTTCCTTGCTGACGAATGAAAGCGACAGTTCGACGAGAGGTAAGATTTTTATTTAATGTTTTATTTTATTTGCGTCGCCGACCTAACCCTACAAAATCTCTAACTCACGCTTTATTTCAGCAGTGATCCTTCATTTTTGGAAAGGTTTTCCGAACGGCGAACACTCTCTGTTTTTGTAAGTGTTGATTTTTATTTTTTTCATTTTTATCTTTTATACGTTTTCTTCCTCTGCGATTTCGGTGTTGATTTTTGTTTTTCATTTTTATCATCTGTACGTTTTCTTCCTCTGTGATTTCGGTGTTGATTTTTTTTTTCATTTTTATCTTTTGTATGTGTTCTTCCTCTGCGATTTCAGTGTTAGTTGTTTTTTCATTTTTATCTTTTGTACGTTTTCTTCTTCTTTTGTAGGGAATAAACCTAGAGATTTGATAGATTTATCAAATGTACTACCAACTTAGGATTTTTTTCTTCTAGATATGTTTGTTTGATATTTCCTTCATATCCAGATCTCTTTTAGATTTTAAACTAAGTTTAACACAAGTAATAATTGTTGCATCCATTCTCAAAGTGTTCATACTTAAAAGTTGACTTGACAATGTAAAAAGGTAAAAAAAGAACAAGAACCCTCAAGATCTAAATTACAATAAAGCCCACTCAAGGACTTATGCCACTTAATCAGCCATACAAGCCAATATACAACTCTTACGTTCATAAGGACTTACAAGAAACTAAGCTCACCAACCTAGACTTCCACTTCGGGTTTTCAATAGCCAACAAACTTTTTCAAGCCTAGATCCAGCTTTTGCATTTTGACCACTAAACTACAAAAAAAAAAAAAAAAATCTAGAACAAGTTTGTTTTAGTACCTCAATATCAGTGACAAAGGCTTACTCAATGTTTTAAGTTGAAGAATGGTTTTGCCTAAACAAAATTTGACCTAAAACATGAAGGATCACTTCTTTACAATTCAATACACAAAATATCTCTTAGCATGTTGACATTAAAATTATAAGCACAAAGAAAAGTACAAGTAATTATGTGTGGCCAATTTAGATGGGACCAACTTAATTAGTCCTTAATAGAATTGATTGATTTTAAAATTCAAGTATCAAATTAAATTCTGGATTGGTTTACAAAATAGGTCATGCTCAAAGAAGCTCAATATAACTTTGTTTTCAAAATTCTATCCCACAACTAATAAGATGAACTTTATATTCAATTTCAAATTACAAGAAATCAAGTGTTAACACACTTTACAAACACTCGATAGATTTTAAAAATGCTTGTAAGTACTTGGATTTTAAAATTCAAACCCAAGTAATCAATACTAAAGAAAATGTCAATTCAATTCCTTTACTAGAATGAATAACTTGATTTTAAAGTAAGGGTGCAATAATTCTAGTAAGCCTAAAGCTATGTATGGATTTCAAAGTAAAATACACAATTATACTTAGCTCCTTAGGGGTTAGTCTTCCCAATGCAAGTCTGAACTTCAAATTCAGTTTCAAAGTGCAATAGTGCTTAGGAATGTGTTACGGTCCCGGGTCATGGATCGAGTAACACGGCGTGGGATTTGTGAATCCAGCACTCAGAATTTACTCACTTCACGTCAAGGGTCTGTGTATGAGTATTTCTCCTTAACCAATGCTTGGCCAGGAGGAAAGATCCTCTTTTGAGGGTCCTACCAAGTTGTTGTGCTAGGTAGAAGACCCCACAACAATGTTGACCTTTCTAGAGAAAGGTGCTCTCTTTTCTTGGTCATGGCAAAGAGGGTTTGGCCCTCTTTGTTGCTGCTCTAGCTAAGAATACAATCTTTCTTTCTTAAATAACTTGAAACACGAGTTTGTGATAGATTAATACCTCTTCTTTGATGCTATGATCAGCTCCCACGTTGCACCAGGATTTGCTCAAGATTTGAGGATAAAAATCCTCGCTTTGCTGCTTGGTAAGGGAGGAATTGGGTCTCTCTTGCTGCTGCTGCCGAGAGGGAGGATAGACATCCTCTTTGGGCTTGGAAAAGGGGTAGGAAGCTCCTTTTCTTAGTAGGGATGATGGTGGATGAATTTGGGTGAAGATGGATGGCAATGGAGGGTGAAGGATAGGTTGGATTTTTGGAGTAAACCCTAAACTCGAGATCAAGAGGCGATCTCAACCTATTTAGACTAGGTTATTTTAAAATCTCAAAGCTTCCTATTTCATTCATACCTATCCCTTAAATAGGGAGTTTTAGGGTTAGGGTTACAATAATTCCCCATAATGCCCTTACATATAAAGTAATTAGAAATAACTCCTACTTAAAACAATATAAGAAATAAATCCTACTTAAAACAATATAAGAAATAAATCCTACTTAAAGAAATATAAGAATTAAATCCTATTGAGTGAGTTGTTGTTGTCTTCTTCGTTGTGTGACTCGGTGTGCTATTGAGTCCACAACATCTGCCTCCCCATGGAGAAAGAGCTTGTCCTCAAACTCAAAAGTTGGGTAGACTTGTTTGAAGATGTCCACACGTTCCCATGTTGCAGCGTCGGGGTCAGTGTCCGTCCACTGAACGAGAATCTCCCAATGATCATTGGTCAGCCGTGCACGTAACATTGCAGCTGGGTTAAGAATAACCTCGCTATGATCAACCGGTGGTAGGAATGGAGTGGATGTAGGCTGTGCTCCGGAATGCGGCTTCAAAAGAGAGACATGAAACACATCGTGAATTCTGGCTGTGTCCGGTAATTTGAGTTGATAGGCGACTGGTCCCACGCATCGAAGAATGGGAAACGGCCCAAAAAATCTGGGTGAGAGCTTATGACGTGGAGGTCCCGCTAGAGACTGCTGACGGTAGGGCTGGAGCCGTAGCCACACATACTTTCCAACCTCAAAAGAGACCTCACGGTGGCCTCTGTCATATACATCCTTCATCCGAGTTTGGGCAAGTCGTAGCCATTCTATGATATTCTGTAGCAATAGATCCCTGTCTATGAGTGCCTGATCAATCGTGTCCACGCAGGTGGACCCAGGGTTGTATGAGAGGAGGCGAGGTGGATCCCGGCCATATATAACCCGAAAAGGAGTGGATTGCAATGCAGAGTGGAACGAAGTGTTGTAACAGTATTTGACCCATGGAAGCCATTGAACCCATTGCTGTGGACGATCCCCCACCAAGCACTATAGATACATCTCGATGGTGCGGTTCACCACCTCAGTCTGCCCGTCTGTTTGTGGATGATAGGCGGAGGAGAACTTCAATTTCGTCCCACTCAAGCGAAACAGTTCCCACCAAAAGGTGCTCGTGAAAACTGCATCTCTGTCACTCACAATGGATTTTGGAATGCCATGTAAGCGGACTATCTGCTCCAGGAAAGTCTGAGCAACTCGTGTTACTGTATACTGATGAGCCATCGGTATAAAATGCCTGTACTTGGAGAATCGATCAACCACTACGAAAAGTACAGATTTGCCGGCTGACAGGGGTAGGCCTTGCACAAAATTCATTGAAATGTCGGCCCAAACCTGCGTAGGAAGGGCCAGAGGCTAGAGAAGACCGGCTAAACTCAAGTGCTCGGCTTTGTTGCGCTGGCATACCTGACAGTCTCCCACATAAGTCGCAATAGAGGGTTTCATGGCTTGCCAATAAAAATCAGCTCGAATTTTGTGCAAGGTCTTCTGGATCCCCTCGTGTGTACTGTCATGGTAGGCCGAGAGAATAGCTGGAATCAACTCGGACTCAGGTGGAAGGAAAATCCGATGCTTGTAATAAATAAGTGAATCCTAGATGGACCACTTCACATTCATTGTCCCTTCGGAGATCTGCTGATGCAGTTCTTGCAGTGCAGGGTTAGTAGCATGTGCTTCTCGCACCAAGTCCATAATGAGAAATCTCGATTGGCTGATAGAATAGACCGACTGCTGATCTTCAAAACACCGTGACAAGGCATCTGCCACCTTATTTAATCTCCCCGCACGATACTCCACCGAGAAGTCAAACCCCAACAACTTACTGATCCAGAGCTGCTATGGCGACGTCGTCAAACGCTGTTCTAGTAAGAATTTAAGGCTGTAGTGATCCGTGCGTATGAGAAAAGCCCGGCCCCAGAGATAAGGCCTCCAATGTTGGACCACTTTGGCCAACCCAATCAATTCGCGCTCATAGGCTGCTAGTTTGTGATGGTGAACTGCCAACTGTCTGCTAAAATAAGCAATAGAATGGCCCAACTACTGTAAAATGACCCCCATGCCCACGCCTGAAGCGTCGCACTTTACCACGAACAATTCGTCGAAGTTGGGAAGTTGTAATACTGGTGCGGATGCGAGGGCAGCTTTGAGCGCCACAAATGACGTGGTGGCCCCCTCATTCCAAATAAAGGAATTTTTCTTGAGTAAACTCGTCAATGGTGCTGCCACTGGCCCATAGTTCTGAATAAATTTGCGGTAGTAGCCCGCAAGACGCAGAAAACCCTGTAATGTAGAACACGACTGTGGTTGCGGCCACTCATGAATAGCTCGGATCTTCTCGGGATCCACCGTAACCCCCTCATGTGAGATAATGTGTCCCAGATATCCCACATGTGAAGCCGCAAAAGAACACTTGGAGTGTTTCAAATAGAGTTGATGTGCTCTTAACAAGTCGAAAACAATCCTCAAGTGTGCCAAGTGCTCCTCAACCGACTTGCTATATCAAAGTATCATAAAAAAATACAAGAACAAATTTTCGAAGATAGGGGCTAAATACCTTGTTCATCAAAGCTTGAAAAGTGGAGGGTGCATTGGATAACCCGAACGGCATGACGACGAACTCAAAGTGGCCATGGTGCGTGACGAACGTCGTCTTCTCGATATCAGAGGGGTGCATCCGGACCTGATGGTATCCCGAACGGAGGTCGAGTTTAGTGAATAACCAAGACCCATGTAACTCATCCAGAAGCTCATCCACTATTGGAATCGGGAACTTGTCTTTTACCGTCTGCACGTTCAACTCCCAATAATCCACACAGAACCTCCATGTCCCATCATGTTTCTTCACAAGTAAGACGGGTGAAGAGAACGGGGAGCGGCTGGGACGAATAAGACCCTGTTTCAACATCTCATGGCACTGACGCTCCATCTCATCCTTCTGAAGGTGTGGGTAACGGTATGGTCACACGACCACTACCTCAGAACCTGGTTTCAGACAGATCCTGTGGTCACAGTGCCTCATGGGAGGCAACCCCGAAGGCTCCTGGAAGAGGTCATAAAACTCCTCAACCAGACCATCACTAGTACTTTCAGGCTGATCCTGTGTTTGCAAAGTGTGTATGAGGTGGGCCCTGTCCACCTGACAGCCCTGTAAGAGCACCCGACTTCTGGCCAAATCAAAGCTCATGGTTAAAGCCGAAAAGTCCCACAGAATGGGCCCCAATGTTTGTAACCATTTAATGCCTAAAATCATATCAAATCCCGCTAGGGGAATAACAAAATATTTTGCATTAAATGAAGTAAATCCAATGGAAAAAGTTACCGCTTTACTAATCCCATAGCTAGGGACCTTCTCGCCATTGGCCACTGAGACGGTGGTTGTCGGATGAGTGTGTATCTAGAGCTGGAGATGCTGTGCGGCTGTCAAACTCAGAAAATTGTGTGTACTCCCCGAGTCGACTAGTCCCACCAGTTCTTGGTCGATGACATGAGCTCGGACTTGCATTGTAGTAGGCGATTTCTGCCCAGTAATAGCATGCAAGGATATCTTTACTGGTTCCTCCTCGATAATATCCTATGGTTCCTCTGGATCCTCTGAATCCTCCATCTCGAGCCAAAATAATCGTTTACATTGGTGTCCGACCCGATACTTCTCATCGCAGTTATAACAGAGATTTTTGGACCGCCTTTCTGCCATCTCCGCACTCGTCAATTTTTTTATAAAGCTCGGTAGGGAATTACCAGGGCAGGGATCGGCTACCCGAGTTGTAATCGGAGTGTGTCTAGATGGTGCTGCTGTAGATGCTCCCTGAGATGAATTATAGCGGCGCCCTTGCCACGTGAAGGAACTGTTCCTCTCACCCGACCAACCCGGCTTACATTGCTGCAACTGTTGTCGTTGTTCCATTGCTCGGGCCATATTCATGGCATGAGCTAGATCCGTGGGCATGAGGAGTTCTACCTCTAGCCGTAAATACTCATTGAGACCTGCTATGAATAAGGAGACCTGCTGGTCAACCAATACCCTCTCTCCAGCACGAGCCAACTTTTCCTGGAAGAGTTTTTGATAGTGTTCCACCGAACCCATTTGTCTCAATAGGACTAACTCTCCCAAGGGGTTGCTGTTGGCGGGAGGCCCAAATCTAACTGTGCATAGATTTTTAAATTCGCCCGAAGTCATTCCCGGTCTCTCTTTCTCTACTTGAGTCACCCATAACATGGCTTCATCTGTCATATGGAAAGAGGCTAGTTGCACCTTATCCCATTCAGTAGTCCCTTGGTTCAAATTTTTTTTTTCACATCTATGCAACCAAATTATGGGATCCACAGAACCATTGAAAGAGGGAAACTCTAACCTCGTGTACCTTGGGATTGTGCCTCCATGCTGAGGTGCTTGGACAACAGTGCACCCAGGCCACTGTTCCCCTCTTCTGTGATATGGTTGAGCAACCTCTTGCACCTCTGGACTCTGATGTCTCTCTGTCCTCAACTCCTGTAGCATGCTAATGATTCGGTTCATCTCTTCTTCCAAACCACAAACCTTTCCCAACACTGGTTGTGCTGTTTCAAGGCTATCTTCTATCTTTTGTATCCTGATTTGGATTTCTTCATTGCTGATATGATCCCCCATGTTACCCTGCTCTGATACCAAGTTGTTACGGTCTCGGGTCATGGATCGAGTAACACGGCGTGGGATTTGTGAATCTAGCACTCAGAATTTACTCACTTCACGTCAAGGGTCTGTGTATGAGTATTTCTCCTTAACCAGTGCTTGGCCAGGAGGAAAGATCCTCTTTTGAGGGTCCTACCAAGTTGTTGTGCTAGGTAGAAGACCCCACAGCAATGCTGACCTTGCTAGAGAAAGGTGCTCTCTTTTCTTGGTCACAGCAAAGAGGGTTTGGCCCTCTTTGTTGCTGCACTAGCTAAGAATGCAATCCTTCTTTCTTAAATAGCTTGAAACACGATTTTGGGATAGATTAATACCTTTTCTTTGATGCTATGATCAGCTCCCACGTTGCACCAGGATTTGCTCAAGATTTGAGGATAAAAATCCTCACTTTGCTGCTTGGTAAGGGAGGAATTGGGCCTCTCTTGCTGCTGCTACCGAGAGGGAGGATAGACCTCCTCTTTGGGCTTGGAAAAGGGGCAGGAAGCTCCTTTTCTTAGTAGGGATGATGGTGGATGAATTTGGGTGAAGATGGATGGCAATGGAGGGTGAAGGATAGGTTGGATTTTTGGAGTAAACCCTAAACTCGAGATCAAGAGGTGATCTCAACCTATTTAGACTAGGTTATTCTAAAATCTCAAAGCTTCCTATTTCATTCATACCTATCCCTTAAATAGGGAGTTTTAGGGTTAGGGTTACAATAATTCCCCATAATGCCCTTACATATAAAGTAATTAGAAATAACTCCTACTTAAAACAATATAAGAAATAAATCCTACTTAAAACAATATAAGAAATAAATCCTACTCAAAGAAATATAAGAATTAAATCCTATTGAGTGAGTTGTTGTTGTCTTCTTCGTTGTGTGACTCGGTGTGCTATTGAGTCCACAACAGAATGGTCATGGAATGTTGTGGTCTCTGACCATGGACCGAGTGATTCGACGAAAGTAGAGTTCTTCTTGCAATTCTGAATCAGAACCAGGTCGCCTAGCTTTGCCTGGTCGACCTATGTTGACGAATGGGTGGATAAAACGGAATGCAGAAAAGGGGAATTGAGAAATCGAATGGAGTGGAGGATAACTAGGCTTGTTAAAGGGAGTCCTGCACCTTGGGTTCCTCAAGGGGAACGCCGACCCTAGGTTCCATAAAGGAGAACACTGATCCTTAATAATTTATGCTTGCCTTCTCATTCCTTTCGATAGCCTCTTAAAGCCAAGGCTCGATATCTCGGTTATTACAATAATGCCCTTAGTGGCCTTCCTACTTATAATTCATGAAATAAAGAAATAAATGAAACATGTAATGCCTAATGTCCTTCACTGCTCCATTGAGTCACCAACTCATCTGCGTCGCCTCTAGATGACTCGTCCTACTATCGAGTCCACAACATCACTCCCCTCCTTGAAAATGAGGTTGTCCGCAATCTCGAATGTGGGGTAGACCTGATGAAATACGTTGATGTCCTCCCAAGTTGCATTGGTGGCGTCGGAGTGTGACCATTGAACTAACACTTCTCGACGCTGCTGATTCTGACGAGCGTTTAAAATTTTGGTTGGCATGAGAGATAGCTGCCCGTCTTCCATGGGTGGTAACGACGAAGTGTGAGGAGGGACGCTGCCTTTGAATTGCTTGAGGAAAGAGACATGGAACACATCGTGGATCTTGGTGTCTGGAGGAAGCTGGAGTTTATATGCGACTTCACTCACCCGCTAAAGAATGAGGAATGGCCCAAAATATTTGGGCGAGAGCTTGTGCTGATTGCCTACCATAGAAGATTGCCGATAATGCTGGAGCCTTAGCCAAACAAAATCACCTTGGTTGTACTGAATGTCCCGGTGGCCTTGATCATTACTCTTTCATCTGTGCTTGGGCTTGGCATAGGCGTAGCCGAGTAACTGCCAACAATTGATCCCGATCGATGAGAGCTTTGTTAACTGTATCCACTCGGGTGGACCCTTGAACATAAGAAAGGAGATGGGGGGGATCCCTGCCATAGACAATCCGGAACGGTGTCTCCTGTAAGGCAGTGTTTAAGGTGTTGTAGGAATACTCAGCCCAAGCAATACATTCTACCCATTGTTTTGGACGGTCTCTCACCAACCACCGTAAATACATTTTAATGGTGCGGTTCAACACTTCTGTCTAGCCATCTGATTGAGGATGATATGTTGAAGAATAATTTAATTTGGTGTTGTAGAGGTGGAAATGATCACGCCAGAATTGACTAGTGAAGACGACATCCCTATCGCTTACAATTGACTCCGGAATGCCATGGAGACAAACAATGTGTGTAAAACATATCTTTGCTACTGATGCCGCTGTGTAAGGGTATTCCAAAGGAATGAAGTGGCCATACTTTGAGAATCTGTCCACGACCACAAGAAGAATAGATTTCCCAGAAGACTTCGGAAGACCTTCAATAAAATCCATAGATATGTCTGACCATACCTGCGTGGGAAGTTTGAGCGGTTGCAGCACCCCTGCGGGGCTTAAATGCTCTGCCTTGTTACACTGACACTGTACAAGCAGCTACATATAAAGTAATAGAGGATTTCATACCTTCCCAATAAAAATCCCTTCTGATCAGACTTAATGTTTTCTGAATTCCTTCATGATAGTTGTTATGATAAACTGACAACACGGTGGCAATCAGAGGAGATGATTGAGGCAAATAAATGTGTCGGTTATAGAGAATGATGTTGTCATGAATGGTCCAATATGAGGGCATTTTTTCTGGCTGTAATGTTCTAAAATAATTCATGCAATTCCAGTATGGTGCTATGTTCGGCCTTGATGGAGTCCAATAGTGTAGGTGAGGGGTGACTGATGGCACTCAATTGCGTTGAAGCTTCAAATCTGCGTGAGAGAGCAGCAACTACTATATTCAATCTACCCGCCTTATGTTCCACCGTGAAATCAAACCCCAATAATTTACTTATCCACTGCTGTAGAGGGGAAGTGGAAATGCGCTGATCCAACAAATATTTCAAATTGTAGTGGTTAGTGCGGATGATAAAATATTGACCCCATAAATAAGGTCACCAGTTGTGTACTGCCTTCGCTAGACCAATAAGTTCACGTTCATATGCTGGTAATTTCTGTTATGCAACATGTTTATATTTTGGAGTCCATTCGAACATTTTCTTTTGTTCAAACATTTATTCTTTAGTAGGTACTTCTGTTTTGGAACTTTGATTGTACATTTCTTTTTCTCTTGAGTTTTTTTATTTGTAGAGTTGTTTGAATATTTGGCTTTGTTCAAATATTACTTTTTCTATCAATGTTTCTTCTCTAGCTTTGTTAAAAATATTGACTTTCTTTGAACATTTATTCTTTTGTCAGAGCTTCTATTTGGTGAACTTTGTTCAAACATTCTATTTAGTTTGAGCATTTCCTTTATATTTGTGCTTATTGTTAATACCCTTTATTCGAACATTCTTTTTACCATTGTTGATCATCCAAATTTGTTGGATCATTGTTCTTCTAGAACTTCTTTTGGTAGAATACATATGTTTGCAAGGGCTCTTTCTTTGAATAGTGTATCTTGCTTATGTTTTTTCATTTAAATGTAGTTGCTCAAAAATTTCTTTCGTAACACATAATCAATCTAAAATGTTAGTTATCATTAACTATATTTGATAACGAATTTGAGTCCAACACATTTGAAACCTAGAAAAGTGTAATTCAAATGTAAGGCTTCAGAGCATTAAAATACTAGGGTGGCATTCGAATGACATGCTTTGGCATTTTTGTTGGGTATTTGAATGTCAGTTGGCATCCAAATGTTATTGGTCCAGGTGACTTCTGTCGCCCCTGGTGGCTTCTCAAGAGGGGGTGAATTGAGATATTCAAATTAAAACCAATTTATGCGTGTAATCAAAATATCATGCATAAAAGCAATTCAATATAAATAGTGACATGCACACCACACAGGGACAAAAAGATTTTTTTGTTATCGATGTTTCCCTAGTGGTAGTCACTGTTCGATAACCTGTGCTTGGGAAAATTCCACTATTACGCTCTAATAGCTTAAAAATTACAAAGAGATTCTAACTCTCTTCGGCCACGTATAGCTCAATACACGTTTTTTACACAAGCCAATCTCCCCAAGAGATTGTTGCAAGATTCTAGCTCTAGCTAGACCTTTCCTTATAGATTAATAGGTTCTAGATGAATCTTTCACAATATCATAAAAAGAAAGGGAAAAATTACACCATTATTTGGAGAGATGTTTCTCTTTGAAAGTTTCAAGTTGCCTCCTCCTTTGTATCACATTGTAAATAGATCAAGAGTTTGGTTTTTCAAAGGTATGACTCTCTCTCTTTCTCTCTAAATCACTTTAGGTGGGAATTTACAAGATAAAGGTTTGTGGCTTGAAGATATGCCAATAAATGCTCATTTACTCCTTTACTCACGGTTTGGTGGGGATAATTATAGCTTCTCCAACTCAAACTAGCCGTTATTTGCCCATTTGTAAAAAATCATATTGTTGATTGATTGATCACAGGTAAGTGACTGATTGATCAATCGATCATAACGATTACTTTTCTGTCAGATAGTGACTTATTGATCAATGGACTGATCGATCAATATGTTACTGTTGGTCCAAAAATTTTAAGTTGATTGATCATTACCAGTGGTTGTTCGATCAATTGAGATTCCCTTTGGTTGTGGAATACAAGTATGATGCATCACTATATTTTTATTTGATCGATCATGCTTGAAGTCCCTTACTAGCAAGGTTCTGACTGAGCGATCGATCTGGAGAGATGATTGATTGTTCCATGTAAATTTTGCTTGCCTACACAACTATAGTCAATCAATCTCTGAGGGGATGATCGATCATATATTATAGAATGAAATGGCCATATCTTGGATGATCGATCAATCAACTATGGTTGATCGATCATGCTTTATATTTTTGGCCTGCACAGTTCTAGATGACCGATCACAGTTTGACGAATCATTCTAGTGCCACAATAAAAATGTATATTTTATAAAGCATGAGAATTTTTCTTTGAGTGCTTTAACATGTTTCTAAGTGATGTGATGATGATTCTAAACATGTCTATATGTAGTTTATATCCTAAAGCTCCAATTTCATGAGTACTTAAGGAATAGGAGTTAAAATACTCTCTTACAAAAAAAATGACTGAGTCTAAATACTTGTCTATGATGCTTGAATTCGAGTCTTCTCATTGTCTTCTTTCTTATGGGTTCTTCTTCAACTGTGCTTGAGGTCTTCATTTTGGCTTTGAATCTTTAGACCTTGAGATCCTCTTTAAGGTAAAGTATCCGAAATACTTTAGATCTATAAGTTATTCATTCAATTAAGTTTTTTATCATAAAAAACAATGTGGAAGTCCACTTACGGTCAACAATCTCCCCCTTTTTTATGATGACAAAACCCAACTTAGAAAAAATAAGATGAAACACATTCTTTCGTTCTTCTCTTCTTCGCGAACTTGAATTGATCCACGGGAACCTTTGGACTAAGCTCGTCTCTGGAAGTGACAGGTTGTGGGTATATTCTCCTTTTGGATCCATTGTCCACACTATTTTTTGAACCCAAAATTTCCAACATTTATTTCTCTGATTGACATCTTTCTTGTCATGTCCATGGATACCTCATCTAATAGATCTACATCACTCTGGCGTAGGACGATGGTGATTTCTTTGGAAAATGGAAGGTCGTTGGG
The DNA here is from genome assembly GCF_029961685.1 of Aristolochia californica. Classification (NCBI taxonomy): domain Eukaryota; kingdom Viridiplantae; phylum Streptophyta; class Magnoliopsida; order Piperales; family Aristolochiaceae; genus Aristolochia; species Aristolochia californica. The sequence goes on from NW_027182257.1 coordinate 6,577,308, forward strand.
TTACCTAACATGCAACATGTCATATTATATTCGTAGTTGAGCGGATTTCTATAATTAATGGACCATAGCGAGGTGAGAGACTTTATCTTTCCTTGGATTGAGGAAATGTGTTACACAATCTCTATGAAGACTCGATGCTCCATGCCCAACTAACACTTGGATGGCGTATTGGGTGTTTTGAGGGCAGTTCTGATGGAGGTTCATAGGCCAGCTCTCCTTTATAAATTTTGGTAATCCCATAGATGACGTCCCAAGCCAAGCATCGAGCTCACTAGTCATAATTGATATGCTTGTGTTTTTTACGTAGCTCGTGAGGCTTAGATTGCAGATGGAGAGTTCTTCTACCACCAAATTGGTGAATTGAGATTATAAATTAAAATTTTAACTAAGATAATCTTTCATATAAGTTGTGGTCAATTTAAAAGCATGAATCTTGTTGGAAGATGGGCTCAAGCCCACAAGCTCAAGGCTAGAAACCCACACGTCAAAGGAGTGGCAAAGTGGTTATTTATGATATGTTCCATAAGGATGGCATGGAGATGTAAATACATTGTCTTAGTATGTCTTTTAATCTATTGAGTTGTAACCCTAAGGGCTTTGTAACACTATAAATAAGAGCAATAGCTAAGAGGTAAGGAACTCAATCCTTCTCCTCTATTTGGAAAAACGTCCAGCCACCCTCTCTTCTCTCTTGACGCATTCTCTCCTTCCCTTAATCCAAACTCTCCTCTCAAACATCCATCTCCTTTCTCCCTCTTCTCTCTCTTCTCTCCTTCTTCTTCCACGTTAACCTAGAGTCATTCTCATGGGGTCCTAACTTCTACATGGTATCAGAATCGGAGGTTAGGATCCCTATTCAAGTAGTTATGTCATCCATTCAAGAAGTTGTGTATAGAAGAAGGAATTCTGCCATGAAGAGATAGGTAAAATTTCATTTTTTTTTTTTTTTGCATATTCTCTCTTTACGGTTTCAATTTTTGTTCCCTCTCTTCTTGAATTGTTGATTCATGTCAAGGCAAGATAATCTTCATAAACATTGTGAAGATCTATCGTGTATGACTAAAAGGATATTGTAGTCTTGATCATCTTGTAGCACAATTATATAATTGATCAACGGTTGTTTTTTTTGGTTTGTTATTTGGATTTAGTTACCTTTATGAAATGGGAATCACATATTGTTGATATGGGATTCCAGCATATGTTGTTGTCCATTCTATAATCTAATGTTACTCATGGGAGTATGTCATGTTGTTGGATGCCTGTTATATGTTTGATGCAATTCCAACACTCACTTATCCCTATTATTTGTTGTGTTTGAACTTTAGAAATTGAATCTTTTATTTTGTTGAAGTATTCCCATGAGTTAGAGTTTCTTTTGCCAAGGAATTTCTCTCGGTTTTCCAAGGAAGGCCTTGTCTAAAATTTCTCTTAGTTTTGATGTTGAGTTTGGATTAAGGATAAGAGTTGCATCTATTCTCTTCTCTATATTTTTTGATAAATATAAGAAAAGTTGAGTAATGGCTAGTTCTTGTTATCACTTGACAAAAACACCAATTTTTTCATGATTTGGTGCTTATTCTCGTGAAAATATTCTCTACTTAGTTTTGGTGGCTAAATTGTCCTACAGGTGCTTCAAATTATGTTGTGTAATTGTTATTTGAGCTTCTTTGACAATTGACCTTACTAGTTGATTTGCGTCAACATGGAGAGTGAACATATGAGTAATAAGAGTGACATACCCCGAATTACTACAATTCCACTAAGAGGTCTTTCCAATTACCTCAGCTGGTCACAATCGGTACGGAGGGTTCTCATTACTCGTGACCTTCTCAATCATGTTATCAAAATCCCTCCTCAGATTGATGATGAAGATGAAGTCTACCATAAATGGGTAAAAAATGACAACATGGTTATCAGTTGACTTATTAATAACATGGAAGAGCATGTTGCTAACAATGTGGTCCACTTGGAAACTTTGAAGGATATTTGGGACACATGTGCTAAGCTCTATTCTAGTACCGTCTCCTTGCAAAGAGTATATGATGTTTTCCAAAGTATGTTGGCTACAAAACAAGGAGATAATATTCATGAGTTTCTGGCCCAATTTCGTGGCCTTCTCCAAGAATGGAAAATTGCTCAACCATACTCTACCAACATTGTTGTCCAAGAAAAACAGCGCAAGGCCTTGGCAACGGCTATTTGCCTTACCAATATTAAGTCGTATCTAGAGGTGGTTAAGACTCAACTTCTTAGTTCCTCTACCCTTCCATCGTTTGATGACTTCAGTGCAACGTTGTTACAGATCCCTGATCCATCTCCTCCTTCTCCGATTGATGCTCAATCAGCTATGTTCTCTGGTAATCGGGGTACATCATCCCCATTTCGAGGACGTGGCAGAAATACAAGAGGAGGCCGCAATAGAGGTTCTCGAACGGGTCCAATCCATTCCCTCACTTAGCCGCGATTGTGCTCTTACTGTGGTGGTCAAAACCACCTTGTGGATTCATGCTGGAAACTCCATGGTAAGTCTGATTGGGTGACAGCCAATCCAACCTCAGTTAATGTTGAGAAAAAAGAGGACAAGACTGATTCTCATTTTGGGAATGTGACTATCTCTTCGGAAGAGTATGCTGTAATACAGAAGTTGAAATCCTTATTGGACCAGTCCTTTGCTCCGCCGGGCCCTATTGTTGCCACTTCCATTGCCTCAGGTATGCTCTCTTCCTCTTCAACCACTTCCTCTTGGATCATTGACTCAGGGGCTTCCGAACACTTGTCAGGTAACAAACACATGCTTCATTCATTGTCTCCATGGCTTCCTCATAAATTGGTCACTATTGCTAATGGTTCCCACACCAAGGTGCTTGGCAAGGGTTCCTCCTCTCTTACCGCGTCTATTCCTCTCAAAGATGTGTTATTTGTTCCTCAATTTCCATTAAATTTGCTCTCCGTTAGTCAATTAACCAAACAATTGAATTGTTCTGTCACCTTCTCACCATCTTCGTGTATATTTTTGGATTTAACTACGAAACAGGTGATTGGTGGCGATCATGAAAAAGGGGGTTTATATTATTTTACTCTTCCACCTGTGGCTGCTATTTCATCCACTACATCCGAGGCTCAAATGTGGCACAACCGTCTTGGTCATCCATCTATCTCGTCACTTCGTTCTTTAGTTCCATCTCTTAAATCTTTGTCTAATTTTAATTGTGAGGCATATCAATTAAGTAAGCATGTTAGGAGTACATATTCTCCTCGTCTGAAAACTACTAGTACTACTCCATTTGAATTAATACATTTTGATATATGGGGCCCTTTAAAGGTCTCTAACATTTCTCAAGTTCAATATTTTGTTACTTTTGTGGATGATTTTACCTGAGTGACTTGGTTGTTTTTGTTTAAAGAACAATAAGAAATTCTTTCAATTTTTAAAAACTTTCATACAATGGTTCTAACGCAATTTGGAAAAAAAATTCAAATCCTTAGATTCGTTAATGCTAAGGAATATTTCTCTAATGAGTTCAAATCGTTTTGTGAGGGTAATGGGCTTCTTCATCAAACATCATGTGCCTATACCCCTCAATAAAATGGTGTTGCTGAAAGAAAGAATCGTCACCTCCTTGAGGTTGCTCGGGGCCTCCTCTACTCCATGAAGGTACCCTACTTTTATTGGCCTCATGCTATTCTTACAGCATGCTTTCTCATCAATAGGTTACCTTCATCAGTACTTAGAAATCAAACTCCGTATTCTGTTTTGTTTTTTGGTGAAGATCCATTTTATCTTCCTCTTAAAGTATTTGGTTGCACATGTTTTGTTCATGATACTTCACCACAAAAAAGTAAACTTGATCTTCAGTATCTGAGGTGTATTTTTTTGGGGTATTCTCGAACTTAGAAAGGATATATTTGTTATATAGTCCTACACTTCGAAGATTGATGGTATCTCGGGATGTGACTTTCTTTGAAGACACTTCCTTCTATTCCTCACATGAGGCTCTTATAGGGTTTACATCTACTCCTACCACTCCATGTCCGCTTGTGCCATTTCATGAAGATATTACTCAACCCCTGAAGCACCGGCCGTCCCCTCACCTGTGGAGTTGTCTGATCCACCTGAGGTAAGTCTTGCTCCTCCACCTATGTTTGGGCCTGAATTTGATACTCGACCTATTGCATTGCAAAAAGTTACCCGTTCTTGCACTACGTCTCATCCAATTGCCAATTTTATGTCTTCTCATCGCTTATCTTCTCAGTGTGTTCAGTTTCCTGCATCCCTTTCGTCTGTTTCCATACCACAATCCTATCAGGAGGCCCTGAAGTATCCAAGATGGAAGTCGGCTATGGATGAAGAAATGCAGGCATTATATGACAATCAAACATGGACATTGGCATCGCACCCAAAAAGTAAAAACCGGTTGGTTGCAGATGGGTTTTTTCAGTGAAACACAACCCAGATGGGTCGGTTGCTCGCCTTAAAGCACGCCTGGTTGCAAAAGGTTATACTCAGTGCTATGGGATAGATTATGAAGAGACTTTCTCTCCAGTTGCAAAACTGAACTCGGTATGTATCATCCTTTCTATTGCTGCTAACTCATCTTGGCCAGTATATCAGCTCGATGTAAAAAATGCATTTTTAAATGGTAATATATGCGCCAACCACCAGGATATGTGGTTGAGGGGGAGTCCGTATGCCAATTAAAGAAATCTTTATATGGGCTTAAATAGTCCCCTCAGGCTTGGTTTGATAAATTCAGTCAAGCGCTTCTACGATTTGGCTTTCATAGGAGCTCGGTTGATCACTCAATATATGTTAAAGATACTATCAAAGGGAAGATATTATTGGCCGTGTATGTTGATGATATTATCTTGACTAGAAATGATGCTCATAGTATACAAGAAGTGAAGAATATGATATGTAAAGAGTTCAAGACTAAAGATTTGGGTAAACACAAATATTTTCTGAGTATCTCCTTCAGTCAAATCATGGAATAGTAGTATCTCAAAGAAAATACGTCTTGGATCTTCTTGAAGAAACATGAATGAAGGGTTGTAGACCAGTTGATACACCTATGGATGCGAATGAAAAATTGTGTGCCACAAATGGAGAAGATGTTGACACTAGAAAATATCAAAGACTTGTGGGAAAATTGATCTATCTCACGATAACTAGGCCAAATATATCATATGCTGTGAGTGTGGTATGCCAATTTATGCACAAACCACAAATTACTCATTGGCAAGCGTTGGAGATAATACTACGATACTTAAAAGTGCTTCAGGAAGAGGATTGTTATATAAACAACATGTCCACTTCAATATAGAAGGCTTCTCAGATACAGATTGGGCTGGATCACCAGATGATAGAAAATCTACATCTAGTTATTATACCCTTGTTGGGGGAAACTTGGTCACATGGAAAAACAAAAAGTAAAATGTGGTTGTAAGATCTAGTGCTGAAGCAGAATACTGAGCTATGGCCCACACTGTTAGTGAACTTTTATGGATAAAGACGCTTCTTACTGAATTGAGATTTTATAAAGGAGGTTCTATGGGCTTACATTGTGATAATCAAGCAGCTATGCACATTACGTCAAATCCATTTTTCCATGAAAGAACTAAACATATTGAAGTGGATTGTCATTTTATACGGGAAAAGTTTCTAGCAGGAATAATTTCTCTTAAATATGTTTCATCTCAAGAGCAATTAGCTGATATCCTCACCAAACCGGTAACGTCCAAAGTTCTCTCTTATATAGGTGGCAAGTTGGGTATTTATGATGTATTTTCCTGACCAGCTTGAGGGGGAGTGTTGGAAGAAGGGCTCAAGCCCACAAACTCAAGGCTAGAAGCCCACACATCAAAGGAGTGGCAATGTGGTTATTTATGACATGTTCCATAAGGATGGCATGGATATGTAAATACATTGTCTGAGTATGTCTTTTAATCTATTAAGTTGTAACCCTAAGGGATTTGTAACACTACAAACAAGAGCATTAGCTAAGAGGTAAGGAATTCAATCCTTCTCCTCTATTTGGAAAAACGTCCAGCCACCCTCTCTTCTCTCTTGATGCATTCTCTCCTTCCCTTAATCCAAACTCTCCTCTCAAACGTCCTTCTCCTTTCTCCCTCTTCTCTCTCTTCTCTCCTTCTTCTTCCACGTTAACCTAGAGTCATTCTCATGGGGTCCTAACTTCTACAAATCTCAAAGTGCATATAAAAGCAATGAACACACTTGCACACAACCAAGGGACGACTTTGTTAAATTTATGGAAAAGAGAAACACTTCATTGACTTCATTAACTTATCATAATCAAAGTACATGAACCTCTATATATAATAGAGGAAGATAGTAGAGTCCAATTACAATAAAACTATATTTGTCCCAATTACATCGAAACTCTAACACTTAAAGATAAGTCCTAAAATAATTAAACAACTCAATATAGATAAAAACAAACATAACTCAAACTAGAACTTTTCTAGGACATGACCATAAGATAAAGATGCCTTTGTGAGTCTTTCTTGATCTTCCACCTTATGTGATAAGGATGCCAACTTGTGGTAATCATGGTGGGTCCTACTTCTTATGTACTTGGACCCATCTTATAATACTCTTAGATATGTGAGTCTTCCTTGGTCGTGTGGGCTTGGACCTATCTTCCAACAAAATTCTTAAGAGGGGGTGAATTGAGATATTAAGTGAAAAATTTGGTGCTTTAAATGCAAACATTACTTAAGACAAATAATTAAAAGCACAATTCACAAGGTGTTCGCCCAAGTGGCTTCTAGAGGGGTTGGGGGTAAATTGAGATTTAAAAATTAAAGACTTAAGTAACGTGTGTTATAAAAATCATGCGATATAGCATATACCAATTTCAATATAAAGTAAACATTCACACACCATAGGAGACAAAAGAATTTTCATTATCGATGTTTCCCTATTGGTCTTCTCCGCCAAAGAACCCTTGATTGGAAATTCTACTATTTAAAGCTCTAATAGATGGAATTTACACAAAAAGATTTCAACTCTCTTCAGTCACTTGTGGCTCAACACACAATTCTTACAATCACAATCTCCCCAAGAGATTGGCTAGATTCTAGCTCTAGCTGGCCTTTTTTATCTAGATTAAATAGTTTCTAGATGAACCTTTTACAAATAAAAATAAAGAAAGGAAAAATCACTTACACCCAATACTTGGAGAGTACCTCTCCTTGAGAGATCCAAACATCCACTTCTTTTGCGGAACAATATAGAGTAAGGAAGTTTGTCTAATATGAAATGCAAGGAAAGGAAGAGGAAAGAGTAGGAGGATTTACAAAGGTATAACTCTCTTTCACTCAAAAGTACTTAAGAGAAGATTAAGCAAGACTATGAGAATAAAGGCTTATGAATTTTCCAATAAATGCTCATTAACTTCTCTATGTTTAGTTTGGTGGGGTATTTATAACTTCCCCAAGCCAAATTAGACGTTTTTTGCTTGTTTGCAAAAGTCAATACTTAGATTGATTGATCACTGTAAAGTAATTGATCGATCAATTGACTATGTTTGATTGATCATGCTTTATAAGCTTGACTTGTGCACTTCTGGATGATCGATCATTGGCAAATACTGATCGATCATTCCATGACCAGTTCCACTAAGTTGACTTTTAAAGCATGAGAATGATTGAATCTAAGTGTTGTAACATGTTTGAAAATATGTGTATGATGTTTTAAACATGAGTAAATGCAATGTATGCCCTAAAGCTCCATGTTTAGTATTGTACCTTAAGAGAAGGAGTTTGGAAGACTCTCTTACATATTGACTATACCACAATGACTTGTAAACTCTATAGTCTTCACATTATCTTCTTCTCCAAGGGTGCTTCATCAAGAGTTGTCTTTCAATGATGCTTGAGGTCTTGAGTATGCTTGATCGTTTTGAAGCTTTAGACCTTGAGACGCATATTTATTGAAGGTAAGGTATTTGAATACTTAATTTAAAATTTTGTCCGCTCTATTAAGTTTTGTTATCATCAAAAGCAATAAGGGAGTCAACCTATGGTCAACGCAAGGAGATAAATATTTTATGGTTTCGATGTTCCCTTATTAGTAGTTATTACCCAAGTACCCTTGCTTCCAAAAAAATTCCTAATAAACTCTATTAGCTCAAATTTACAAACAAAAGAGATTTTGACTCTCTTTAAGCCTAGTTTAATACCCAATTATACAAGACAAATCTCTCCTAAGAGATTGAACAACTAGATTATGGCTCTAGTAGGCTCTTCCTTTCTAGATTGAGCTTTGAACACCCCTTAAATAAAAAATAAAAAATACAAGTAAAAAAGGAAAACTTATACCTTTTTTTATAGCAGAGACAACATCCTCCTAGAGAGTTTCACGTCTCATGAGCACAAGAGTGGATGTAGTGGAGCTTGAGAATGCTAGGAATTTTGAGTGATTTTAGAGAATGATGTGATTTTCCAAGATAGAAACAACTTTTTTTTCTTCTCAAAATGGATTTGTATGAAAATTTCAATTAAAAAGACTTTTGGATTGTTTTGAATTGCCAATAAATTCTTACTTAATGGTCCCCTACGAGTTTGGAGGCCTATTTATAACTTTCCCAATGAAACTATCCATTTTGGCCCATTTCCAAAAAAACTTCAAAAAGTGTTGATTGATCACATGAAAGGTATGATTGATTTTTGATTTCTAGGGACAAGATATAAACACAACAGATCTCAAGGGAATGAGAGAAGAGAAGAATTCTAGCTCTTGGGAGAGACGAAAGAAGAAACCAAGGGAGAGAAGGAAGAGGAAAAGAGAGAGGTGTATAGACGAATTTGAACCAAGAGGAAGAGGCTTGAATGCTCGACCCCATGCCTTGAAGTTGTATTTATAGTTGTGGGAATGAGTTTACAATGACTACAATGCCCTTAGAGCTACATGCTTCAAAAGGAAAAAGACACAAAAGAACATATACTAGCTTGCATAGTTCCAATTTTATGCCATCTCTATGAAAGTTCTCCTTATTTACTAGACATGTGACCTTTACACACATGGGTGTCTCTTAACTCTCCCCCTCAAGCTGGTGTTTGTAACTTCACTTGTAAATAATCTTGGTCAAGAAACTTGTATGCTTGAAAAAGAAATCTTGATTACCTTGTTTTGACTCATTTTGTTCTTGTTCACATCTTGCTTATAATCTTCATCTTGTTCTCATCTTATCACCCCCTTACTTGGATATTATTCCACATAAAAGTTGATTACCACAACACATGAAATTATTCGTTGTTGGTTACCTCTGTCTTGTACTTTTTCTTCTACTTCTCCTCCTCAAGTTGGGGATCTCTTTGTTGTTTACCAAGAGACCCAACTTGCACAACATAATGGTAAGTGAAGAAAAATCACTCCTAATCGTACCACGAAGCTCCATACACTAGTTAAAATGGTCATAATCTAAAACACACTCTACTCAATTTCAATGGCGGAAAAATAGCCCAACTTTAGGGCACAAGAAAGTGACTACTCACTTTCTAAGGGTGGCTCAAACAAAAAAACACCTCTTGGGTGAAGAATAAAAAGACTTGACTCAAGCTATATGTTTGGCACACTCCTATACTTTTTAGGTAGTGGTTATGTAGGCATTGCTCTGAAATGATTTCAAAAAACACAAGTTGAAGGAAGTACTTTAAGGAATTAAGGGTGTGAATAAAAAGATAGCAACTCTCATATTTCAAAAGGAAGGAGGCGCACAATGCAACTTTTCATACTTTCATGTAAGAAGGAGGCACTTTTAAACCAATAGATGGATAAAAGTGACAAAGTTTGACTCAAGAGGGAGATAAAAAATAATTCCTCTATTAACATGATGATCAAGGAAACTTTAAAAAACTAAATAAGAAAGTTTTGAGTTGGAACATAATAATTTTTTTTTATAAACATAGATTTCCAATTTGGAACAAAATATTCAGGAGATAAATTCTGGAATAAGGGAGATTTAGGACATTTATTTGGAATCTAGAATTAGGAAACTAGACTTTCTAATTCAAAATTTTCAGACTTTGTTAGAAAAAGAAACTAAACTCATATGGGGAAAGACTTCTTTTAAGGAAATTAATGTGATGTGAGATAAAAGAAATACAACTTTTAATGAAGGAAAGATACTCAAGTTGGAAAATTTTTTACTAGATTTTGAAAAAAAAAGGAAACTCAACCAACATTAGCAATTGAAAAAGTGAAACAAAAAATTTGGCATAGATCGGATCTTCACATGCAACAGGATATCAATATGACCTTTGATTCTTCCTATATGGATATCTCTCTCTAGAAAGATCAGATTGAGAAACAATTTACTGGGATAGAAATTAGGTAGACATAGATTTATTTTGAGATATATATCCCAATAGAATTCCTCTATAATGTTGGTACAAACCATTATGGAAGTTGAGGTTTTCTTTTGCTATATGAAACTTTTATGTTGTTTGACCTTTGGTGCTTCAAATATCAATTTATCATTCTAGAAAAATCTGATTTTAATAATTTTTTTTATTTAAAAACTAGAAAAAAAGTTCTTTCTAAAGTTATATATTTTTCATTATGTAACATATGGTAAGAGTGTGAAACATCCAATGAAAGACATAAATTGTGAAAGAAGATTAAAGGAAAAACAAGAAACTTTTTTTTTTTCTTTTTCTTTTTCTTTTTCTTTTTCTTCTTCTTCCTCCCTTTCTTCTCCATCTTCTTCTCCTTTTCCATGTCAGATCATTGCCCACTGTGATACCATGTTGATTTCTAGGGACAAGACATAAACACAAGAGATCTCTAAGGAATGAGAGAAAAGAGGAATTGTAGCTCTTGGGAGAGAGGAGAGAAGAAAACAAGGGAGAGAAGAAAGAGGAAAAGAGAGAGAGATGTATGGAAAATTTTGAGTCAAGAGGAAGAAGCTTGAATGCTCTACCCCATACCTTGAGGTTTTATTTATAGTTGTGGGAAGGAGTTTACAATGACTACAATGCCCTTAGGCTATATGCTTTAAAAGAAAAAAACATAAGAAAACATACACCAACTTGCATAATTAAAATTGAATGCCATCTATATGAACGTTCTCCTTATTTACTAGTCATGCTACCCCTACACACATGTGTGTCTCTTAACATCGATCAACCATGTATAGTGGCAATATTTTTTAAGTTCCCCAAGCTTGTTGATTGATTAGGGCATCAATCGAAGAGTCTTCAATCATTCAGAAAATTATTGATTGATCAACCCATTTTGATTGATTGATCATGCTTTATAGGACTAGCTATGAAGATTTCTGCATGATTAATCATGCAATGGTGTATGGTAGATCATACTTTATAACCTTATTTGACAACATTCTGTATGATTGATCATGCTTTATAAGTTCTGCTATTCTGCATTATGGATGATCAATCAAGCTCATGTAGGTTGATTGATCATGCTTTATGCTAGAGTGCTAAATTGAGTTGTATGCATGATGAAAACAAGACAAAATGGCTTTAGTAAGTGTTGGAAGATAGGGCCCAAGCCCACACGACCAATGAAAGCTCACATATCCAAGTGTATTAGAAGATGGGCCCAAACCCATAAGACCAAGAAAGACCGATGAATCCAAGATAAATATAAGATGGTCTCAAGGCAAATAGAGGAGAAGGCCCATAGGCCCACATATATTGATGGCAGGATGGTAAAGGTCATCTCATAGAGATGGCATTGATGTAATTATGTTAAAATTCAAGGGTGTAATATTTATGGAAAAGAGAAATAGTTCATGAACTTGTTATAATCTGAGTACACGAACCTCTATTTATAATAGAGGAAGGTAGTAGTGTCCAATTACAATAAAACTACCTTTGTCCCAATTACACCCAAAATCTAACACTTAAAGATAAGTCCTAGCTTATTTAAATAACTCAATGTAGATAAAAGACAAACATAACTCAAACTAAAATACTTCTTGGTCGTGACCCTAAGATAAAGATACTTTTGTGAGTCTTTCTTGATCTTCCAACTGATGTGATAATGATGCCAACTCATGGTAATCATTGTGGGTCTATGCTTGGGTCCATCTTGTAGGTCTTCTTTGGTCGTGTGGCCCATCTTATAATACTCTTAGATATGTGGGGCTTCTTTGGTTATGTGGGCTTGGACCCTATCTTCAACCACAGGGCTAAAACCCTAAACCCTAAAACCTAAGTTCAGGGGTATTATTGTAATATAGTAGTTTCATATATCTATAAATAGAGCTTCACAGGGAGGTTAAGGAAGAATCAATTTCATAGCCCTTCTTCCTCCAGTTTTATCCCGGTGGGTTTCTTTCCCTTTTCCTCCATGAGCTAAATTCATGGAGTCCTGAAAAATCAACATGGTATCAGAGCTTTGATTTTCAGGACTCACATCTATGGTTTTTTGGATTAAAAAACTTCTATTTTTTCTTTGTTCTACCATTGCTTAGTTTTTTTTTCTCATCGTCTTGTTGTCAGTTTTTATTGGCTCATATATTGGAGGGGGTTTGGGGTATTAATGGCGGTTCTGATGGTATTTCTTGGTCCCGATCAGTGAGTCTTTTAGTTGTTTCTTATTTAAGTTGAGGAGTTGCGGAGCTTTGATGGCGGATTTCATGGTGATTCTTTCACGGGCGATCTCCAACTATGTGAAGATGCGTGGTTACTGAGGCGCTTGTGATTAGGTTTTTGAAGCTTTACGGGATCAATGTCTACGAAGACAAAAGAGAGTTGGCAAAAATTGCGGCTTCTAGGGTTCGGATTTTCCCGTTCGGTGATGTGCCGTCCGTCGGAACGAGGCAGTCCACCCGCGTGTTTGTCCCCAAGTCTGTCAAGATGACCCCGGATGCCGATACCGTTAGAGTTTTGCGTTCCGACAAGCGCTTGTTGTCCGACACTGCCAAGACGCATGGAGAGGATGACGATTGGCTAAAATTGTTTGGAAGTCCTGGCACGGAAGCGGCGGATTTCTGCCGTAGGAAAAGGGAGAACAGATGGCAGGAGAGGGAGACGGCGGCCATGACGACATTTCTGCGGGGTAAGTTTCTCTTCCTGACTTCTTCTCCGGGTCCTCGGCCCGAACGTTGCTGCTCTCGGAAAGTTTCCTCCCGAAGAGAAGCTCTGTTCGATGATAATCCATTTCCTTTTTCATTTCCTGTCTGAGAATCCAAAATCCGGTTTTTCTGTTTTCTACTGCTGCCGTGTTGTTGGTCAACAGAACATCACGAAAAATCATCCAAGTTCTTTCTAATGCTAGGCTATCTTCGGAAAGAACTTTTGGAAAGCTCCTCTGCAGATTTTTTGGAAAGAATTTTTGGCAAGCTCCTCTACAGATTTTTTGGAAACTAACCTTTTGTATTGATTTATTTTGGGAAGTCTCTTGCTGCTATCCCATTTCTGCTCATCACCAGCTCTAGTGGGGGAAGAAGATGACCGTTGCCAGATTTAAGATTTCCTAAGTTAGGAAAATTAATCAGCGCTAGTTCAGCACCTGCCGAGACCCGGCTCGACTCGCCTGAGTCAAGCCAGCGAGCTAGTGAACCGAGGGTCGTGGTTCTGGCCAGACCGACTCAACTCAGACCAACTCGGGTCCAGGTCAACCTAACTTGGGCCACTTATTTTCTAGCTCGATAAACATGCATAAGATTTTGGTGCGACTTGGTAAATTTTTTCCTTTGGATGATTATTATTTTTTAAGAATTGACAAATTATTCCTTGGTTAGCATATTATTTGGTCTAGATATGTGCCTTAGACTATTTCATGGGTTATTTTACAAGGATTACTTTGGATCATGTTAAGTGGGCCCAAGCTAAGCCCATTTAAGCTTCTGATATTGTTTCTCTTTTGATGATACATTATTATTGAAGAAAAGGTAGCCCCATACCATTATTTATTGTCAACCTTGTAAAAAATATCAAAATATTTTTGGTTGGGAGTCAATGACAGATGAACTTATTGTTATATTTATTGGCAACCTCATCAAAAATATTAAATTTATTTGTGGTTTGGAGTCCATGTCGGCGAAACTTCATCCCTGTCAAAAATATCAAATTTATTTGTGGTTGGGAGTCCATGACGAAGGAACTTCATCCCCGTCAAAAATATCAAAATTTTTGTGGTTGGAAGTCCATGATGGAGGAACTTTATCCCCATAAAAAATATCACATTTTTGTGGTAGGAAGTCCATGACTGAGGAACTTATTGTTATATTTATGTTACTTTCCCCATTAATATCATATATTACTCTACCACTTGAGAGTTGTTGTCCTGTGGAGGGACATGGTGGTGGAGGTGGACACTTCAGAGCAATGTCTTAGTGGCTAGGAGTGATTTACTCTCACTGATATTATACTAGCTGGACCTCATAAACGAGAGCACTAGCGTGAGGGGGAGTGTAGGAAGATGAATGCATATTATACAAAAAAAAATTTATATATCATTTGCTGTTCTCTCACCCCCAGCTTGAGGGGGAATGTTGGAAGACAGGGCCCAAGCCCACACGACCAATGAAGGCTCACATATCCAAGTGTATTAGAAGATGGGCCCAAGCCCATAAGACCAATGAAGACCCTTGAATCCAAGAGAAATAGAAGATGGGCTAAAGGCCCACAAATCAAGGAGAAGCCCATAGGCACACATATATTGATGGCAGGATGGTAAATAAAGGGTCATCTCATAGAGATGGCATTGATGTAACTATGTTAAAATTCTAGGGTTAAAACCCTAAACCCTAAGTTCAGGGGTATTATTGTATTATAGTAGTTTCATAAATCTATACATAGAGCTTCAGGGGGAGGGTAAGGGAAAATCAATTCCATAGCCCTTCTTCTTCTAGTTTTCTCCCAACGGGTTTCTTTCCCTTTTCCTCCATGAGCTAAATTCATGGAGTTCTGAAAATCAACAGTAAGTGTAAATCATTTTTATGCATTATTTAAACATGGTTTTGAAAAGCTTCATGTCTTAAAGCTCCAATGCTCTTGTGTACTTTAGAATCGAAGTTTGGTGAATACTATCATATTTGGCTAGAGTTCTTGAGATGTTTTTAAATATCTTCAAGTCTTCAAGCTTTTTGTAGGTGCTTCTTCAAGATGGCTTGACACATCATGTAGCAAGAGGTTTTGTATTGTATCTGTGGATTCTTTTATAAAGACCCTGGTCTTGTGTCCCTTGAAGGAATGCATTTGAAATGCTTGAGTTACAAATATTAGCTCAATTTGGTTAAGTTTTGTGATCTTAAAAATATGGATAAGGGCAAACCTAGGTCAACAATCTCCCACTTTTTCATGATGACAAAACCTAACTCATAGAAACTAAAAACATAATCCAAATATGAGGTTATTCATAATATCTAGTACTATTTCTCCCCTTGAATTTGTGCATATATATTGGGTTATGATTTCTCCCTATTTTTATGTCCTCTCTCCCTTTTTTGTCATTGATAAAAAGACTACCTAATAAAAAAAAATGATTCTCATTGCAAAAGAGTGCACAAGGTTTTTCCTTTCGTATTTAAAAAGATTACAAGATACACAAAATGTGACCATCAACTTTAATTACAAATTAAGTATAAATGAGGTCAATCTTAGGTCAAAAGGTGGATAGTAAGGTAGTAAGCTGAGGGAGGAGGTGGATGCGATGGGGAAAGATAGTCAACTACTGAGTAGAGAAGGTCTTTCACTTCCTTGAATCCTTCATTTCAACTTGGGCTACTTTATTGTTTACAAGTGTTTCTTTGACATCATCCATATCATCCTCAAGTCACGTAAGGTGACTGGTGTTGAAGGATGTATCATGTCTTTTCCTCTTCATGAAAGTGTATTGATTCATTGTCTTTCGGTTGGGACTGGACTCATCACCCTAATACTCACTTTCTTGAGTGCCCTTCCCCTTACTATGCTTAGATATCCACTAGTCACACACTTTTTCAAATCCGAATTTGCACACTTTGAGCTCATCAATTGTCTTCTTGTTCAAGTACAATGCCATTGTTAACTTGTGGTGTCTAATTAACACCTTACGCAGAGTTGGCACGTGGACTGACATTCATGGTAAGGTCGTTGTGGGGGTTAGAAGGGGGACTCGGGGGCGGAGCCCCCAAAAGCTCCATGATATATTGATTGTTGTTTCATTAAAGGTAGTTTGGGGGTTTCACACTTGTATTTCGGTTATCCTAGTTTTCTCTTTATATTTGGGGATGCCGCTATTAGGGTGATCATCGAGGATCATCAGTTGCTGTAGAGAGCGGTTAGTGACAAACACTTGTGTGTGTGTGGTTTCTCTTATAAACTACTTCATTATCATAGTGAATTATTGCAGCGGCGGAAGACAGGACGTAGTCTCACCTTGAGGCGAACTTGTATAAATCTTGTGTTTTGTGCGCTTGATTATCTCTTCTTCTACGATTATTATTGCTCTCATTATTATTGAATTAAGGCATCTCATTTCTAACAGTTGTGACACTCAAGCATGAGAGTAATGATTTTTCCAAAAGGAAGACCATCAACTCTTAAGTTGTCAGAGACACCCACAATTCGATGTAGTATGAAGTAATTGAAATTTGCTTCCACCTATTCGATCAAGGCCCACATCCAAAAATTTTCTGAGGTTGTAAATTATGAGAAGGTCCTCTTCCTTGCTTTGAGTATGAGTGTTACTATCTCTATGTGGAGTTGATGCTCCTTGCTTAAGTCTTTTACTTTTATCTCATAGGAGCTTTTGGCCATTTGCTAAAAAATGAGGTTGATCGCATACGTGAGGGAATGAGAGCACTCATCTCTAAGGTCAATATGCCTGCTCTCCTTGACATTCCTCTTTAATCCATCCTTGTGGATCTCCAATAGCTCGTTGAGTTCACAGAAAACGAGAGAAATAGGAACTAAGTGAACTTGACCTCTCCACTGTCAAGCTCTTCTATCTCCAACTTTGTGTAGAATACTTTAGTGAGGTTGGGTAAATGCATATTTTACCCTCCAAAAGAGTGGTATATGGCCCAAAGACGTCATCAAAATTTTATACCTCTCTTCTATAGAAACCAAGGTCCACTCTTGTGGGTTCTACCATGCTCCTAATGAGAAACACTTTCACATACCTACTTCATTGAGTTTTCGTCCGGAAATATCCTCTCCTATCCAACATTTTGGAGTAATTTGTTAAGCACCTAGTCAATACTACCCAAAAGACCAGTCTGTTAGGAGTGGAAGACATAGGTACTTAACCCAGGACCATAACATCACACCCCACCTTCGTGAGCCGACGACCACGATTGCACAACGACACTGGCCCGACCGCGATAATACCTAGACTCGACCTACCAGTATTTTAATCTAGCCTTTGCGCCCGCGCAATGACACTGGCCGGACCCAGGGCTTATCACAAGGACCTACCAGTATTTTAATTTGGCCTTTGCGTGTCTCGGGACTCGAACTCGCGATGTGGGAGCCAGCTTTGATACCAAATATTAAGCACCTAGCCAATACTACCCAAAAGACCAGCCTGTTAGGAGCGGAAGACATAGGTACTGAACCCAGGACCATAACATAATCTTTGTTGGTTTGAGGAGGCATTTCTTTTCAATTGGTTCTCTTGATACATACCATGGTGAGAGAGGGAAATGGGGATGAAGTGAGGTGTGAGGATCTACGATGAAATTGAAAACTATGGTCAAAGGGCACCACGTCAGAAAAAGGGTTTTGTTGGTGGAAAGGATTTGGAATCGGCTCAAATAGATGCTAATCGACCAAGGAAAAGGAGGATGAGTAAAGAGGATTTTTTGGATGCTAGGGTTTACTCAGATGACTGTTTTGAGGTTTAAAACTCTTTTTGAGCCTTTTGTAGAGTAGGGTTCCTCCATGGTTCATCGATCTACCAATCAGTCAAGTTGATAGATCATGCATTTTGCATTGATCGATCGTGCCATATGAAAAATATCCGATTTGATGTGTCCTTACTCCATTTCTCATTCTTAACTTGATTTTAATGGGAAATGTTTCAATATGTATGAATTTCAAGCTATTTGGATAAAGGTGAGTTACAAATGTCTACTTCGCCTCTTAGCTTAGAGAATCGATTGAATCCTAATGGCTTTGTGAAAATCTTGGTTAATTGATTTTTGGTAGAAAAAATTCTACATTAATTACCTTGGTTTGAACCAGCTCTCACATGAAATTATATCTGATTTTAATGTGCTTTGATCGAGAGTGGTGAATTGGGTTTTTAGACTAATTTGTCCCATGTTGTCACAATAGATAAACATTGCAATTTGCTTCAAACCATAATCCTCTAAATGTTGTTTCATCCATAGAAGTTGTGCACAATAACTTCTGCCTGTTATATAATAAGCTTTGATGGTAGACAAGACAATAGAAAGTTGTTTCCTGGAAAAACCAAGAAACAAGTATTTATACAAGTAATTGTCAGATTCCACTAGTACTCTTCCTATCAATTTTCCATCCAACAAAATCAGCATCGAAATACCTAACTAAGTCTATACTAAAGGTGTTTGACTACCACAGTCCCAAGTTTTGTTCCAAGTAGGTATCAGAAAATTCGTTTCACAATCACTAAATGTGATTCTCTAGGGTTGGATTGAAATCTAGTACATAGGTGAACTGAGAACATAATGTCCAGTCTACTAGCTGATAAATAAAGTAGAGATCCTATCATAGTGGTACACAATTTTTGATCAATGGGTCTACTTGAGTTGTCTAAATCCAAAAGGGACAAACTCATGAGTGTCCTAATTGATTTAAGGTTTTCAATAGTAAATATTTTTTGAAATCATTTTGTGTACTTGGACCGATTTATGAATGTTTTATTTTCAGTTTGTATTATTTGATATTCAAGGAAGAATGCGAGTTCACCAATCAAACTCATTCTTCATTACTTTAGTCTTCGCATAGTAAGGTGTTGGTAGGGTCAAATATGATACCATCCATATAACTTTGGACAATAATCATGTTTTGATCAAGACTATTGGTGAATAAGGTCTTATCCACACTACCTCTCTCATATCTTTAACAATTCACTAAGTCTTTCATAATAGGTTCTAGAAGCTTGCTTCAAATCGCATAATTCTTTATGCAGTTTATAGACGTGGTTTCACTTTTCCATATCTTCAAACCTTTGGGTTGTTTTATATAATCTTCCTCTTGTGTGTACCCATTTAAGAATACACTTTTCACATATATTTAGTGCAACTTGAATTTTGTGTGATACACATAAGCTAATGGTATTCTAATTGCCTCTAGCTTGCCACAGGTGCATAAGTTTCCTCAAAGTCAATTCCTTCTGATTGGTTACATAATCTCATTTTTTCTTCATTAGCTTTATTTCGAAAAGCCCATTTTGTTCCTATCATTTGTTGATTTTGGAGTCTAGGTATTAGAGTCCAGACTTGATTTTTTTAAAAATTGATTTAGTTCTTCTTGCATTGCCGTTATTCAAAAATTATCTTTTTCAGATTTTGAAAAACATTTGGGCTATAATTGGGAAACGAAGGCACTATTTTCCATGTATTCATGAGTTGTTCTCCTAATTCAAATTTAACCTAGTAGTTCATCAGTTATTTGATTTAAGGGGTGATCAACCATGAACCTATAGTTCTTTGACTCAATAGGAGGTTCCTCTTGGTCATATTTGTCTTGTGAATCTCATATAAATTTTGATCTGGAGGTTGAGAACCCATTGATGAATCAAGAGGGATTTCTTCTTCAACATCCAAAATTTGAGTTGGTGTTACACTTGATGAATCTAACTTATAAAATTCAACATATATTAAATCCTCTACTCTCATTGACACTTTGTGATAAATTTTTATATGCTTTACTATGAGATGAATAACCTAAGAGTATTCCTATATCAGCCCTTGAGTCAAAATTCGTTAATCTTTCATTTGGTTCTATGAGTATGAATACCTTGCATCAAAAAGTTCTATAATAGGTTATATTGAGAAGGTTTCCTGTGTACAACTCATAAGGAGTTTTGTTGAGAAGTGGCCCAACACTCGCTCGGTTTATAATGTAGAAATTTACAACTTCTATCCAAAATTTGTGAGGCAAATTCTATGCATGTAGCATAACCCTTGCCATTTCAATCACAAATCTATTTTTTTTCAACAACTTTTTGTTGAGGAGTTCGAGGAACTGGAAAAGGTATGGTCTATACAGTGTTGAGTACAATAATACTCATAGTGTGAATTTTAAAATTCTTCTTCATGGTCACTCATAATTTGGATATGCTATAGACTTATTATTTTTGTGCTTTTTCACATAGTTGGTGTTGAATTTAGGATCCCTTTTCTGAAATCATGAACAAGAAGAAAGAGGGAGAAAAAAGAAAGAGGAGAGAGAGTGCTCTTGGGTAAGGAGGAGAAGAGAGAAAACGGAAAAAGAAAAGAGAGAGGTTAAGCAAGAGAAGAGTTCTTCACGTGAAAGAGAAAAACTTAAACTCACTTTCTTAATAGAGGATGTGGTAGAGTCCATGTGTAATTACACTTCATTCTCCTAATTACATTCAATCTCTAACTCTTAAAGATAAGCCTATCATGATAAGATAATTCAACGTAAACTAGAAGTCTAACAAAACTCAAATACTAACTCCTTTTTATGAGGACGTGACCTTTAGAATAAGAGGCCAACTTGTGGCTATCTTGTGGGTCCCACTAGACCTTCTAACCAGCTCATGACTCTCCTTAGTGTTGAATTTATGGCAAAGAGAAATGCTTCATTGACTTATTAACTTTTTATAATAAGAGTACATAAACCTCTATTTATAATAGAGGAAGGCAGGGGTGGCTTCGAACCGAGCCGATTCGCGAGCAGCCCGATTCTGGCTCAGTTCGATTCGGTATACCTGAATCTAGAGTCGAGTTTGAGATCCGGGATCGACACGTTTAAATTAATGAGCTGAGCTCGACCAAATCAAGGTTCGACTCGAAAGCTCATGAGCCAACTCGTTAATTTAACGAGCGGTGCGGGATTCGGGGGAGTCGGGACCGGAGCACCGAGCGGAGTGGGAACGAGAGCGAGGGGGGAAAAATTCTTCCTCCCCTAGTCATCACCGAGCCCCACCGGCCGCTATTGTGGCCACCTCTATCTTCGTCAACAGCTACCTCGCCGACCGCCTTCTACCTTTCTGTCACCGCCGATTCTGTGGCCACTGCTTGATTTCTTCCCCTTCGTCTGCCTTCGCTTTTGTCGCTGCCGCCTCCGTCGCAGCCTTTATCCCCGACGAAAGTTCCTCGCTGGCACCGCTAGTTTCCTCGGCATCGTTCCACATCTCGACGGAAAACCAGAACTAGCAGAAGCAGAGATACCTAAGTTAAGGGGAGAAATAATTCCCCACCCCCGCCCTGCGTCCGAAGATGATTTTGCACCTGTGAGATCATAAAGTGAAATTTTTTGAAATAAATTGAAAAAATTAAAATTGAAAAAATATTTTAGTAGAAATAAGTTTCTAGGGACTATTAGTGTCACATATTTTTTGTAAACATTTTTCTAATTGAATATTCTTATTAAAAAATCATATAATTTTCTAAGTAAGATTTTCCTGCCAAGATGAGCTAGAAAACCGTATAGAAATTTTTTGAATAAGTATTTGACAGTTGATGTTGTAATCGTTTTAGCATGAGGCAATTTTAATAGCATATTTGTGTTTGACATTTTATTTGATTAAAAATTTATCGATAAGTATAGTAATATATTAGATTGATTATTATTATTTTTATTTCCCTACAAGAGGCAATAAGAGGTCCATTTAACTTTCCTAAGAAAATTTTAAAATATTTCTTGTAATTTTATAATAAGCCACCAATAGTAAGAGGATTTTATTTAAAGTTTTTTTGAAAATATGTATCATAGGAAAAACATTTCTAGTTTTTCCTAGAATATAAATTTTCAACTTGGAGCACTAAGGAGGCCATAGTAAATTTATGGCTAGATTCAAAAATTACAAAATAAGCTAGACAACATTTGGAGTAAAAAAGATTAATAATTGTGTGTTCTAATCCATTATTGAAATTCAATCTAGAACCTCCCCTATCATTCTTTTTTTTAAATGTATACATAATTTTATATGTAATTTATTATACATATATTTTATATAGAGTATTAAATGTAAGTTAATCTCGAACTCATCTAGAGCTCGAGCTCGAACTTGGTTAAAATTATATGGCTCGAGTTCGATTACAATTTTAGGTTCGAGGCTAGGGTCGGTCGAGCTCAAATTCAAAATATTTAAATCAAGCTCGGCTTGAACAAGGTTCAGACTCAGTTGGATTCGATGCCACCTTTGCCCAATTTTAAGTAGAGTTTATTCCCAATTTATGTAAAATGTATGTATAATTTTATATACAACTTATTTGACATGTATTTTTTGAAAAGTTTTAAATGTATGTTGGGGCACGAACTCGAAACTTGTATTTTTTGAAAAACTTTAAATGAATGTTAAAGCTCGAGCTCGGCTCGAACTTGGTTAAAATTATTAGGCTCGAGCTCGATAAAAATTTTAGGCTTGGGCTCGAGCTTGAATTATTTATATCAAACTCGCTTGAACATAGGCAGGTTCGGGCTTGGCTTGGCTCGATGCCACCCTTAGAGGAAGGTAGTAGAGTCAAATTACATTAAAACTACTTTTGTCCCAATTACACTCAAACTCTAACACTTAAGGATAAACCTTAGCATAATTAAATAACTCAATATAAATAAAAGACAAACATAACTCAAACTAAAACTCTTCTATGACGTGACCACAAGATAAATATGCCAGCTCGGGGTTATCTTTGTGAGTCCTTCTTGATCTTCCAATCAGCTTGTGGTTATCTTTGTGAGTCCTTGATCTTCCAACTTATATGATAAGGATGTCATCTCGTGGTAATCATAGTGGGTCCTACTTCTTATGTGCTTGGGCCCATCTTGTGGGCCTTCCTTGGTCGTGTAGCCCATCTTATAATACTCTTAGATATGTGGGTCTTCCTTGGTCTTGTGGGCTGGAGCCCATCTTCCAACACTCCCCCTCAAACTGGGGATGAGAGAACATCATGAACTCCTAGCTTGCTACAAATGATATATAAAATCTTTTTGTATAAAATGGCAGTCCTCCCATTTTCCAACTCCCCCCCTTCATGCTAGTGCTCTCTTCCTTGAGGCCCAACTGGCCAATTCAGGGGGGGGGGGGGGGGGGGGGGGGGGGGGGTGATAGATGTAATAATAAGTTCCTCCATCATGGTTTCCCAATCGTGATATTTTTTTACAGGGTATCCTCCATCATGGTTTCCCAACCGTGATATTTTTTGATAGGGTATTAAGTTTCTCCGTCATGGTTTCCCCATCATGATATTTTTTGATAGGGCCCTTCGTTGTTTCCCAATTGTGATATTTTTTTATAGGGTATTAAGTTCCTCCATCATGGTTTCCAACCGGGATATTTTTTGTTAGGGTATCCTTTGTCATGGTTTCCCAACCATGATATTTTTTGACAAGGTATTAAGTTCCTCCGTCATGGTTTCACAACCGTGATATTTTTTGACAAGGTCAAATAAATGATGATTTGAGAAAGGATACTAAGGCCACGTCTTCTTCAATAATATTGTCTCCAAAGAGACATAATAGTTACAACTGAATACTACACGACCATCTTCCAACACAAATAACACAAAAAAATAATAAACTTTGTAGAAGAACCCATGAAATAATCATAATCCGATATAAATATTTTTTCTTAGATACAAAAGCTTCATCTTTGGTGCTCCCCCTTTCTTACATATTTTGGTCATATAAACTTATCCACAACATATGGAATAAAATACCTCTTTCTTGTACTTCTTCTTCTTCTCCCCCTAAAGCTGGGAGGTAATGGTAGTGATCCTAGCTTGAACCAAATATCATAGATGTGACAGTAAACCTAAATAATATAGATGTAGTAATGAGCCCTTAAATCGAGGAGAAGTGAGATATTGACCTGATATAGAAACTCAAACAGTGACGCATAACAATCGGCTTAAATTTGGATTTTTCAATACAACAAGATACCAGCATGACCTTTGATTCTTCCAATGCGAATATATCTTAAAATATAGATCAGATTGACATGGAATTTTTCCTTCTAAAATTAGAATTAAATAAATTTAATCCAAGTATAACTTTTATTCATAAAATATAATTATTAGAAGATAAATAATCTGGTAGATTTCGGTCTCTGTCATCAAGATGAACTACGTACCGTTTCTTTTTTCCAGCTTGACCATTGACTCTTCCAAGATCAATATATCCTTATAAAAAACTCAGATTGAGAATTTGTTGAATAGGTAAAAAAAAAAACTTACTGATATTTATTTTGATATGCATTTGTCCATATAAAGTCTCTTTATTGAGAGCATAAGATACCTTAGAAGTTGAAGCTTTCTGCTGCTGCTCGAACCTCTTTTGCAATCTGACCTTTGTTACTTAAAATATTGATTTATATTTGTAGATAACTCAGATAGAAAATTGATAGAATAGGAAAGAGAATAGACTTACATATATTTATTTTGATATATATATTTCTCCATATAAAGTCTCGTTCTTGATAGCATAAAATACCTCAGAAGTTTAAGCTTTCTGCTGCTGCTCGAACCTCTTATGCAATCTGACCTTTGCTACTTCAAATAGCAATTTCTCTTTGTAGATAACTATGATTGGAAAAATATTTTTTATTGGATAGTAGAATCTAATATCTTTCCGTCAATATATAATTTGAAATATGAAATGCTCAGTATAGAGGTGAAAAATATAAAACAAACTACGGGTGTAGGGATTGAAAAAAATAACTACGAACCCTAACTGCTAGAGATGATAGATCAGAAAATAATCACATTACCTCTGTGGGTTGACCACGACAACTCACAAAACCTTCTCTGATACCATGTTTAATATATGGAAAATTTAAATACTTCATTGACTTATTAACTTATTATAATCAGAGTACATGAACCTCTATTTATAATAGAGGAAGGTAGTAGAGTCCAATTACAATAAAACTACCTTTGTCCTAATTACACCCAAAATCTAACACTTAAGGATAAGCCTTAGCATAATTCAATAACTCAATATAAATAGAAGACAAACATAACTCAAACTAGAATTCTTGTATGACGTGACCACAACATAAAGATGCCAGCTCGTAATCTTTGTGAATCCTTCTTGATCTTCCGACCAGCTTGTGGTTTTCTCTGTGAGTCCTTCTTGATCTTCCAACTTATGTGATAAGGATGCCAGATCGTGTTAATCATGGTGGGTCCTGCTTATTATGTGCTTGGGCCTATCTTGTGCACCTTCCTTGGTCGTGTGGCCCATCTTATAATCCTCTTAGATATGTGGGCCTTCCTTGGTCGTGTGGGCTGGAGCCCATCTTCCTACAAGAGTTCTTTTTGATCTTCCAACCAGCTTGTGTGAGTCCCACTTAATCTTCCAACTTATGAGATAAGACATCCAGCTTGTGGCAGTCCTACTTGTTCTTAAACTCTTCCAACTCATGCTAGCTCGTGTGATGAATCATCAATTCATCCCTCGTCCTCATGGTGGAACCTACCTTGTAACAGTCCCCCTCAAGTTGGGGGTGAGAAAACATCGTAAATGCCCAATTTGCTACAGATGGTAGATAAAATTTTATGAGTGACTGTGTTAGGTTCCCTTGCCATGGATCGAGTCACCCGATGATCTCCTCTGGCTTTCAGGTTCAATGAAGTTGAAGGGAGTGACTTAGGGTGCTTAGAACGACCAATGGTTAGGGAAGATGTTGAGCTTTCGAAGGAGCTCCACCTTTAGGCCTCGTGAGAGAGAGAACCTGATTTCATTTACAACTATTGATCAATGCTTACCCTTTCATTAACCAGACGTCCCTTTAAGGGGGATTAGGGAATGATGCTAACAAAGTCCAAACAAGAGGCCATAAGTTCCAACCGAATTACAAGAAAACCTACTAATGAAATAAAGTTGCAATACATAATCTACCCTTTGTGTCGACTAGCCACTCTTGATGCTATGGAGTCCATAACATCATCCCCTCCTAGAGAAAAAACTTGTCCTCAGGCTCGAAAGTGGGGTATAGGGCCTGGAAGAACTTGAGTGGCTCCCAATAAGCTTCAACCAGGTCTTGGGCAGTCCATTTAACTAAAACTTCCCATGATCCCTGAGCACAACGAGCTTGCAGTACCTGCACTGGAGTAGGAATCGACCGACCATATTGTACAAGTGGCAAGGGTGTATGCAGTAGTGGGGAGTCGCCCCTGAATGGCTTCAAGAGAGAGACGTGGAAAACTTCATGGACCTTGGCGTCAGGTGGAAGTTGCAAGCGATAAGTCACATTGCCAATACGTTGTAGCACTTGGAAGGGACCATAAAATTTGGGAGAAAGTTTATGCCTTTTGGATATAGCAAGTGCAAGTTGGCGGTATGGTTGGAGCTTCAGCCATACATAATCCCCCGGAGCAAAGGAAAGAGGACTATGGCCCTTGTCATATGTTTGCTTCATAGTGTCTTGAGAGCGCTGCAAGTGAGCTCTAACCTCGGAAAGCATGGTATCCCGTTCCTCTAAAGCCTGGTCCAGTGCCATGACCCAGGTTCATAAGATAAGAGACGAGGTGGGTCTCACCCATAAACCAACCGGAACGGTGTGGTGCCCAGTGTTGTGTGGTAAGAGGTGTTATAACAATACTCGGCCCAAGCCAACCAACTGACCCAACGTCGGGGAGAGTCAACGAAACACCTCAAATAAATTTCCAAAGTGCGATTGATTACCTCTGTTTGCCCATCAGTCTGAGGGTGGTAGGTGGAGGAGAAGGCTAACTTCGTGCCATGTAATTTGAATAGTTCGATCCAGAATTTACTTGTGAAAATTGCATCACGGTCGCTGGTGATGGACTCGGGGAAGCCATGAAGGCGGACAATCTGGTCCATGAAAAGTTGAGCGACATGGGTCACCGTATAGGGATGTGTGAGGGCCAGGAAGTGCACATATTTAGAGAACCAATCCATGACGACTAGAATAATGGATTTGCCGAAAGAGGGGGGAAGGCCGTCTATAAAGTCCATGGAGATATCTACCCATATCTATGACGGTAGCTGAAGAGGTAGGAGCAGGCTGGTTGGATCTAAAGATTCTGCCTTGTTCCGTTGGCAAACCTGGCAAGCAACTACATATTTAGCTATCATCCTTTTCATACCCCTCCAATAAAAGTCATGACTATGACGAAAATATGTTTTCTGCTGGCCTTCATGAGTGGTGTTGTGAAAGGAAGGGATAATGTTGGGGATGAGTGTAGAAGTCGGATGGAGATAAATGTGGCTCGTATACACTATAAGACGGTCCTGAACTGCCCAGTCGCTCTCCATAGTATGGTGCTTGATTTTATCATACAATTCCATAAGCTTGGGCTGGTGCTGAATATCCTCCAGATGGAATCGAGTAAAAGTGACCGGGGTTGACTAATGGCGTGCAGCTGTGAGTCCCCTGCTTCCTTGCGTGACAAGGCATCAACCCCCCTGTTAAGATGGCCTGGTTTGTACTCCACCTGAAAATCAAACCCCATTAATTTGTTCAACCAATGTTGCTGCGGCGAAGTAGTGAGGCGTTGCTCCAACAAGTATTTCAGACTGCAGTGGTCTGTCTGTATCACAAAGGTTCTACCCACAAATAGCGCCTCCAATGCTGAATAGCTTTTGCTAAGCCGATAAGTTCCCTTTCATATGCAGCTAACTTGTGGTGGTGCGGGGCAAGGTGGCAGCTGAAATAGGCAATGGGGTGGCCCTGTTGCTGTAAGATGGGGCCAATGCCTCCTCCTGAACCATCACATTCAATATCAAAAGGTTCCTCAAAGTTGGGTAGTTGTAGAACCGAGGCAGAAGCTAATGCCTGTTTCAATTGCTGAAAGGATGACACTCCAATACCAGACCACTGGAAGACATTACGCTTGAGTAAATTGTTCAGCGGTGCTTCAATCTGACCATACTTGCGAATGAATTTTCTTTAATACTCAGTGAGGCCTAAATATCCCCTTAATGCCGTGACTGACTGGGGAGTAAGCCAGTCAATAACTGCCTGTATCTTGCTAGTATCCACTTTGATGCCAGAGGCAGAGATAACATGACCCAAATAAGTAATTTTTGACGTACCGATAGCACATTTGGATTGGTCGAGGAAGAGATGGTGGGCACGCAGTAGTATGGATACTTGTCTCAATTGCAACAGATGGTCTTCCCAAGACTTGCTATAAATCAATATATCATCAAAGAGGACCAAAACATATTTACGTAAGAATGGATGAAATACCTCGTTCATAAGCGCCTGAAAGGTGGAAGGGGCGTTGGAAAGCCCAAATGACATCACCAAGAACTCAAAATGACCATGATGCGTTCTGAATGCGGTTTTCTCCACGTCTTCAGGGTGTACCTGAATCCGATGGTAGCCGGATTTCAAGTCCAGCTTAATAAATAATTGTGCCCCATGTAACTCGTCCAATAATTCATCCACCACCGGAATAGGAAATTTATCCTTTACTGTTCGAACGTTGAGCTCGCTGGAGTCCACACAAAGGTGCCAATAATTATCATGTTTTTTCACCAACAACACTGGGGAAAAAAATGGAGAGTGGCTGGGTTGAATAAGGCCATGAGCTAACATCTGATGTTGTCATTCTATCTCTTTTTTATGCAAATGTGGGTAACGGTAGGGACGCACTACCACTAGCTTGGTGTCCATCTTTAACCGAATACGATGATCACAAGCTCGTATGGGCGGAAGTGCAGCTGGCTCCTGAAATAAGTTAGTGAATTCTATCAAGAGAGTGTTTAAGTGACAACGATCTTAGTCCATACCGTTGATACTCTGGAGAGTGCACGGGAACTAAGCCTGGGTGCCATGTAGGTTGAGTTGGTGATGGTCTTGTGTAAAACTCATAGTAAGGGATTGGAAATCCCATAGAATTGCACCCAACTATTGCAGCCATTTAATTCCCAATACCAAATCGAAGCCAGCAAGTGGAATGACCAAGAAATCGGCCACAAAGGTGTTCCCTTCTATAAAAAATGGAACAACTGAACATAACCCCACACTGGTCACCTTGTCCCCATTAGCCACAGAGACTGAAATGCCTGAATTATTCTGAAGTGATAAGCCCAATTGTTGTGCTGCTGGTTGGCTGAGAAAATTATGGGTGCTGCCCGAGTCGACTAGTGCCAGTAACATGAGATTTTTTATGGTAGCGTGGACCTGTATGGTGTTGGTGTTGTGCAACCCAGTCATGGCGTGGAGGAAAATTATTGGTTCCTCCACTTCGGTGTCGTCTTCATCCTCTTGTGTGGCACCCTCTGTTTGATTGTCCACCTCTAACCAAAATCACCTTTTGCAGAGACGACCCGTTCGATATTTTTCATCACAATTAAAACATAGCCCCTGAGCCCGTCTTTGGTTCATTTATGCTTTGGAAAGGTGTCTGATAAATTGTGGTGGGGAAGTGGGCATGGTAGTCTGTGATGTAGTGGAGGGAGGGGTTCCCTAGCGCAGTGGGGTGGGGGGGCTTGATGGAACACCTGGTGGTGCTCGGCCTTGCCAGGGGGGTCTCCTGCCCAATGATTCCTTTAAGATACGTTGTTTGGCATCCAATGTATGTGCCAAAGATGGGGGGTCGTGTAATTCCACCTCAAGGCAGAGCGCCTCAACCAGACCGGTGGTAAACAAGTGGACATATTGGTTTGGACGCACCAACTGACTGGTGCGGGCAAGCCGTTCTTGAAATAATTTCTGATATTGTTCAATAGACCCGGTTTGTTTGAGATTGACAAAATCTCCTAGAGGATTGTTGCGTGTTGGTGGAGCAAACCATAACATACAATAGTCTTTGAAAATCTCCCAATCATACACATGATGCTCATTTTTAAGTTGATAATACCACAAAAGTGCTTCATCGAGCATGTGGAATGCAGCTAATGGAACCCTATCCTCGGGGTGGATTCTTAGATTGCAAAAGAAGTGGTCACACCGGTGTAACCAAATCAGAGGGTCCGAAGACCCATCATACATGGGAAAGTCTAATTTAGTATACCGGGGCACCGTCGTGTGGCCTGGTCCATAGACTCCCACGGCTGGAGGAGGTGTTTGGGGCAAATGCGTGTTAAGCACCTAGCCAATACTACCCAAAAGACCGGCCTGTTAGGAGCAAAAGACATAGGTACTTAACCCTAGGACCATAACAGTACACCCCGCCCTCCTGAGCTGACGACCACGGCGGCCTTAACATAGCAACGGGGACCGGGTCAGGAGCCCATACTCCCTTACGGCACCCCGCCAGGGGCGTGTGGTCCACCTGCGCACGCGGGGACTCGAAGTTGAGATGTAGCGCTTGCTTTGATACCAAATATTAAGCACCTAGCCAATATTACCCAAAAGACCGGCCTGTTACGAGCAGAAGTCATAGGTACTTAACCCCAGGACCATAACAATGCGGTGGTGGTGGAGGGGGATGGGCTGGAGGGTGGTCAGATGAGCGTGAGGAACTTCCTAGCTGAGCTGCAATCTGAGCAAACCCTTCTTCCATATGAACCATCATTTGGTGGAAGTTGTCTTTGAGGCCGAAAACTTCCTGTTGAAGTGCGTCAACCTGAGTTTGAACCTCAACACCATTTTCCTCCACGAAATTTCGCAAATCAGCAGGGGAAGAGGAATCACCAATGGTGGTCCTGTTTGATACCACGATGTTAGGTTCCCTTGCCATGGATCGAGTCACCCGGTGATCTCCTCTGGTTTCCAGGTTGAATGACGATGAAGAGAGTGACTTAGGGTGCTTAGAACGACCAATGGTTAGGGAAAATGTTGAGCTTTCGAAGGAGCTCCACTTTAGGCCTCGTGAGAGAGAGAACCCGATCTCATTTACAACTATTGATCAATGTTTACCCTTTCATTAACCAGACGTCCCTTTAAGGGGTATTAGGGAATGACACCAACAAAGGCCAAACAAGAGGCCATAAGTTCCAACCGAATTACAAGAAAATCTACTAATGAAATAAAGTTAAAAATTACATAATCTACCCTCTGTGTCGACTAGCCACTCTTGATGCTATGGAGTCCATAACTGACTGGCTTGGTGAGAATGTCTGCAACTTGACTCTGTAAAGATATATAATTAAGAGATAATATGCCTGTTTGAATTTTTCTCATATGAAGTGGCAGTCTATTTCAATGTGCTTTGTTCTCTCATGGAAGACCGGATTTGATGTGATATGTATAGCTACTTGATTATAGACCCATTGGAGCTTCTTTATAAGATTTGATCCATAGAAGTTCACTAACTGTGTGTGCATTGGCTTTGTATTCCGGTTCGGCACTAGACCGTGCAACTAGATTATTTTTCTTGCTTCTCCATGTAACCAGGTTCCCTCCAATCATAATACAATATCCCGAAGTGGATTTTCTGTCATCCGAAGATCCGACCCAATCTACATTTGAGAATCCTTCTATGTTGAAGTGACCATGGTTCTTGTAGAGAAGCCCTCTTCTTGGAGCTCCCTTCAAATATCACAATATTCTTTCAAAAGCTTGCCATTGGCTGATTTGTGGTTTGTGCATGTATTGACTCAACACACTTACTACATATGATATATGTGGCTTTTTTACACAAAGATAAATAAGTCTTCCCACAAGCCTTTATATTTTCCAATATCCACATCTTCTTTAGTACCTGCACATAATTTTGTATTTGAGTCCATCGGGGTGTCTACTGGTCTACACCCCAACATTCCTATCTCTTCCAGTAGATCACAGACATACTTCCTTTGAGATAGTACAACCCATGTCTGGACTATAGTACTTCAGTTCCTAGAAAATATTTAAGTAGTCCAAGATCTTTTGTTTTGAATTCTGCACATATCTTTTATTTGGTTTCCTGGATGCCTTCGGGATCACTACCGATTAAAATAATATCATCAACATATACTGCTAGGATCACCTTGCCCTTGGGTGTGTCTTTAACAAAAACGGAGTGATCTACCGAACATCTGTGAAATCCAACCTGTATGAGTGTTTGGCTAAAATTTTCAAACCAAACTCGAGGAGGCTGTTTCAGACCATAAAGAGATTTCTTTAATCGACATACCGACTCCCCCTCAACCACTTAACCAGGTGGTTGTTGCATATAAATCTCTTCTTTAATATCCCCATTAAGAAAAGTAATTTTTACATCAAGCTGATATACCTACCAGGAAGAATTAGCAGTCAGAGATAATAAAATACATACCGAGTTCATTTTGGCCACTAGAGAAAAAGTTTCCTCATAATCAATACCATAACATTGTGTATAGCCTTTAGCAACAAGGCGAGCTTTAAAATGAGCAACGGACCCATCCGGATTATGTTTCACCATAAAAACCCACTTGCAACTGATAGGTTTTATTTTATGGCAGAGGAACGAGTGCCCATGTCTGATTTTCATATAGTGCTTGCATGTCTTTGTCCATTGCTGCCTTCCACCCTGGATATTTGAGAGCCTCCTGATAGGACTATGGGACCAATATGGAGGAAATAGATGAAATAAATTGACAACATAGAGGTGATAAACGACGGTGAGACACAAAATTTGAAATGGGGTAAGAGATGGAAGGTCTAGTGGAAGTTCTGGGTTCTTTTTTCAAGGCAATTGGATGAGTATCATATTGTGGGCCAAAAACAACTAGGGAAGATGTACTTACGTCAGTGGGATCCATGAACTCAGTAGGTGTGGTGTCAACCAATGTGTTTGGAGGTTGAGCCATTTTTGTATCATGGGGCACAACCGGTCGAGGTGAACCTGGTACTGAAGAGAGACCTAGAGGGGGCACTATCAGAATAATATGAAGAGTCGTCATAAAAAGTGACATCTTTGGAAGTATATTCTTTGGCATTATCAGACTGGGGTACTTTTATTTTCTTACCAAACTGAGTGAGTACCATAGCATGAAAAGACTTAAATATGGATGGTATTTCAGAACGTTCTTTAAAAAGAAATACCCAAGTGGTACGAGTAAAGTCTTTAATAAATGTAATAAAATACTTGACTTTGGAAATATTTGAGACACTCAAGGGTCCCCATACATCTGTATGAATCAATGAAAAAGAAGTAACACTTTTAAGTTCTGGACGCAGTGAATAAGTACTTCTCTGGTGTTTGCTCAATTGACAGACTTCACAATTTAAATCTGACCTTGCTTTAAGAGTAGGAAAAATATGATGAAGAGATTGTGCAGATGGATGTTCCAATCGGTTGTGCCATAGACTTGTCTCGATTTCACTGGTTGAAACAATATTTATTTGAGGCACATCTAGGTACTAGAGCCCCATTGTTCATAGCCTCCACCAATCACCTACTTCGTTACAAGATCCTAAAAAATACTAGAAGTAGGCGAGAAGGTGATAAATCAATTAAAAAAATTTGTTAGCTGACTAACAGATAAAAGGTTCAAGGGAAAAGTAGGAACAAACAGAATATCTGTGAGCGGAAGTGATGATGTAACGGAAGTGGATCCTTTCCCTAGAACTTTAGTTTGAGAACCGTTACCTATGGTAACAAATATTTGTGAAAGACATGGAGACCCTGAGTGTAGTACATTTTTGTTACCTGTGAGATGCTCTGAGGCTCCTGTGTCAATTATCCAGGATGAAGAGGAGGCAGATAACATACTTGAAGCGGTGGTGGAAATAATAGTGGAGGATGGACAAACCCAATAGTGTTTTTATTTTCTAGAATAACTCATACTCATCATCATTAAGGGTTTTCTTTTCTATGGATTTGGTAGGTTGTTCCTCCTTTGTGGCACTTAATAAGGTTTGATGAACCTTCTTATAACATATCTTTCCAATGTGGCCATATCTTCTGCAAAAGGTGCATTCCTTGTCAGAATAGCATGTATCTATAGTGTGGCCACTTTTCCCACACTTAGTGCATTCTTTCCAATCTGTTATATCATAACCATTCCTTCCACCTCTTCCTCGTCCTCCTCTAGAATTTCTGCCATGGCCTTGACCACGGTAAGATGATGGTCCCTAGGGGTGGCATCAATCCGAGCCGAGCCCGAACCTGCCTATGTTCGAACCGAGCTTGATTTAAATATTTTGAACTCGAGCTCGAGCCGAGCCCTGCCTCAAGCCTAAAATTGTTATCGAGCCAATAATTTTATCCAATTTCGAGCAAGCTCGAGCTTCAACATACATTTAAAACTTTTCAAAAAAAACATATCAAATAAATTGTATATAAAATTATGCATACATTTTACATAAAATTGGGCAAGACCTCTACATAAAATTGGGTATAACCTATGTATATAATACCTGTATAAAATTGGGCTTGACCTCTACTTAACATTAGGCATAATCTATGTATATAATACCTGTATAAAATTGGGCATGACCTCTACCTAAAATTGGGCATAATCTATATACATAATACCTGCATAAAATTGTCTATACAATCCATAAACACTCCATAAAATTGTCTATACACTCCATAAACACTCCATGAAGTTGTCTATACACCATACACTCCATAAAATAGTCTAAACACTCCATACACTACATAATATTCTGAATAAACTCTATACAATAATCAAACATATCAAAATTAAATGAAATATGAATATCAATTTAATATCACCCAAATAAAAACTATAAATCCATTATAAATTTATAAACTATAGTTTTTTCTCTTCATGCTAGAAAATAATATACGTCCCTGCACGAGCAAAATCTCTACCCATGGCAAAAAAATAAAAATAATTATTGTCAGATAAAAATATACTTTTCCATTACTAGTTACTTAATGTAGTTAAAAATATTAAAATTACCAAGATGAAAAAAACATGAAAATCATGTAACTGGTAGCATTATCTCTACACTCTTCTTCTCAGACTGTAATCATAAACCAAAATTTTAATAAATAAACTAAAAAATATACTAAAAAATATCATAATAAATAATTAATCAAAGAAATTCATGTTTTTATTTTTCTTGACACCGTGAAGAGCCCGAACCCAATCACTGTCACAAATTAAAGCTTGAACTGTATTTGGTGCCAAGGAAGAACAATATGAGTCTATTACTCTACCACCAGTACTAAATGCAAACTTTGAAGCTACTGTGGATATGGGAATTATAAGGATATCTGCTGCTATCTTAGATAATACCCGAAATTTCATATGATTCACTTTTCCTTTTCACCATTCTAAAACATCAAAATCATATTGTGAAGTTTCCTAAAAAATATACACACCTTCTTCAAGATAATTTTTCAATTCTGACCTTGGTGAATTTGACCAACCTGAACTTGATGAAGAATATGACTTACGACTTGTGGAAACACCCATAGAGCTAGTACTTGAAGCAATCTCTTCATTTCTAATATCCACATTATATAAGGATACATATTCATCATAGATCTCATATAAGGTGCGTTGAACTAAGTTTATATTCATCGTAGCTTCCTCCTTAGAATATATCTCTGGAAAACGCATTTTGATCAACCTTAATTTGACCCTTGGATCCAAAACTGAAGCAACAACCATCAATAAATTGCATTCACTCCAGTACTTCTCAAATTTCTCTTTCATTCTACTAACCATTGTCCTAATGAAAACATTTTCATTTGTAGAATGAAAATTCGGAACTTCTTTTACTCCATATACCTCACTAAGGTACAAATTAGAATTAGGGTTGTCACTCACAGAAATTAAAAACTTCTAGAATCTCACACACCATTTCAAACTTTTCCCATTCATCAAGACTTGGCAAACAATCATAAGTTGGTTCTCTAACTTTAAATCTAGATAATGCATCTTTGAATTTTAATGCAGAAGACAACATGTCATAAGTGGAGTACCAACGAGTTGGACAATCAATAACCAACCTCTTTTCACCTAGTTCTAGTTGTTTTACAATTTCTGAAAAAGTGCGAAGTCTAGCCTCAGATCGATTTATGAATTTGACACTCTCACGCACATTCTAAATGATATCCTTAATTTTGAACAAGACCATCTTGGACTAATAAATTCAGAATATGAGCACAACAACGTACTTGAAATAACATCCCACCACAAACCATTTTTTTTTCTTGAAAAATCTTCTTTCAAAACTCTCATATAAAATATCATTATATGCAGCATTATCAACTGACATACTAAATACTTTATTTTCGATTTCCCAATCTTTCAAACACTTGTAAATAACATCTGTTATATCAACGCCACAACAAGGAGGAGGAACATGCACAAAACTTAAGACTCCTTTTTGTAGCTTCCAATTACTGTCAATAAAATGCCCAGTAATAACCATGTATTCAATCTTTTGATTTTGGGACTTCCAAAGATCAGTGGTAAGACTAAACTTGTTAATCTCTTTTAATAAAATTTTCAATTTCTTTTTCTCTGCCTCGTACACCTCCATACACTCTTTCTTAATGGTCTTACGTGATATTTTTTCATAATTTATATTTGCCATCTTCATTACAAAATTAAATCCCTCCTCTTCTACTATCATGAATGGATGCTCATGCATAAGAATCCAATGACCAAAGAGTACTCTCATTTTACCTTGATCATATTTGCCTCCAAAATCCATAAATGGAAGTCCAGATGGACTTTGATCAACATTAAACCCCACTCCCACTGGTTGAAAGTTTATGGTTTTTTGTTTTCTCATTGCCACTTTTCTACTAGGACAACGTTTCAAATGTCTGGTCACTCTACTACTAATAACACTCAAATTGATTTTACAATTAGCATATTGAACCTTTTTTGTACCATTAAGTGATACTTCTTTGAATTCCAGCCATACATGAGACCTTTTTTGTCGTTTTTGAAGTATGGGTTGTTATGGACCAAATAGTGAGCCGAGTCAGGCAGAGACACCATGGCTGAGTCAATTACCCTGACTGAGTTAGGTAAGTAGTCATTTAGTTTATTTTTTGTTTTATGCTATTTGGGTTGAAATATGCCTCAAGGGCATTTTTGTAATTGTTGGCGTGACCTATTTATATGCATTGTAAGGTAATGAATCGGGAAGCAAAATTCAGTAGATTAAACCCTAGATTAAACGAGGTCAGGTTCTCCCTCTCACG
Source organism: Aristolochia californica (assembly GCF_029961685.1). Taxonomy (NCBI): domain Eukaryota; kingdom Viridiplantae; phylum Streptophyta; class Magnoliopsida; order Piperales; family Aristolochiaceae; genus Aristolochia; species Aristolochia californica. The sequence goes on from NW_027182257.1 coordinate 6,614,423, forward strand.
AGGCCTAAGGTAGAGCTTCTTCCAAAGCTCAAACCTCACATCGATCTTCCCTTCCATCTTCTTCCTTCTTGTGTTAGAGCCAGACATAACAGAGTCTTTGTCTAATTACACGTCATTCTCCTAATTACATTCAATCTCTAACTCTTAACGATAAGCCTATCATGATAAGATAACTCAACATAACCTAGAAGTCTAACATAACTCAAATACTAACTCCTTCTTATGAGGACGTGACCTTTAGGATAAGAGGCCAGCTTGTGGCAATCTTGTGGGTCCCACTGGACCTTCTAACTAGCTCGTGACTCTCTTTAAGAGTCCTTGATCTTCCAACCAGCTCATGTGAGTCCCACTTAATCTTCCAATTTATGAGATGAGACATCCAGCTTGTGGTAGTCCTACTTGATCTTAAACTCTTCCAACTCATGCCAGTTCGTGTGATGACTCTTCAAGGCATCCCTTGTCCTCATGGTGGGTCCCACCACCTTGTGCAAGCTTGGTGGAACCTACCTTGTAACTGTTATAATGTGGGACACCAAGAAGGTGCACGAGCTGGTGGGACCCACCATGAGGACGTGAGACACCAAGAAGAGTCCTCACCCAAGCTAGCACGAGTTAAGGAGTTAAGAAGCACAAGCTGAAATGAGTTAGAAGACTTGAAGATCAAGTGGGACCCACAAAGATACCACGAGCTGGCAACCTTATCAATATGACCTGGAAGATCATGTGGGACCCACAAGTATAAGGCCACGAGCTGGCCTCCTCCCTTATATTCACATGGTTGAAGAAAGAGTTCTAGTTCAACTTATATTAGTCTTCTAGTAGATTGTGTTGATAGACTTATCTTAGAGAGTTAGAGTTGGAATGTAATTAGGATATAGAAAGGCTAATTGTATAAGGACTCTATCTCTTCCTCTACTATAAATAGAGGTGTTGTAATTAGGAATTAATCAAGTTACACATCGCCTTCTTGAGTTAATCTCTCTCTCTCTCTTTGCTTGGTGCACACCACTTTTTTCTTCTCTTGCTCGGAATATTGGAAACGGGATCCTAAATTCAACATTAACAGTTGGCAAAGGCTGGAAATGCAACATCCTTGTTTGCTAAGCAAGTCTACCCACGTAAACCTGGTATATTCATCTACAACCACTAGGGTGAGGTATTTTTTTGTTAAGTTTAAGGTACAGGTAGGTCCAACTTAGTCATTGTGTACTAGTTGAGACTACATAATTGAATCGGAATTATGATTTGTGATGGTCCAATGTGGCAATCATCACAAGGTTTTTACCTTCCAAATTTTTAGTTTGATTGTCTTATCTCTAAAATTTTCTTTGCTGGTTTATTAATGAGCCCATTCCTACATGCCCTAACCTTTTGTTCTATAACCAGGACTCATCAATGCTTTCACTAAAACAAATAACATTTGTAGAAAGTAAATGGTTTTTATAACATAGAGACTTTTATTCCTATGACTCTCTAACAAAATTTCATCATTTTTATTTTTTATAGTGCTTTTGTCTTTTTCCAAATGAGATTACATTACCCTTATCACAAATTGACTAATGCTAAGTAGATTATGCATCAACGCTTCTACTTAATATATATCATATGCTAAAGAGTTGGAGGTATCTATTGTTCCAATTCTTTTTAATGGCACCTTTACTATTGTCTCCAAAAGTAACATGATCGCCATCTTTTAGTGTAAGTTCTATAAATTTCTTCTTATCATGAGTCATGTGCCTTGAACACTTACTATCCAAGATCCATACGTTCTTTTGTGCTTTAGATTGGAGACGAACCAAAAAATAAAGAGAAAAGATCATCCCTTCGAGGTCCCAAATAAGTTGGGTCCCTTTGGTAAACCATTAACTCCACTAATTATTTTTGGATTTCAAATTTTTTTGGGTTATCATAACACTTTCGATTGTTTTGGGTACCCACTATTGTTTGATGTCATTTATATTCTTAATTTCACAAATATGGACATAGTCACCTAGTTGGTTGTAATAGTAACATCTAATGTGAGGTATGGGAGAAAATTTATACCCCTGTTTCTTTTTGTTTCTCCAATGGTTCCTCTTATGTTTGCTTTTGTGAGATGATAAGACTTTGAGTTTTGCTCTAGTTCTATACATTTTCAAAGTCCAATGTACCAAAAAATAGCTTATCTATCACACGTTGCTACCTTGAAGCATTTTCTATGTGACTTTCATTTGCCTTCTTCAAAGACATCAACTCACTCTTGAGCTTGACTAATGCTTTTGGACATCACATTTTCTTTGTATTTTTTATACTAAGAATTGATTTTTCAAGTAAAAGTTCAAGTTCATTCTCATAATCGAAATCTATTACCTCTTCCAAAGTAGTGGAGTCCTCATTCTCAATTGTGATGAGTTTCAAGTCACTTTATTCTTCTTTGGAGTTGCCGAATTCTTCTTTAGTTGCATCCCAAACTGAGATCAAGACCTTCATGTTCATGTTCTTGGGATCCTTGGTTGAAGATGGGGTGGGATTCTTTCTTCGATATTTGGGTATTTATTTCTTCTATGCCCTATTTTACCACATTCAAAACAAACATGAATTCTTTTAATTGATTTTTCTTTATTGCCCTTCAACTGGCCTCTCCTAAAGTTTTCCTTCTTCCTATACATATTTTGAAGATGTCTAGTAATGAAGTTCACTTCATCGGAGCTTTCTTCACTACATCTATCATTCAAGTAGGAATTTTCCTTGAGAGAAATGTTTTTCTTCCTAGGTTGTTCTTCTTCCTGTTCTTCTGGTTCCATCTCGTATATGAGGAGAACACAAATAGGTTGTTCTTCTTCCTATTCTTATGCTTTGAGAAGCTTGTCATTGTTGCCTATTTAGAGAAATTGCCTCCCCAAATATGTTTAACTCATTTATGATGTGAGTGAACGTAGAGTTCATGCCACATATAGATTCACCCATTTTCATTTTAATGTCATCATATTAGGTGACAAACAAGTTGATCCTAGAGTCTTTGACCCGTATAGTTCCTATATGGGTCCCTTATAACTTGTCCAAAATTTATTCGGCCATTTTACAAGTAGAGATTATTGAAATTGTTTTGACCTAAGGCACATAGAAGAAGATTGATTGCCTTAGAGTTTGTTCTAAGCTAATCGTCATCCTAGTTAGTTCTCTATATTCAAATTTCCCATTCTTAGTGACATGTCATATGTTTAAATCCATAGATTGAAGGATAAATTTCATTCTTGGCTTCCAATAGGCACCATTTACCCCACTGAACATTGAGGGATGGTTGACTGGCTATCCTTAGGAAAGGAACAAATTATCTTAAGATGCCATGAAATATTTTAATAAAATCAACTAAGATTTTAATTTTAAATAATTTGGCTGGCTCTGATACTAATTGTTGGCCCAAGTTGCTTCTCAAGAGGCGGTGAATTGATATATCAAGTTAAAAAGTTGGTACTTTAAATACAAAGATTAAATTAAGACAAGTAATAAAAAGCACAATTCATAAGGAGAGAATGATTTTTTGTTTTCAATGTTTCCCTATTGGTAGTCACCAGTCAAGAACCCTTGCTTCAAAATATTTCACTAATAAACTGTAGATTTTAACATCCCATGAGAAGAACTTTAGAACAACTAGGAAGGAGAAGAAGAAGAGAGAAAGGAGAGGAGAAGAATAAGGTTGCAGAGGGAGAAAGTTTGTATTAAGGAAAGGATGGATTGCATCAACCAAGAATGAGGGAGGCTAGACAAATTTCTGGGAAAAGAGGAGAGGGCTTCAATGCTCTACCTATTAGCCAATGCCTTTATTTATAGCTTTACAATGCCCTTGGGCTACAACTTGATAAAACAAAAGACATAAAATAAACGCGTATTTACACCTTTATGCCATCTTTATGGAAAAAATCATATTTTACCCATATGCCACTCCTTTGACGTGTGCGCTTCTTGCCTTGAGCTTGTGGGCTTGAGTTCATCTTCCAACACTCCCCCCTCAAGGTGGAGGAGAAAAGACATCATAAATACCCAACTTGCCACACTTAAAAGAAAGAATTTTAGATTTAACTGGTTTAGTGAGAATATCAGCTACTTGCTTTTGAGATGAAACATGTTTGAGGGAGATTATTCTTGTTTGAAACTTCTCCTGTATAAAGTGACAATCCACCTCAATATGTTTAGTTCTTTCATGGAAGACTGGATTTGAAGTAATATGAATGGTTGCTTGTTTATCACAATGCAGCCCCATGGAACCTCCTTTATAAAATCCTAATTCGGTAAGAAGGGTCCTAATCCATAAGGGTTCACTAATTGTGTGGGCCATAGCTTTGTATTATGCTTCAACGCTGGATCTTGCAACCACATTTTGCTTCTTACTTTTCCATGTAACCAAGTTCCCCCAAACAGGAGTGAAATATCCTAATGTAGATTTCCTATCATCAGGTGATCCAACCCAATTTTCATCTAAGAAGCATTCTATGTTGAAGTGCCCATGTCTTTTATACAACAATCCTCTTCCCGGAGCTCCTTTTAGGTATCGTAATATTCTCTCAAAGGCCTGCCAATGGGTAATTTATAGTTTATGCATAAATTGACTCACCACCCTTACATCATATGATATGTCTAGCCTAGTTACGGTTAGATAGATTAGTTTTCCAACAAGTCTTTGATATTTGCCGATACCAACATCTTCTCCAGTCGTGGCGCACAATTTTACATTTGTATTCATAGATATGTCAACTTGTCGAAAACCCTTCATTCCCATTTCTTCAAAGAGATCTAGGACATAATTTTGCTGAGACAATATTATCCCATGTTTGGATTGAAGAACTTCTATGCCCAAAAAATATTTAAGCATACCCAGATCTTTAGTCTTCAATTCCTGATATATCATATTCTTCACTTCTTGTATGCTATGAGCATCATCACCGGTTAAGATAATATCATCAACATATACAACTAATAATATTTTCCCTTTGATAGTATCTTCAAAATATACTGAATGATAGACCGAACACCGATGAAAACCAAACCGTAGAAGTGCTTGGATTTATCAAACCAAGCCCGAGGGGACTATTTAATCCCACATAAAGATTTTTTTAACCAGAATACTTTCTCCCCCTCAACCACATAACCTGGTGGTTGAACCATATAAATTTCCTCGCGTATATCACCATTTAAGAAGGAATTTTTGACATCGAGTTGATATATGGACCAGGATGAGTTAGCAGGAATTGATAAGATGATATGTACTAAAACAAGAGAGAAGGTCTCCTCATAATCTATCCCAAAGCACTAAGTGTAACCTTTAGCAACGAGTCGAGCTTCAAGATGAGTAACTGACCCATCAGGGTTATGTTTTACTAAAAACACCCATCTACAACTGACCAGTCGTTTTCCTGTTGGAAGCGACCAAGTTTGATTTTCATATAAGGTGTGCATTTCTTCATCCATAGCTACCTTCAATATTGAATGCTTCAGGAACTCTTGATAGGACTGTGAAGTGGAAGTAGAAGAAATAGATGCAAGGAACTGAAATCACTTAGAAGGCAAGCGATGGTGAGACATAGTACATGAACGACATTCCTTTCTTAAAGCAATAGGCCGAGTATCAAATTCAGACCCAAACATAGGAGGAGAAGGACTTGCCTCTGGTAGATCTGACAACTCCATAGGTGAGGTGATGACCGGTGCGTCAAGGGGTAGAGTAATATCAACATTGACAGGCACAAGCAGACAAGGAATGGTAGGAGGGGCATCTTGTGAGGAGTAGAAGGACGTGTCAAAACCATTGCATGAAAATTTTTAAAGATAGGAAGAATTTCTGATCATTCTTTAAATAAATATAACCAAGTCACTTGGGTAAAGTCAACAACAAAAGTAACAAAGTATATAACTTGTGAAATGTTAGAGACGCATGAAGGTCCCTGTAGAAGTTAGGACCCCATGAGAATGACTCTAGGTTAACGTGGAAGAAGAATGAGAGAAGAGAGAGAAGAGGGAGAAAGGAGAAGGACGTTAGAGAGGAGAGTTTGGATTAAGGGAAGGAGAGAATGAATCAAGGGAGAAGAGAGGAGAAGGCTTGAATGCCTTACCTCTTAGCCAATGCTCTTATTTATAGTGTTACAAAGCCCTTCGGGTTACAACTCAATAGGTTAAAAGACATACTAAGACAATGTATTTACATCTTCATGCCATCCTTATGGAACATACCATAAACAACCACTTTGCCACTCCTTTGACGTGTGGGCTTCTAGCCTTGAGCTTGTTGGCTTGAGCCCATCTTCCAACACTCCCCGTCAAGCTGGGGGAGAAAATACATCATAAATACCCAACTTGCCACCTATATAAGACAAAATTTTGGATGTAACCGGTTTGGTGAGGATATCAGCTACTTGCTCTTGAGATGAAAGATACTTAAGATAAATTATTCCTACTTGAAAATTTTCCTGTATAAAATGACAATCCACTTCAATATGTTTAGTTCTGTCATGGAAGACTGGATTTGACGTAATGTGAATGCTGCTTGATTATCATAATGTAGGCCCATAGAGCCTCCTTTATAAAATCCCAATTTGGTAAGAATAGTCTTTATCCATAAAAGTTCACTTACAGTGTGGGCCATAGCTTGGTATTTTGCTTTAGCACTAGATCTTGCAACCACATTTTGCTTTTTGCTTTTCCATTTGACCAACTTCCCCACAACAAGGGTACAATACCCAGACATAGATTTTCTATCACCGGGTGATCTAGCCCAATCTGCATATAAGAAGCCTTCTATATTGAAGTGAGCACATTGTTTATATAGCAATCCTCTTCTTGGCGCACCTTTTAAGTATCGTAGTATTCTCTCCAATGCTTGCCAGTGAGTAATTTGTGGTTTGTGCATGAATTGACTTACCACGCTCACAACATATGATATATATGGCCTAGTTATCGTGAGATGGATCAATTTTCCCACAAATCTTTGATATTTTTCAGTGTCAACATCTTCTCCAGTTGTGGCACACAATTGTTCATTTGCATCCATAATTGTATCAACTTGTCTACAACCCTTCATTCATGTTTCTTCAAGAAGATCCAAGATGTATTTTTTTTGAGACAATACTATTCCATGGTTTGACTGAACGACTTCTATACCCAGAAAATATTTGAGCTTAACCAAATCTTTAGTCTTGAACTCTTTACATATAATATTCTTTACTTTTTGTATATTATGAGCATCATTCCCAATCAAGATAATATCATCAACATACATGGCCAATAATATCTTCCCTTTGATAGTATCTTTAACATATACTGAGTGATCAACTGAGCATCTATGAAAGCCAAATCGTAGAAGCGCTTGATTGAATTTATCAAACGAGGCCCGAGGGGACTATTTATGCCCATATAAAGATTTATTTAACCGGCATACGGACTCCCCCTCAACCACATATCCCGGTGGTTGAACCATATAAATTTCTTCACGTATATCACCATTTAAAAATGCATTTTTACATTGAGCTGATATACTGGTCAGGATGAGTTAGCAGCAATAGAGAGGATGATACGTACTGAGTTCAGTTTTGAAACTGGAGAGAAAGTCTCTTCATAATCTATCCCATAGCGCCGAGTATAACCTATTGCAACCATGTGTGCTTTAAGGTGAGCAACCGACCCATCTGGGTTGTATTTCACCGAAAAAAACCATCTGCAACCAACCGGTCATTTCCTTTTTGGGAGTGACGCCAATGTCCATGTTTGATTTTCATATAATGCATGCATTTCTTCATCCATAGCCGCTTTCCATCCTGGATGCTTCAGCGCCTCATGATAGGATTGTGGTATGGAAACAGACAAAAGAGAAGCAAGAAACTAAACACACTCAGAAGATAAGCGATGAGAAGACATAAAATTGGCAATTGGATGAGAAGTAGTACAAGAAGGGGTTTCCTTTCGTAATGCAATAGGCCGAGTATCAAATTTAGGTCCAAACATAGGAGGAGGAGAAAGACTTACCTCACGTGGATCGGACAACTCCACAGGTGAGGGGACAGCCGGTGCTTCAACGGTTTGACTAATATTTTCATTAAATGGCACAAGAGGGCATGGAGTGGTAGGAGGAAATTTAAACCCTAGAGGAGCCTCATGTGAGGAGTAGAAAGAAGTCTCTTCAAATAAAGTCACATCCCGAGATACCATCAACCTCTGAAGTGTAGGGTTATAACAAATATAACCTTTCTGAGTTCGAGAATACCCCAAAAAATTACACCTCAGAGACCGAGGATCAAGTTTACTTTTATGTCGTGAAGTATCATGAATAAAACATGTGCAACCAAATACTTTAAGAGGAAGAGAAAATGGATCTTCACAATGAAACAAAAAAGAATATAGAGTTTGATTTCTAAGTACTGATGAATGTAACCTATTTATGAGAAAACATGTTGTAAGGATAGCATGAGGCCAATAAAATTAGGGTACATTCATGGAGTAGAAGAGGCCCTGAGCAACTTCAAGGAGGTGACGATTCTTTCTTTCAACAACACCATTTTTTTGAGGGGTATAGGCACACAATGTTTGATGAAGAAGCCACTTACCCTCACAAAATGATTTAAACTCATTAGAAAAATATTCCTTAACATTATCGGATCTAAGGATTTGAATTTTTTTTCAAAATTACTTTAGAACCACTACATGAAATTTTTTAAAAATAAAAAGAATTTCTGATCGTTCTTTAAACAAAAACAACCAAGTCACTCAAGTAAAATCGTCCACAAAAAGTAACAAAATATTGAACCTGTTGGAAGTTATGCCCAAACCCACACGACCGAGGAAGACCCACATATCTAAGATTATTATAAGATGGGACACAAAACCAAGGAAGGCCCAAAAGATGGGCCCAAGCACATAAGAAGTAGGACCAATGATTACCATGAGCTGGCATCCTTATCACATCAGTTGGAAGATCAAGAGGGACTCACAAAGGCATCTTTATCTTATGGTCACGTTCTAGAAGAGTTATAGTGTGATTTATGTTTTTCTTTTATCTATATTGAGTTATTTAATTATGATTGGATTTATCTTTAAGTGTTAGAGTTTGGGTGTAATTGGGACAAATGTAGTTATATAGTAATTGGACTCTACTACCTTCCTCTATTATAAATAAGGGTTTATGTACTATGATTATAATAACTCAATGAAGTATTTCTCTTTTTCATAAATTCAATATGGTATCAGAGCAGGTTCTGTGAGTTGACGTGGTCAACCCATAGAGGTAATGTGATCCTTTTCTCTAAACCCTAAACCCTATGTCTAGGTTCGTAGTTATTTTTTTCGGTCCCTACACCCATAGTTTGCTTTGGTTTTTTTTACCTCTATACAGAGTTTTTTATATTTCAAATTATATATTTAAGGAAATATATTTGAGTATAATTTCAAAATAAAAATGATTTGTTCCAATCAGAGTTATCTATAGAGAGATATCGATATTTGAATGAGCGAAGGTTAGATTGCAAAAAGGTTCAAGCAGCTGCAACAATCTTCAGATTTCGAGGTATTGTTTGCTATCAAGAACTAGACTTTATATGGAGAAATATATATCAAAAGAAAGAAAATTTTCAACCAATTTTTTTTCTGAGTTATCTAAAAAGAGAAATCGATATTTGAAGCAGCAAAGGTCAGATTGAATAGAGGTTCGAGCGGCAGCAAAAAGCCTCAACTTCCGAGGTATTTTATGCTATCAAGAAAGAGACTTTATATGGAGAATTATATATCAAAAGAAATATACGTAAAGTCTATTTTCTTAAATATTCAACTAATTCTCAGTATGATTTTTTTATAATGATATATTGACCTCAAAAGATATTCTGGAAAAATAGGAGAAACAATACTTAGTTCAGCCAGATGATAGAGACTAAAATATATCAGATTATTTATCTTATGATAATTATATTTAATGAAGTTAAGTTATACTTGGATGAAATTTATTTAAGTCTACTTGCAGAAGGAGAAAATTTTATGTCAATTTGATCTATATTTAAAGATATATTTGCACAGGAAGAATCAAATGTCATGCTGGTATCCTATTACATTGAAACATCCAAATTTAAGCAGATTGTTTTGTGTCACTTTTTGAGTTTCTATATCAGGAAAATATCTCATTTTCCCCTGGTTTGAGGGCTTATTACTACATCTCTATTATTTGAGCTTATTGCTACATCTATGATATTTGGTTCAAGCTGAGATCACTACTATTACCACTTTGCTAGGAGGGGAAAAGTAGAAGAAATACAAGAAAGAGGTATTTTATTCCATATGTTGTGGATGAGTTTATGTGACCAAAATATTTAAGAAAATGGGAGCACAAAAGATAAAGCTTCTGCATCTAAGAAAAAATATTTATATCGGATTATTTCATAGGTTCTTTTACAAAGTTTATTATTTGGTTCGTGTTATATGTGTTGGAAGATGGTCGTTTTATATACAACTGCTGCTATTATGTCTCTTTGGATGAGACATTATTATTGAAGAAGAGGTGGCCTCAATATATGTTACATCTTTGTGACGGAGGAGCTTATTACTACACCCACTACCTGTAAGGACATCTATATTATTTCACCGTGATGGAAGAGTTTATTACTAACTATATGCCCCCATGAATTGACATTTATTACTCCTACCACTTGAGAGTCGTTGTCCTGTGTAGGGACATGGTCATGGAGGAGTTTTTTTATTATTACACTTCAAAACAGCATATAGACCCACTACCTATAGAACATAGGAGTGGCACTACCCATAGAAGATCAAAGTTAATTGAATGGATTAAAGACCAATGTCATACGACGTGAAGTGATTTTAATCTCATTTTTCTTATGCCAGTTGGGCCTCATGAATGAGAGCACCAGTGTGAGGGGGATTTTTGGAAGATCTGCCACATTATACAAAAAAATATTCTATATATCATTTGCAGCAAGCTGAGAGTTCATGTTGTTCTTTCACCCCCAGCTTGAGGGAGAGTGTTGGAAGATATGCTCAAGCCCTCATGACCAAGGAATGCCCACTTATCTATGAGTATTATAAGATGGGCACACAACTAAGGAAGGCCCACAAGATGGACCCAAGCACATAAGAAGTAGGACCCACAATGATTACCATGAGCTGGCATCCTTATCACATCGGTTGTAAGATCAAGAATGACTCACAAAGGCATCACGTCCTAGAAGAGTTATAGTTTGATTTCTGTTTGTCTTTTATCTATATTGAGTTATTTAATTATGCTAGGACTTATCTTTAAATGTTAGAGTTTGGGTGTAATTGGGACAAAGGTAGTTTTATTGTAATTGGACTCTACTACATTCCTCTATTATAAATAGAGGTGCATGTACTCTGATTATAATAAGTCAATGAAGTATTTCTCTTTTCCATAAAATCATCAGAACCTGAGAAATGTTAGAGACCTTTAAAGGGCCCCATTGTTGAGGACTCAATAGCTAACAAAGTCATACAACAGAGACGCACTGAGTTATAGAGTTAATAGCTTTCTTTCCATATTGTTTTAAATTCGTTTTTTATGCATTATTTAAGTTAAATTGCCATAGGGGCAAATTTTTAATTTTTAACCCAAAAACTAAGGGGGACGTCAAGTCTACTTAGAAGACAAGGTAATGAGAAAAAAAGGCAAGTCTTGAATTATGTTAAATAGGGTTTGGAGTTCTCCTTGACGAGCTCTAGGATTTGGAGGTCTCCTTGATGAGCTCTAGGTCTAGGTTCTCTCTCTAATCTGAATATCTTTCTCTCCCCTTTTGATTATTGTTTTTCATTGAGGAATACCGAAGAAGAACAGGGAGTTGTTGTCCCTTTTTCGAGCCCAAACAGAGGCTTCAACCTCCTTTCCTTCACCAGCAGCAAGAGAGGGACTCTTCCCTCCTTTCCGAGCAAGAATTGAGGGTTCTCAATGCTCTTGTCACGACCAACACCAGTAACAGTCCATTGCAGCCTCAAGGCCAGCCAGAAGAAGGTCAGGAATTCCCTAATCCTTGATCCAAAAGTTATACAAGTTAAAGGCTTTTCAGACCTATCATGAACAGAAGCTAAGAGGGGTCCAAACCCTCTTTTCCGTGACCAAAAAGGAGAGTCTTTCTCCTCCTGTCCGAGTAGCAGCAGTAAGGTCTCTCTCTCCTTACCCTGAACAACAGCATAGATTCATAAAGGAAGTTGTTTTACTCCTATCCGAGATCAGCACAAAGAAAGGGTTTTTCTTCTTACTTACTGAGCCCAGCTACTCTATTACAATGCTGGATTCATAAATCCCACACCGAGTTACTCGATCCATGACTAGGGACCATACCAACTTGGTATCAGAGCAGGGTAACATGGGGAATACATCCAGCAATGAAGAACTTAGAAACATGATAAAAAAGATACAAGATGAACAGGTTGAAGCACGACCAAGTTTGGAATAAATTCCTAGCATGAGCTTGCAACTCAATCGACTGACTAGTATGATCTCTGATCTCATGGTAGAGAGACACTCGAGTCCAGACCCAAGGGGGGAGAATCATTCACACAACCGAAGCGAGGAACAGTGGGCTAGGCACACTACTGTCTAGGCATCGTAGAATAGAGGTACAATACCAGGTATACAGAATTAGATTTTCCTACCTTTACAGGGTCAGTCGACCCTTTAATTTGGTTGCATAGATGCGATAATGTTTTTTCAAATCATGGGACTGTTGAGTATGACAAGGTGGGACTTGCCGCCTTCCACATGTTAAATAAGGCACAACTATGGTTTCACCAGGTGGAGCTAGAAAGATTAGTGCTGGATTGGGAGAAATTTAAAGAATTATGTACAATTCAATTTGGCCCTCGCGCCCACAGCAACCCCTTGGGAGATTTGGTCCTGTTGAGACAAACTAGGTCTGTTAAACTATATCAAAAATAGTTCCAAGAAAAATTGGCTCGTGCTGGCCGGTTGGCACGAGTCGACCAGCAAGTACACTTATTTATAGCAGGCCTCAACGAATCTCTAAGGTTAGAGGTGGAACTCCATGCACCTTCAAATTTGGCTCGAGCAATAAATTTAGCTCACGCAATGGAACAATGACAACGGCTTCAGCATCGTAGGCCAGTTTGGCAAGGGGAACAGAACACTTCCTCCAATTGGCAATGACGAAAAAATACTTCTCCTCAAGTACCACATCCAGCATTACCACCTCCTAGAAACAATCCGATCACTACTCTGGCAGTCGACTCGTGCTCTAGTAATTCCCCACCTTAATATATATAACAATTAACAAGTTCGGAGATGGCGGAACGGAGGTCAAAGAATTTGTGCTACAACTATGATGAACTGTACGGGGCAGGTCACCAATGTAAAAGGTTGTTTTGGCTCGAAGTGGATGAAACAGAGGATACATAATATAGTGATGATCACATTGAGGAGGAACCACCGGCAATGTCTTTTCATGCCATTACTGGGTAGAAATCTGCCAAAACGATGCAAGTCAGAGCTCTAGTCCTCGACCAGGAACTTGTGGGACTAGTGGATTCGAAAAAAACACAATTTTCTTAGCTTGACAGTTGCTCAGCATCTTCAGTTACAGATCCTTCCCCATCCCACAACCACAGTTTCAGTGACCAACAGTGAGAAAGTCCCTAGCTACAGAATCAGCAAAGCGGTACAATTTTCCTTTGCTACTACTTTATTTACTTCAGAATTTTTTGTCATACCTTTGGCAGAATTTGTATGGTGTTAGGCATCAAATGGTTACAAACGTTGGGACCTATACTGTTGGACTTCTCTACTTTAACTATGAGCTTTGTATTGAGAGATCGCCAAGTGCTCTTACATGGCAGTCAGGTGGATAGACCCCACCACCTTCATACCATACATAGACAAGACCAACCGGACAACACTATTTACAATCTTCTCAACGAGTTCTCAGACCTCTACCATGACCCTTCTGAATTGCCTCCCTTGCGACACTGTGACCATAAGATTTGTTTAAAACTAGGTTATGATGTGGTAGTAGTTTGATCGTACCAGTATCCCTCCTACATAAGGATGAAATCGAGCAATAGTACCAGGCTATGTTACAATATGGCATTATTCGAAGCAGCTGATTCCCTTTCTCTTCACCCATCTTACCTGTGAAGAAACATGATGGCACATGGAGATTTTGTATCGATTATATGGAGTTAATTGCTCAAACCGTGAAGGATAAGTTTCCTATTACGGTAGTCGAGGAGCTCCTGGATTAATTACATGGGTCATGGGTCTTCACTAAACTAGATTTACGCTCTGCATATCATCAGGTTCATATGCACCCCTTCGACATCGAGAAGACAGCCTTCCGCACACATCACGACCATTTTGAGTTTGTGGTCATGCCGTTCAGATTATCAAATGCACTATCCACTTTTCAAGCACTAATGAATGAGGTATTTAGCAACTATCTTCAGAAATTCGTACTTGTTTTTTTTTTTTTATGATATACTCATATACAACATGTCCGGGGAAGAGCATTTAGCGCATTTACGAATTGTTTTTGAATTGTTACGAGCCCATCAGCTCTATTTGAAGAAATCCAAATGCTCTTTTGCGGATTCACATGTTGTCTGTCTCGGCCATATTATATCGCATGCGGGGGTCACTATTGATCCCGAGAAGATTCAGGTAATTCATGATTGGCCACAACCTCAATCTTGCTCTGCTTTGAGAGGATTTTTGGGCCTAACTAGATACTATCTCAAATTCATTCAGAATTACGGTCTCTTGGCAGCACCATAGACCAATCTCCTCAAGAAGAATTCCTTTAATTGGAATGAGGAGGCCACACAGTCCTTTGAGGCCCTCAAAAGAGCTCTCGCCTCCACCCCTGTATTACAACTTCCCAATTTTAAGGACTTATTTGTGGTTGAGTGTGACGCATCTGGTGAGGGAATTGGGATCATCTTACAACAACAATCACACCCCATTCCATATTTCTATAAGCAGTTGGTAGTTCGTCATCACAAATTGGGAGCTTATGAATGAGAATTAATTGGCTTGGCCAAGGCGGTCCAACACTGGCGGCCTTACTTATGGGGCCGTGCATTTCTCATCCGTACTGATCATTATAGCCTTAAATTCTTACTTGAACGGTGCCTCACGACTTTGCCACAGTGGCACTAGCTCAGTAAGTTGATGGGATTTGATTTTTCAGTTGAGTACCGTTCGGGGAGATTAAACAAGGACACGGATGCCTCGTCTCAGCATTTTGAACACCAGCAACTCATATGTGCGATCAACCAGCCTTGTTTCCTCCTCCTAGACTTGGTGAAAGATGAACATGCCACTATTCTTGTCCTACTGGAGCTACATAGAAAAATTACAGAGGGGACAATCGATTTTAAGTGGTCCATCCAGGATTCACTTATTTGCTACAAACAACGGATTTATCTTCTCCACACTTCCGAGTTGATCCCAGCCATCCTCTCTACCTACCATGACAGCACACATGAAGGTATACAAAAAACTTTACAGCGAATTCGAGCATATTTTTATTGGCAAGCCATGAGAACCTCCATCGCGACATATGTCTCAGCATGTCAGGTCTGTCAACGCAACAAAGCCGACCACTTAAGTCCAGTAGGTCTTCTACAACCTCTCACTCTCCCTACACAGGTATGGGCCAATATTTCGATGGACGTTGTTGAGGATCTTCCATAGTCAGTCGAGAAATCAGTATTATTTATGGTGGTCGATCGGTCCCCAAGTATGCACATTTTATTCCTATGGCTCATCCATATACAGCACCACGAGTGGCACAAACCTTCCTTGAGCATATTGTCTGCTTACATGACATTCCAGAATCTATTATCAGTGATCGGGATGCGGTATTTATGATCACTTTTTGGCAGGAACTTTTTCGTTTGAGTAGTACGAAGTTGAAATTTTCCTCCTCTTATCATCCCCAGACAGATAGCCAAACTGAGGTGGTTAACCGCACTATCGAAATGTATCTAAGGTGCCTTCTGGGTCATCCGAAACACTGGTTCAATGGCTACCGTGGGCTGAATACTGTTACAACACTTCATTCCACTCTACCTTGCAATCCACATCTTTCAGAGTTCTTTATGGCAGGGATCCCCCTCGGCTACTATCTTATACTCCAGGATCCACCCGCGTGGACGCCATTGATCAGGCACTCATGGATTGCGACCAACTAAGATGTCTCATACGAGGTAGGGGACTCTGTGTGGTTATGCCTACATCCGTATCGCCAGCAGACCATTGCTGGACCACCACGCCGTAAACTCTCACCCAAGTACTTTGGCCCTTTCTCCATTATTCAACGCTTGGGACTAGTGGCCTATCAACTACAACTTCCAGCCACGGCCAAACAACATGATGTGTTTCATGTATCCATCCTGAAACCATATATGGGTTTACCTCCCACATCCACTCCGTTCCTTCCTCCTGTGGACAATGGACATGTCATTCTTACACCAGCTGCGGTGTTCCGCGCTCATTTGGTCAATGACCAGTGGGAGATTCTAGTCTAGTGGACAACTACAGAACCTGATGCAGCAACATGGGAACGATTGGACCCCTTCAAATACATCTACCCAGCTTATGAGCTTGAGGACAAGCTCTTTCACCAAGGGGAGGCAGATGTTGATGACTCAATAGCTAATAGAGTCATACAACGGAGGCACACTGAGTTACAAAGTTAATAGCTTTCTTTCCGTATTCTTTTAAATTCGTTTTTGATGCATTATTTAAGTTAAATTGCCATAGGGGCAGGTTTAAAAATTTTAACCCCAAAACTAGGGCGGACGTCAAGCCTACTTAGAGGGCAAGGTAATGAGAAAAAAGGTAAGTCTTGAATTAGGTTAAACAAGGTTTGGAGTTCTCCTTGACGAGCTCTAGGGTTTGGAGGTCTCCTTGATGAGCTTTAGGTCCAGGTTCCCCTCTTGAATCTGAATATCTTTCTCTCCTCTTTTGATTACTGTTTTCCATTAAGCAATACCGAAGAAGAGAAGGGAGTTGTTGTCCTTTTTTCTGAGCCCAAACAAAGGCTTCAGCCTCCTTTCCATCACCAGAAGCAAGAGAGGGACTCTTCCCTCCTTTATTAGCAAGAATTGAGGGTTCCCAATCCTTTTGTCACAAGTAGCACCAGTACCAGTCCATTGCAGCCTCAAGGCCAGCCAGAAGAAGGTCAGGAATTCCCTAATCCTTGAGCCAAAAGTTATACAAGTTAAAGGCTTTTCAGCCCTATCACGAACAACAGCCAAGAGGCGTCCAAACCCTCTTTACCATTGTTATGCACGCAATAACATTATTATTTTAGTTGTTTTATTTAATTTACTTTATTTTTTTTTATTTTTAGGCCTTAGGGGTATTTTTGTAATATTTTATTTATAGGGGTATTTTTAGAAAATAGTATTTATAGGGGTATTTTTAGAATATTTTATTGTAAACCCTAACAGGGTGAACCCTATTTAAGGGGTAAGAGTAATAAGAAATAGAAGCATTGAAGTATTAAGAATTAGGTTAAATCTAGCGTAAAGAGGCTTAGAGTTCTCCTCAACGAGCTCTAGGGTATCAAGCTTCCCTTTGGCTTGATCCTTCGTTTTTGTTCTCCATGTCTTCCTACTATCCCTACGTTACCCGTGGCAGACCCCAGATCCTCCCAAAAAATCCTTGTGTCAGATCCGGGACCGCAACAACTGGTATCAGAGCGGTGTTAAGCACCTAGCCAATACTACCCAAAAGACCGGCCTGTTAGGAGCGGAAGACATAGGTACTTAACCCAGGACCATAACATCACACCCTGCCCGCCCGAGCCGACGACCACGGCGGCATTAACACAGCAACGCGACCGGGTCAGGGGTCACGCCAGGGGCTTGCGGTCCACCTGCGCACGCGGCCGCTGGGACTCGAAGTCGGGACGTAGCGCCTGCTCTGATACCAAATTGTTATGGTCCCTAGCCATGGATCTAGTAACTCGGCGAGTCAAATAAGGATCTGCTTCTTGCAGCAGTGAACCATGAAAATTCCTTCCCCTTCCTCCTGGTTTCGTTAGTGAAGCCAATCCCTTTTCCCAGCTCGGAATTGGGTAAGGTTTGACCCCCTCTCACAAGACCTCCAGCCAGCAACTCCTCTGCCGTCGCCTTGGCTTAAGAAGGGGTTCACGTAACCCTTCTTCCTTCTTAGTTCCGTGAAAACACCAAGGCCTCTCTCCACCACGTTAGGTAGAGATTAACCCCCTTTTCTCTTCCTTTCTCACTCACCCAAGACACCCACGAATTCAGCAATGTAACCCAAGAAAACCCAGAAAAGACTCACGCCAAGAACCCTAGCAATGGAGCTCGGGAAGACCCTAAATTACCCTAGTTTAAGCTAAATCCGAACTTACTTTATTTCTCCATCCTTACCCCTTAAATAGGGTAATTAACATCAACAAATGTTAGGGTTATAAAACCCTTCATTCCAGGGGGACACTTCTACCAGGGGGGAGGCACTGTTCCGAGGTATACTAAAATGGAATTTCCTACTTATAATGGGTCAGAAGACCCTTTGATATGGTTGTATCGATGTGAAAAATTTTTTAGCCATCAGCGAGTCCCAACCTATGACCGAGTCAACGTAGCTGTTTTCCACTTACTAGGGGAAGCACAACTTTGGTACCAGCTAGTTGAGGTTGGTAGTGAGGTGGTAGATTGGGATGAATTTAAGCGACTGTGCTCTCTCCGCTTTGGTCCTCCGGCTTACAGTAACCCTTTGGGAGATTTGGTTTTATTACGCCAAACTGGGGCCGTGGAGCAATATCAAAAATTGTTCCAGGAAAAATTAGCACGAGCCAGCAATATGGTACAAGTGGATCAGCAAGTTGCGCTATTTACAGCAGGACTGACAGAGGCCTTAAAGCTTGAGGTGGAGCTCTATGCACCTGTTGACTTATCCAGTGCTATGAATATAGCTCGTGCTTTAGAACTGCGACAGCAAGCACAGCACAGACGACCTCCATGGTCAGGGGAGCGCATTCCTCCGAGAAACAACCCGGTTATTACTTTGACAGGGGATCCGAGATCTAGTCATCCTACAACTCCTTATATAAAAAAATTGACAAGTGCTGAGATGGCAGAACGACGGGCTAAGAATCTATGTTACAACTGTGATGAACCATATCGGGTTGGGCATCAGTGCAAAAGATTGTTTTTGATCGATAAGTTTGAAGATAAGGATTTCAAGGTGACAGAGGATATGATTGAGGAAGAACCACCGGACATCTCCCTGCATGCCATTACTGGGCAGCAATCGGCCACAACTACGCAAAATGGGAGCGGCTTGACAACTTCCACCAGGTCTACCCAGCTTCCAAGCTTGAGGTCAAGCTCGATCTCCAAGGAGTCTTTGAGGAGATCTTTGGGACAGCAAGGACCCTTCATTCCAGGGGGACACTTCTACCAGGGGGGAGGCACTGTTCCGAGGTATACTAAAATGGAATTTCCTACTTATAATGGGTCAGAAGACCCTTTGATATGGTTGTATCGATGTGAAAAATTTTTTAGCCATCAGCGAGTCCCAACCTATGACCGAGTCAACGTAGCTGTTTTCCACTTACTAGGGGAAGCACAACTTTGGTACCAGCTAGTTGAGGTTGGTAGTGAGGTGGTAGATTGGGATGAATTTAAGCGACTGTGCTCTCTCCGCTTTGGTCCTCCGGCTTACAGTAACCCTTTGGGAGATTTGGTTTTATTACGCCAAACTGGGGCCGTGGAGCAATATCAAAAAGATGTTATGGACTCAATAAGACTGAGTCATCTACTTTACTTTTATTATTTATGTTGCTTTTAATTTTGAATTTTATTGATTTGTAATAAGACTTAAAGGTAGGGGTAGAATTGGGTTTTATAACCCTAACCTATGTTGATGTTAATTACCCTATTTAAGGGGTAAGGATTGAGAAATAAAGCAAGTTCGGAATTAGCATAAACTAGGGTAATTTAGGTTCCTTCTAGGCCCTCTATTCTAGGGTTCTTGGTGTGAACTCTCTTGGGGGTTTGCTGCATCCATTGGGGAGTCTTTGAGAAGATCTTGGAAGGAACACCTCAAGGACCATAACATCCATCACACCCCGCCCGCCCGAGCCGACGACCACGGTGGCATTAACACAGCAACGCGACCGGGTCAGGGGTCATGCCAGGGGCTTGCGGTCCACCTGCGCACGCGGCCGCTGGGACTCGAAGTCAGGACGTAGCGCCTGCTCTGATACCAAATGTTAAGCACCTAGCCAATACTACCCAAAAGACCGGCCTGTTAGGAGCGGAAGACATAGGTACTTAACCCAGGACCATAACAAGCGGAAACACAATTGGTTATTCTATATCCCAAGAAAGAGGGATTGCTATGGGTAAGGAATTGGAAGAAATACGAGCACGGTTAGATGCTTCAATTCAACGTTATGCAAGGGAGCCATGCGCTGCCGCAAAATAAGTCACACGACTTGAATTCTCTGAGCACAACAGCGGCACAGAAAATGCAGCGGAAGCTCTCATAGACGAACAGTAGACGAAGTATGAAATCCGAGAGTCCTCTGTCTCGAAAAGCTCTCCAAACGTCCAAAATCAGACGGCGGAGACACCGGAATTTCAAAACAGGAAGGGGCTCACCCTTTCCCAATGGACACCGTGCGTATCTCCGAACCGAAGCTGCAGCGTGGAGATGATTTCCTAACAGAGGAAATTCCAAAATCGTCGGCACTAGAGGATTTGGGGGTGACCTCAAATCCAAAATCGAAGGGGAATAGGAAATTCCGTCGGTGCCGTAGGCGAAATTTCCTCTAGTCTCTATTCCGGGGGGGTGAGAAATAGAGTTTCTCTGTCTCGACAATGCTCCCAGCGGTGAAGCCCCAATGGGCTTCTCTTCGCCACCGATGAAGCAGGATATTGCATCAGCGCCGTAATCAACTTTTCCGCAAGGGATCTCGGTTCTAGAGGCCTGAGCAACGGCGATTCACAAGTTTTCAAGAGCCCTCTATCTCAGAAACTATCCAAACGGTGAAGCCTCGATGGGCTATAATTCGCCACCGAAAAATCAGGCGACTCTGTCGGTGCCATGAGAGAGGAAGGAGACGTCCGTCACCTGCCTTCGTCGGTGCCGTGAGGAAAGAATCCGCCGATCGCAGAGTTTGGAAGCTGCCGAAGGAAGCAGACGGGTCCCAATTAAATTTTCCTAAGTTAGGAAAATTTAATCAGACTCTCGCGCCGGACTGGGCGGATCCAACCAAGTCAACCCAGGCCAACTCAGACCGGGTCAACTCGGAAAAAAAAAACTACAATTTTGGGTGTCAAAAGGGGGGGGGGGGGGGGGGGGGGGGGGGTTCATAGCTATCGCGGATGCTACTTCGGCACCGGTGGAGACGTCGGCATACAGACACTACGTCCGAGCTTGAGGACAAGCTCGTCTTCCAAGGGGTGTGTAATGTTATGCACGCAATAATATTATTATTTTAGTTGTTTTATTTAATTTACTTTATTTTATTTCAGTTTTAGGCCATAGGGTATTTTTGGAATATTTTATTTATAGGGGTATTTTTGGAATATGGTATTTATAGGGGTATTTTTAGAATATTTTATTTTAAACCCTAACAGGGTGAACCCTATGTAAGGGGTAAGAGTAATGAAAAATGGAAGCATTGAAGTATTAAGAATTAGGTTAAATCTAGAGTAAAAAGGCTTAAAGTTCTCCTCAACGAGCTCTAGGGTATCAAGCTTTCCTTTGGCTTGATCGTTCGTTTTTGTTCTCCATGTCTTCCTAATATCCCTACGGTAATGCCTGGAAGATCTGTAACCCATGGCAGACCCCAGATCCTCCCAGAGAATCCTTGTGTCAGATCCGGGACCGCAACAGCCGTGACCAAACAGGGGATTCTTTCTCCTCCTGTCTGAGCAACATCAGTAAGGTCTCTCTCTCCTTACCCTGAATAATAGCATAGATTCATAAAGGGAGCTGCTTTACTCCTATCCGAGATCAGCACAAAGAAAGGGTTTTTCTTCTTCCTTACAGAGCCCAACTACTCTATTACAGTGCTAGATTCACAAATCCCACGCCGAGTTACTCGATTCATGATTAGAGACCATAACACCCATACATCAAACTGGATTAAGGCAAACAGAGCAATACTAGTAGTTGTAAGACAGGAGAATATGTACTCCTAACATGCTTACTTAATTGACATTCCTCAAAATAGAAATTAGACAAAGATTTTAGAGATGGAAGTAAAGAATGAAGTGATGAGGTAGATGGATTACCAAGCCGGTTGTGCCATAGTTGAGCCTCGGATGTAGTGGATGAAATAGCAGATACTACTGGAAGAATAAAATAGTATAAACCCCCTTTTTTCTTGGCTGCGACAAATCACCTGTTCTGTAGTTATATCCTGAAATATACACGAAGATGGTGAGAAGGTGACAGAATAATTCAATTGTTTGGTTAATTGACTAACAGAAAGAAAATTTAATAGAAATTGAGGAACGAATAACACATCTTGGAGAGGAATAGATGCGGTAAGAGAGGAGGAACCCTTGCCGAGCACCTTGGTTTGGGAACCATTAGCAATAGTGGAAAATTTATGAGGAAGACATGAAGACAATGAATGAAGCATGTGTTTGTTACCCTACAAGTATTAGGAAGCCTTGAATTCAATGATCCAAGAGCAAGGGGTTGAAGCAGAAGAAAGCATACTTGAGGCAATGATAGTGGCAGCATTAGGGCCTGGTGGAGTAGAGGACTAATCCAATAAGAATTTTAGCTTCTGAATTGCAGCATAGTCTTCCGCAGAAATAGCCACATTCCCGAAATGAGAATCAGTCCTATCCTCCTTTTTCTCAACATTAACTGAGGCTGGATTGGCTGTCGCCCAATCAGGCTTACCATGGAGTTTCTAGCATGAATCCACAAGGTGGTTCTGACCACCACAGTAAGTGCACAATCGAGGCTCAGTACGGGAATGGGTTGGACCCATTCGACCACCTCTATTGTGACCTTCTCTTGTATTTTTGCCGTGTCCTCGAAATGGGGATGATGTACCCAGATTACCAGAGAACATTGCAGATGGAGTATCAATCAGAGAAGGAGGAGACAGATTTGTAATCCATAACAACGTATCACTGATGTCATCAAAATATAGAAGGACAGAGGAACTAAGAAGCTGAGTCTTAGCCACCTCTAGATACGACTTAATATTGGGAAGGAAAATAGTCGTTGCCAGGTCCTCATGTTATTTTTCTTGAACAACAATGTCGATAGAGTATGGTTGAGCAATTTTCCATTCTTGGAGAAGGCCACGAAGCCGGGCCAAAAACTCATGAATATTATCTCTTTGGTTAGTAGCCAGCATACTTTGAAAAACAACATATACTCTTTGCAAAGAGGTGGTACTAGAATAGAGCTTAGCACATGTATCCCGAATATCCTTGGAAGTTTCCAAGTGGACCACATTGTTAGCGACTTGCTCTTCCATGCTGTTAATAAGCCAACTGATAACCATGTTATCAATTTTTACCCATTTACAGTGGACATCATCTTCTTCATCAATCGGAGGAGGGATTTTGATAACATGACTGAGAAGGTCACGAGTAATGAGAACCCTCCGTACCGATTGTGACCAGCTGAGGTAATTGGAAAGACGTCTTAGTAGAATTGTAGTAATTTGGAGTATGTCACTCTTATTACTCATATGTCCACTGTCCATGTTGACGCAAATCAACTAGTGAGGTCAATTGTCAAAGGGGCTCAAAGAATAATTACACAATGTAATTTGAAGCACCCATAGACTAAATTAGCCACCAAAAATAAGTAGAGAATATTTTCATGAGAATAAGCACCAAATCATGAAAAAATTGGTGTTTTTGTCAAGTGATAACAAGAATCAGCCACTACTCAACTTCTCTTATATTTATCAAAAAAATAGAGAGAAGAGAATAGATGCAACTCTTATCCTTAATCCAAACTAAACCACAAAACAAAGAACAACTTTAGACAAAGCCTTTCTTTGCAAACCAAGAGTAATTTCTTGGCAAAATAAATTTCAACTCATGGGCATACTTCAACACAAACAAAAAAGATTCAATTGCTGAAGTTCAAATGCAAAAATAATAAGGATAAGTGAGTGTTGGAATTTCATCAAACATATAACGGTCATCCAACAACATAACACACTCCCATGAGTAACGTTATATTATAGAATTGACAACAACATATGCTGGAATCCCATATCAACAATGTTTGATTCCCATTACATAAAGGTAACTAAATCCAAATAACAAACCCAAAAAAACAACCTTTGATCAATCATGTAATTTTGTTACAAGATGATCAAGACTACAATATCCTTAAGTCATACAATATAGATCTTCACAATTTTTATGAAGATTATGTTGCCTTGACATGAATCAAGAATTCAAAAAGAGGGAAAAAATTGAAACCATAAAGAGAGAATATGAAAAAAAAAAAAAACCAAATTTTACCTATCTCTTCATGGCAAAACTCCTTCTATACACAACTTCTTGAATGGATGAAATAACTACTTGAATAGGGATCCAAACCTCCAAGCTCTGATACCATGTAGAAGTTAGGACCCCATGAGAATGACTCTAGGTTAATATGGAAGAAGAAGGAGAGAAGAGAGAGAAGAGGGAGAAGGATGTTAGTGAGGAGAGTTTGGATTAAGGGAAGGAGAAAATGAGTCAAGGGAGAAGAGAAGGTGGCTGGACGTTTTCTCAAAGAGAGGAGAAGGTTTGAATGTCTTACTTCTTAGCCAATGCTCTTATTTATAGTGTTACGAAGCCCTTGGGGTTACAACTCAATAGATTAAAATACATACTAAGACAATGTATTTACATCTTCATGCCATCTTTATGGAACATACCATAAATAACCACTTTGACACTCCTTTGACGTGTAGGCTTCTAACCTTGAACTTGTGGACTTGAGCCCATCTTCCATCAGTCCCCATACATCAGAGTGTATTAATACAAAAGGAGCAGCACTTGTAGTTGTAAGACAAGGAGAATATGTACTCCTAATGAGTTTACTTAATCGACAAACCTGACAATTGAAAGTAGAAAGTGATTTTAAAGATGGAAGTAAATAACGAAGGGAAGAGGTAGACAGATGACCAAGCTGGTTATGCTAAAGTTGGGCCTAAGATGTAGTGGATGATAGGGTAGCTAATGGTGGAAGAGTGAAGCATTACAAACCCCCCTTTTCATGGCCGCCACCAATCACCCGATTTGTAGTTAGATCTTGAAATGTACAAGAAGACGGTGAGAAGGTGATAAAGAAATTTAATTGTTTTGTTAATTGACTAACAAAAAACACATTTAAAGGAAATTGAGGGACAAAACAAACATCTTGAAGAGGAATAGATGAGGTAAGAGAGGAGGAGTCGTTGCCAAGGACCTTGGTTTGGGTACCATTAGCAATAGTAGCAAAATTCTAAGGAAGACAAGGAGATAATGAATGAAATAAGAGTTTGTTACCTGACAGATGTTTGGAGGCTCAGGACTTGATGAACCAAGAGGAAGAGGATGAAGAGGAAGAAAGCATACCTGAAGCAATGATGGTAGCAACAGTAGGTAATGGAGGAATGGAGGACTCCATTAAGGAGGTAAGAGAGGAGGAGCCCTTGCCAAGGACCTTGGTTTGGGTACCATTAGCAATAGTAAAAAAATTCTGAGGAAGACAAGGAGATAATGAATGAAATAAGAGTTTGTTACTTGACAGATGTTTGGAGGCTCAGGACTTGATGAACCAAGAGGAAGAGGATGAAGAGGAAGAAAGCATACCTGAAGCAATGATGGTAGCAACAGTAGGTAATGGAGGAATGGAGGACTCCATTAAGGACTTCATCCTCTGAAATGTGACATAGTCTTCAACAGTGAGAGTCACATTCCTAGAGTAGGACTCAGCCTTTTCTTCCCATTTCTCAATATTAACGGTGGTTGGGTTAGT
The DNA here is from genome assembly GCF_029961685.1 of Aristolochia californica. NCBI lineage: Eukaryota > Viridiplantae > Streptophyta > Magnoliopsida > Piperales > Aristolochiaceae > Aristolochia > Aristolochia californica. The sequence continues at coordinate 6,640,401 of NW_027182257.1, forward strand.
CATGGCCCAATCACTCTTGCCATGAAGTTTCCAGCATGTTTCCACAAGGTGGTTATGACCATCACAACTAGTGCAAAGTCAAGGTTCAGTATGAAAATTATTCGGACCCGTTCGACCACCTCTATTTTCTAGCTCCCTCATATTTCTCCCCCGTCCTTGATATGAGGATGATGTCCTCCGATTGCCGGAGAACATAGCAGATGGAGCATCAATAGGAGAATGAGGAGAAGGATTAGGGATCCAGCAAGATAAAAGAGATATGTAAGTGCTTGAACTTTAACCATATAATGGTCATCCAAAAATAAAACACATTCCCATGAGCAACGTCAAGTGAGAGAATTTACAACTACATGTGTTGGAATTCCACCTCAAAGAAAATTGATCCAAGTTACATAAAGGTAATTGAATATCAAATCATCAATATTGATAAGATACTAGTAGCAATTGATCTTGATCAAACTTGTAATGGAGCTACAAGAAGATCAAGATTATAACATCATATTAGTCATAAAAGATAAATCTTCACAATGTCTCATATGAAGATTATCTTGACTTGATGTAATTCAGAATTCAAGAAGAAAAAAGAAATCCATAAAGGAGTATGTAAATAAGGACCAGAATTAACTTATTTCTTCAGGGTTGAACTCCTTTATAAACAACTTCTTGGACAAATTTCATAACTACTTCATCAAGAGGGATCCTAAACTCCTTGCTCTGATACCATGTAGAATTTAGGATCCCATGAGAAGAAATTTAGAACAATGAGGAAGGAGAAGAAGAAGAGAGAAAGGACAGGAAAAGAAGATGGACGTAGAGGAAGAGAGTTTGGATTAAGGAAAGGATGGATTGTGTCAACCAAGAATGAGGGAGGTTGGACAAATTTCTCAAAAAAGAAGAGAGGACTTAAATTCTCTACCTCTTAACCAATGCCTATATTTTATAGTTTTACAATGCCCTTAGGGATACAACTTGATAAAACAAAAGACATAAAATGAACACATATTGACACCTTTATGTCATCTTTATGGAAAATATCATATTTTACCCATATGCCACTCCTTTGACGTGTGGACTTGTTGCCCTGAGCTTGTGGGCTTGAGCCCATCTTCCAACACTCCCCCTCAAGCTGGAGGAGAAAAAAGTGGATGTAGTCGAGCCTAAAAATGCTAGGAATGCTAAGTGATTTGAGAGAATAATGCGATTTTCCAAGATAGAACAACTCTTTTTCTCACAAAGTGGATTTTTATGAAAGTTCAATTGAAAGGCTTTTGGAGTGCTTTAAATTACCAATAAATGCTCACTTAAAGGTCCCCTATTAGTTTGGGGGCATATTTATAACTTTCACACTAAAACTAGCCTTTTTTCCAATTTCCAAAATGCTACAGGAAGTGTTGATCATCATTAGAATGGTATGATCAACCAATCATGTATAAAAATTATATTGTTTAAGTTTCCCAAGATTATTGATTGATTAGGACATCAATCAATGAGTTTTCAATCTTTCACAAAACTTATTGATTGATGTCCTAATCTATTTTGATTGACAGATCATGCTTTATAGGGCTGACTATGCAAAGTTCTCTTTGATCGAGCATGCAACAAAAAATGATGGATTATGCTTTATAACCTCAATGTACGAAATTTTATTTGTGTTTTTTACCTCTATACATAGTTTTTAATATTTCAAATTATATATTTTCGGAAATATATTTGAGTCTAATTTCAAAATAAAAATGATTTATTCCAATCGGAGTTATCTAAAGAGTGATGTCGATATTTGAATGAGCAAAGGTCAGATTGCAAAAAGGTTCGAGCAATAGGAGTAATTTTCAAATTTTGAGGTATTTTTTGCTATCAAGAACTAGACTTTATATGAAGAAATATATATCAAAAGAAATATCTATAAGTATATTCTTTAACCTATTCAACAAATTTTTTATCTGAGTTATCTACAAAGAGAAATCGATATTTGAAACAGCAAAGGTCTGATTGAAAAAGACGTTCGAGTGGCAGAAAAATGCCTCAACTTCCAAGGTATTTTATGCTATCAAGAAAGAGACTTTAGATGGAGAATTATATATCAAAAGAAAGATACGTAAGTATATTTTCTTACCTATTCAACCAATTCTCGGTATGATTTTTTTATAAGGAGATATTGATATTGGAAGAGTCAATGGTCATTCTGGAAAAATAGGATCTGAATGGAGTGACGGTGTTAGCTAATAATGTTCTCCTCAAAGGAAGCATCGAAGAAGGTTTGCTCGATGCGAGTGGCCATGCCGAAACCCTTATTTGTTTGAAATTTAATACTGATAAATTATGGTTTCTCTTCTACATTTTCAGCTTCCATATGAAGGCGAATGCAATCATTTTATTACTCGAAAGCTTCAATGTTACAGCAGTACAATGGTGAGTTCTAAAAATGAAGAAGCAGGTTTAATCTCGTACAGATGGAACTGCTTCATGTTTTCTTGAGATGATCTCCATAACAGTACCATGGCTCTGGTGCAAAGATAATTAGTAGGTCCGATCGTTCGTTCCTGGAAACTTTCCGCCTATCCTGGCAGAATTATATTCAGAATGAACTTAGTCATTCGATTCAAGTACTCAGCTGGGATTTGCAGCCAAATTCTTGTTGGGCTCAGAAGATGAAGAAGAAATGCCTCGTTCAATACACTGCCAGGTAAACAGGTGAAAATGCTAACATCAATTACTGAAAAACTGTATAATTTATATGAACAGATGAAAGGTACCAGTAGGACAACAATCATGGGATGACACTGTTCTCTATGGAGATTCGAGAATTATGCCTAGGTAGTATCTGTTTGTTGCTCTACCCCCTGTTTGTTGCAATAAGATTCTAAAAAAACTGGTCCCAGGCATTACCTTGTGCCTAATATACTGAACAAGTTGCAGCATGATACTGATAACAAATACTGCAATAATTTCTTTATTACCTTGCTTCCATTGATGAGAGCTCTGGGTACAAATTTAGGTGCTGATACTTCTCATTTCCAAAAGTAAATATGATAAAACAAAATTTTGGTGAGAAATTGGAGAATATACCTGTAGAAGATAGCTGTGTAGCCAATCCAAAGTTTGAGGAAACGTTGTAGCTGAAATATTGACCACTGTCAAACCCTGTTTCATGACACAGAATTAGAAAATGAAGAAATAATACATAATTTTGAGAGGTGAACCTTATAGAAGGCCAGTTGAAGATCGACAACCAAATGTATAAGAAAAATGCAAGCTTTTCGTATGAAGAATACACAAGTGCAAGCTTTAGCTCAAAAAATATCACAAAATATGAAGAGTTATTGGTCAAATTCGTGGACATTCTTATGAAGAAACACTTGAGGCTAAGAGATGACTGAGACCGAAATATATCAGATTATTTATCTCCTGATAATTATATTTTATGAAGCAAAGTTATAATTGGATAAAAGGTATTTAAGTCTACTTTCATAAGGAGAAATTTTTTTGTCAATCTGATCTATATTTAAATAATATTTGCAATGGGAGAATCAAAGGTCATGCTGGTATTCTGTTGTATTGAAAAATCCGAATTTATGCTCATTGTTTTGAGTCACTTTTTGAGTTGATATATATGGAAAATATCTCACTTCTCCATTTTTTGAGGGCTTATTTATACATCTTTGTTATTTGAGCTTATTTTTACATCTATGATATTTAAAGTCTACTTTAAGAAGGAGAAAATTTCATGTCAATCTGATCTATATTTGAAGAAATATTCGCATTGGAAGAATCAAAGGTCATGCTGGTATTCTGTTGTATTGAAAAATCTAAATTTATGCCCATTGTTTTGAGTCACTTTTTGAGTTGATATATCAGGAAAATATCTCACTTCTCCCTATTTTGATGGCTTATTTATACATCCTTATTATTTGGTTCAAGCTGGGATCACTGCCATTACCTCCCAGCTTGAGGGGGAGAAGTAGAAGAAGTACAAGAAAGAGGTATTTTTAATTCATATGTTGTGAATAAGTTTATGTGACCAAAATATTCAAGAAATGGGGAACACAAAAGATGAAGCTTGTACATATAAGAAGAAATTTTTATATTGGATTATTTCATGGGTTATTTTACAAAGTTTATTATTTGGTTCGTGTTATATGTGTTGGAAGATGGTCGTGTTATATACAGGTGTTGATATTATGTCTCTATGGGGATATTATTATTGAAGAAGAGGTGGCCACATATCATCATTTATTTTACCCCATAAAAAATATCATGGTTGGGAAACCATGATGGAGGAACTTATTATTACATCTATGTAATACACCCATACCACTTGAGAGTCATTGTCCTGTGGAGGGACATGGTGGTTGAAACTTCAGAGCAATGTCGATAGATACACTACCGATAGAAGACGGAGTGTTCCCTACATCCAGGATTAGGACTGGAGTATGAAGCAATGGCTTACCGGCTAGGAGTATTTTTACTCTCACTTATGCCAGCAAGACCTCATGAAAGGACACAACAGCTTGAGGGGGAATGTTGGAAGATGTGCCATTTTATACAAAAATATTCTCTACATCATTTGCAGCATGCTGGGAGTTCATGTTGTTCTCTCACCCCCAGCTTGTGGGGGAGTGTTGGAAGATAAGCACAAGCCAACACGACCAAAGAAAGAAGGCCCATATATCTATGATTATTATAAGATGGGCTACACGACCAAGAAAGGCCCACAAGATGGGCCCAAGCTCATAAGAAGTAGGACCCATAATGATTACCATGAGTTTGCATCCTTATCACATCAGTTGGAAGATCAAGAAGGACTCACAAGAGTATCTTATCTTATGGTCACGTCAAATAAGAGTTTTAGTTTGAGTTATGTTTGTCTTTTATCTATATTGAGTTATTTAATTATGTTAGGACTTATCTTTAAGTCTTAGAGTTTGGGTGTAATTGGGACAAGGGTAGTTTTATTGTAATTGGACTCTACTACCTTCCTCTATTATAAATAGAGGTTCATGTACTCTGATTACAAGAAGTTATTGATGTCAATGAAGTATTTCACTTTTCCATAAATTCAACAGTTATTAATTTGGAATACAAGAAGCCCTAATTCCAAATTAACGAGAGCAATAATAATAAAAGCAAAAGAAAGAAAAATCAAACACGAAAAAGACAACAAAATTTATACTGGTTCACCTCAAGGTGAGACTACATGTCTTTAGTTGCTGCACTAATCTACTACGAAGATGAAATAGTTTACAATAGAAATCACACACACTTACAGTTGTTGTTTTTCTCTAATCTCTCTAGGTTGCAATTTATGTTCCTCGGATGATAAAACCCTAATAATGACACCCCAAATATAAAGAGGAAACTAGGGCAACTGTGTTACAAGATTAAAATTCCCAAATTGCCCTTAAGGTCGATCCGCATACCAACTCAGCGTAGAGCATTGATTAGGCTCCAAAAATTAGCAATCTCCCACTTGGAGACTAATCCATCATCAATATCTCCTCTACATCAGCAATAATTTCTCAATCCTCAGAGATGAGTCCAAATGAAGTTGCACACAACTTCAGTTTCTCAATCGTAACAATCTTTATCAACATATCAATCAGATTTTGACTTCCTTGAATCAAGTGTGAAGACTCTATCCTCAAGAGCCGATCTAATGAAGTGATAACCCACTTGTATGTGCTTTGTTCTGGCATGATAAACATGATTCTTTGTTAAATGAATAGCACTCTGACTGTCACAATATAACACATTCTTCCAATGCTTGAGACCTAATTCTTCCCAAAAAGACTGCAGCCATACCATCTCTTCACTGGCTTCTGTCACGACGACATATTCTACCTTAGTAGTCGAAAAAGAAACTATCTTCAGCAACTTAGAGACTCAACTAATTGTTGTACCACCCAATGTGTATACATATCCAGTGGTACTCTTCCTCCCATCAATGTCTCCAACCATGTCTGCATCTACATAACGTTGAAACCCCAAGTCTGATTTTCTGAGATATAAGGCTAAGTTTACCTGGATTACTCATATATTTGCTCACAACTCCCACTGCATGAGCTATGCCTGGTCTAGTGCACACCATGGCATACATGAGACTACCAATAGCAGAAGCATAAGGCACATTGGTCATTTGGGCTCGCTCCTTCTATGTAGAAGGTGATTGCTCCTTAGATAGCTTAAAGTGACTAGCCAATGGAGTACTCACTGGTTTTACATCATTTATGTTGAATCTAAAAACCACCTTCTGCACATATTCTTCTTGTGACAATTTTAAGACATCAGTATCCATAGTAACCCTCATTCCAAGGATTTGTTTTGCAGCACCCAAATTCTTCATTGCAAACTTTGTGGACAACTCCATTTTCAACTTATCTATTTCCTATTTGCAAGAACATGCTATCAACATGTCATCAACATATAGCAGTAGAATGATGTAGGAGTCATCAAGTTTCTTCACATAACAGCAATGATCCGCTTGGCACCTCAAGAAACCATTACTACTCATAAAGGTGTCAAACTTCTAATACCATTGTGTTGGAGCTTGTTTAAGACCATACAAGCTCTTTTGAACTCTGCACACCATTTTGTCCTTTCCTTGTACTGTGAAACCCTATGGTTGCATCATGTAAATTTCTTCCTCCAAATCACCATGAAGAAAATTTGTCTTTACATCCAACCGCTCTAAGTGAAAATTTTCATTTGCCACTAGTCCAAGCACTGTTCTAATAGTAGTTAATTTTACTACCGGAGAGAAAACCTCATCGAAGTCAATGCCTTCTTTTTGTTGAAAGCCCTTTACAACTAACCTTGCCTTGTACTGCTAGCTGCCACCATGTTCATCTTTTATTCAGTACACCCATTTTTTCTGCAAGACCTTTTTCTCTTTTGGTAACTCAGTCAACTGCCATGTCTAATTGGATAATAATGAATCCATCTCATCTCGCATGGCCAATTCCCACTTGATTGATTCATCAGGTTGAATGAATTCCTCATAACTCTTTGGTTCACCTTTATCAGTCAACAAAATATAATTCATCGCAAGGAAATACCTCTGTGGTGGTCTACTAGTTCTGGCAGATCTCTTGAGTTCAGTCACAAAAATGTTCTGATTTACTTCTAGGGGTATGTTTTCCTGGTCTTCTTGAGCAATATTCTCCATCTTAATAACTGGAAGATCTCTCAACTGAATCACTTCAAACTTCTTGGCTTCATTATTTTTTCTCTCAGATTCTGTTCTCAACATGTCTTTATACATGGCACCTTCATTGAAGATCACATCCTTGCTCCTAATTACCTTATGAGTTTGGTTATTCCAGAAGCAATGACCAAACTCGGTACCACCATAGCCAATAAAGAAATATATCTTAGATTTAGCATCAAGTTTACTTCAAACAGCAGAATCAATAGAATATAAGAAACACAACCAAAAAATTTCAAGAAAGATAGGTTTACCTCTTTGCCACTCCAGACCTCTTCTGGTATTTTGCAATCCAATGGTGTTGAGGGACCTCTATTGATCAAATAGGCAGCGATGCTAATAGCCTTAGACCATAACATCTTTGGCATTTTTGCATGTAATCTCTGGCTCATAGCAAGCTCTTTAAAAGTTCTATTCATCCTCTCAGCCACACCATTTTGTTGAGGTTTTCTAGGAATGATCTTCTTCATATTGATTCCATTATCAGCACAGTACCGTTTGAAATCATTATCTATGTATTCTCCCCCATTATCTGACTGCAAGCACTTCACCTTCAAATCTTTCTCATTCTCAACCATTGCTCTCCATCTCTTGAATGTATCAAAGACAAATTTATTTTTTATGAAATAAACCCATACCTTTCTACTTGCATCATCAATAAATGTCACATAGTATTTTGAACCACCTAAGGAAGTAACAGTTGAAGGCCCCCACACATCTGTGTGTACCAACTCCAATTATGATTTCTTTTGCTCCTTTCCACCCTTACAAAAGCTAACCCATTTTTGCTTGCCAAAAATATATCCTTCACACAAACTTTTGTTGACAATTTTCAACCCTTATAGCTTCCCTTTGGACTAAAACACTTACATTCCCTTCTCACTCATGTGACTGAACCTATAATGCCACAAATCAGAATCAGTAACAACATCAGCGACTTCAACCATGTCTTTTGTAATTGGAAGTGATGTAAAGAGTTCCAGTTTTAACTCCTCGCGCAACAACCATGACTCCCTTAGTGACTTTCCATACAACACCATTAAAAGTCACATTATGACCTTCATCATCAAGCTGCTCAACTAAGATCATATTACGCATTAGTTTTGGTACATATCTCACCTTGTGAATTTTCCACACTGACCCATTTGATATCCTCAAACTAACATTACCAATACCGATAATATTCAAAGGCTCTCCATCATCAACATACACCTTCCCATAATTTCCAGCAACATAATTCTCCATGATCTCACTCTGCGTAGTAGTGTGAAAAGAACCCTTTGAATCTAACACCCAAGAGTCAATATGGCTATCAACCGACAAGAGTAAAGCATCTTGTACCTCTTCAGTCACAGCATTTGCAGCATCACTTTTCTTTCCATCCTTCTTCGGTGCTTTGCAGTTCTTCTTTATGTGACCAGACTTGCCACAATTCCAGCGGTCTACATTCCTTCCAAATTTGGACTTGCTTCTACCATTCTTTGACTTCCCTCTACTAGTGCTCTTGTTGGAATTCCTCTTGAAGTTCCTACCCCTAGTATCGACATTTAGGGCAGAATTAGATGTCGACAATTCTTCAGAGTCCTTTCTACAAAATTTTTCTACATGAATGGTATCCTGAACATCATTAAAGATCAACTTCCCGTTGTCTACAAAGTTGTTGACCGCAACCCTCATAGGCTTCCTACAATTTGGAAGAGATGCTAAAAGAATTAAAGCACGAACCTCATTATCAAATTTAATTTGAATGGAGGTCAATTGGTTGACAATCATGCTAAACTCATTCAAATGTGATGCCACTGATGTATATTTTATTATTTTTAAATTGAAGAGTTTTTTCGTGAGATGTACCTTATATTTTCGGAAGGTTTCTCATACATGTTAGACAAAATCTTCATCATCCGTGTTGTGGTTTTATCTGATGCCACGTTGTGAGCAACGTTCTTTGATAGTGTTAATTGGACTACTCCCAACACCTATCTATTGAGGAGATTCCACTCATCACCTTTCATACCTTCTGGTTTCATATCCAGAAGTGGTGTGTGCAGCTTTTTATTGTATAGATAATCTTCAATCTACATCCTCTATAACGTAAAATCCATACCATCGAACTTGTTTATTCCAAGTGTCGATCCTTCTCCACTAGCCATTACCCTCAATCACAAACCAATGCTCTGATACGACTTGTTAGAAATTAGATGCCCTAATTCCCAATAAAGAGAGCAATAATAATAAATGTAGAAGAAGGAAAAAGACAACACAAAAAAGACAACAAGATTTATAGAGATTTGTCTCAAGGTGAGACTACATCTTGTCTTCCGTTGCTACAATAATCCACTATGAAGATGAAATAGTTTACAAGAGGGATCGCACACACTTATAGGCGTTGTTTTTCTCGAACCTCTCTCGGCCACAATTGATGCTCATCAGATGATAAAACCCTAATAGCAGCGCCCCAAATATAAAGAGGAAACTAGGACAACCGCGATACAAGAGTAAAATTTTAGTTGTAATCCAGTTACCCTAATTTTCTCTTTATATTTTGGGGAGCGGCTATTAGGGTTTTATCATCCAAGGAGCATCAGTTGTGGTCGAGAGAGGTTAGCAAAAAATAACACCTGTAACTATGTGAGATATCTCTTGTAAAATATTTCATCTTCATAGTGGATTATTGTAGAGGCGAAAGACAGGACGTAATCTCACCTTGAGGTGAACCTGTATAAATCTTGTTGTGTATTTCCATGCTTGCTTTTTTTTTCTTCTTTCATGTTTATTATTATTGCTCTCGATAGTTTGGAATTAGGGTGTCTAATTACTAACAATTGGTATAAGATCTGTGGTTCGTGATTAAGAGCAATGGCTGACGGAAAAGGATCTGCATTTGGAATCAACAAGTTCAATGGTATGGATTTTACGTTTTGGAGGATGCAGATCGAAGATTATCTGTACAATAAAAAGCTGCATGTACCACTTTTGGATATGAAACTAGAAGCAATGAAAGATGATGAGTGGAATCTCCTCGATAGACAGGTGTTGGGAGTAGTCCAATTAACATTGTTGAAGAATGTTGCTCACAATGTGGCGTCGGATAAAACCACAATGGGGATGATGAAGATTTTGTCGAACATGTATGAGAATCCTCCTACAAATAATAAGGTACATCTCTTGAAAAAACTCTTCAATTTAAAGATGACAGAAAATACATTAGTAGTAGCGCATTTGTATGAGTTTAACATGATTTTCAATCAATTGACCTCGGATCAAATTAAATTTGATGATGAGATTCGTGCTTTAATTCTTTTGGCGTCTCTATCAAATTGTTGGGAGCCTATGAGGGCTGCGGTCAGCAACTCTATAGGCAATGGGAAGCTGATTTTTAATGATGTTCAGGATACCATTCTTGTGGAAGAAGTTCATAGAAAAGACTTCGAAGAATTGTCAACATCTAATTCTACCCTAAATGACAATACAAGGGGTAGGAACTTCGAGAGGAACTCCAATAAGGGCAATGGTAGAGTGAAGTCAAGGAATGGTAGAAGCAAGTCCAAATTAGGAAGCAATGTTTAGTGCAAGAATTGTGGCAAGTCTGGTCACATAAATAAGAACTATAGAGCACTGAAGAAGGATGAAAAGAAAAAAGATGTTACATAAATGGTGACTGAAGAAGTACAAGATGCTTTACTCTTGTCAATTGATAGCACTATTGACTATTGGGCGTTAGATTTAGGAGCTTCTTTTCACACCACTGTGCGGTGAGATCATGGAGAATTATGTTGCTGGAGATAATGGGAAGGTATATTTTGATGATGGAGAACCATTTCATATTGTCGATATTGGTGATGTCAATTTGAGAATGTCAAACGGGTCAATGTGGAAAATTCACAAGGTGAGACTTGTGCCAAAACTAATGCGTAATCTGATATCAATAGGGCAGCTTGATGATGAAGGTCATAATGTAACTTTTAATGGTGTTGCTTGGAAAGTCACTAAGGGAGCCATGGTTGTTGCATGAGGAGTTAAAACTAGAACTTTTTACATCACTTCCAGTTGCAAAGACACGATTGCAGTTGTTGATGTTGTTACTGATTTTGATTTGTGGCATTACAAGCTTGGTCACATAAGTGAAAAGGGAATGAAAGTACTTCAGTCCAAAGGGAAGCTACCAGGGTTGAAAACTATAAACAACAATTTGTGTGAAGACTGTATTTTTGGCAAGCAAAAAAGGGTTAGCTTTTCTAAGGGTGGAAAGGGCGAAAGAAAGCAAAGTTGATGTTTGTTCACGTAAATGTGTGGGGGCCTTCAACTGTTACTTCCCTTGGTGGTTCTAACTACTATGTGACATTTATTGATGATGCAAGCAGAACGGTTTGGGTTTATTTTCTAAAAAAGAAATCTAATGACATTGATACATTCAAGAAATGGAGAGCAATGGTTGAGAATGAGACATATTTGAAGGTGAAGTGGTTGCAGTCAGATAATGGGGGAGAATACATAGATGATTATTTCAAGCGGTATTGTGTTGATAATGGAATTAAGATGAAGCAAACCATTCCTTGAAAACCTCAATAGAATGGTGTAGCAGAGAGGATGAATATAACTTTGAATGAGCATGCTAGGAGCATGAGATTACATGTAGGATTGCCAAAGATGTTCTGGTCTGAGGCTATTAGCACCGCTGCCTATTTGTTCAACATAGGTCCCTCAACACCATTGGATTACAAAATACCAGAAGAGGTCTGGAGCGACAAAGAGGTAAACCTTTCTTTCTTGAAAATTTTTGGTTGTGTTTCTTATATTCATATTGATTCTAGTATTAGATGTAAACTTGATACTAAATCTAAGATATGTTTCTTTATTAGCTATGGTGGTACCGAGTTTGGTTATTGCTTCTGGGATGACCAAACTCGTAAGGCTATCAGGAGCAAGGATGTGATCTTCAATGAAGGTGCCCTGTATAAAGACAGGTTGAGAACAGAGTTTGAGAGCACTAGTAATGAAACCAAGAAGTCTGAAGTGATTTAGTTTCGAGATCTTCCAGTTATTGAGATGGAGAATGTTACTCAAGAAGACTAGGAAAATATGCCCCCAAAAGTAACTCAAAACATTCCTGTGACTGAACTCAGGAGATCTACAAGAACTGGCAAACCGCCATAGAGGTACTCCCCTGCAATAAATTATATTTTTTTTGTTTGATAAAGGTGAACCAGAGAGTTATGAGGAAGCCGTGTAAACTGATGAATCAATCAAGTGGGAGTTGGTCGTGCAGGTTGAGATGGATTCACTGTTATCTAATCAGACATGGCAGTTGATCGAGTTACCAAAAGAGAAGAAGTCCTTGCAAAATAAATAGGTGTACTGAATGAAAGACGAACATGATGGCAGCCTGTGATACTAGGCAAGACTAGTTGTCAAGGTCTTTCAACAAAAAGAAGGTGTTGAAGAGAAAAAATGGAAGAGTCTTACATGACTCTCACAATAAGGAGTCTAATAGAGCCACAATTATTTTGGAAGGAGGTCTCACAAAAGAGTTTCAGTTTAAAGGTGTTTTAGTAATGTTAGCCTTCTATATATGTTGAGTTATTTAATTATACTAGGACTTATCTTTAAGCGTTAGAGTTTGGGTGTAATTGGGACAAAGGTAGTTTAATTGTAATTGGACTCTACTACTTTCCTTTATTATAAATAGGGGTTCATGTACTCTGATTATATCAAGTCAATAAAGTATTTCTCTTTTCCATAAATTCAACATGGTATTAGAGCAGGTTCTGTGAGTTGACTCGATCAACCCACAAAGAAAATGTGATCCTTTTCTGATCTATTATCTCTAGCAGTTTAGGTTTGTATCTATTTTTTTTCTCTTTTCAGTCCCTACACCCATTATTTGCTTTGCATTTTCACTTCTATACTGAGCTTTTAATATTGCATATTATATATTGGGGGAAAAATGTATGAGTCTAACTTCAAAAGAATATTAAATTTTTTCAATCAGATTTTTCTAAAACGAGAAATCAATATTTGAAGTAGCAAAGGTCAGATAGCAAAAGATTTTAATCAGTAGCAGAAAGATTCAACTTTCGCGATATTTTATGCTATCAAGAACGAGATTTTATATGGAGAATTATATAAAAAAATTATAAATAAAAATAAATATATGTAAGTCTATTTTCTTACCTATTCAACTAATTCTCGATCTGAGTTTTTTATATGAAGATATTAATCTTGGAAGAGTTAATGGTTATGTTGGCAAAATGAGAAAGAGTACTTAATTCTGCCATATTACAGAGACCAAAATCTATCAGATTATTTATTTAAAAATAAGTATATGTTATGAAGAGAAGTTATACTTGGATGAAATGTATTTAATTCTAGTTTCAAAAGGAGAAAATTTCATGTCAATCGGATCTATGTTTAAAAATATATTTGCATTGGATGAATCAAAGGACATAATGGCATCCTATTGCATTGAAAAATCCGAATTTAAGCCAATCTTTTGGCATCACTTTTTGAGTTGTTGTTATTGATCTACAATATCACAAAAATATCTCACTAATTTTTTCCTCGGTTATACGTGTTTGGTTCCCGAGTTTTATACATATTTCTTCTACGACTTGGCTATATTGGTATGATATCTTACTCGGTTCAACTCAGTAATCTATCTCTGATTGGATTATTATCTTGGATTATTACTCGATTCCAACATACCATTTGGTGCAACTTCCTTATTTATTGATGGACTGAATGTGGACTATTTCATGTGTCTTTATTACTCTTAAGGACTTTTATTACCTACCGGTTATTTATTGCTATACTACTTCAAATTTTGTATATTTTATTTGGGCATTGGCCCATTTCCGCTACTGCTATTTTGTCTCTTTGATTGAAACAATATGTTTGAAGAAGAACTCCTCGGTTGCTTGCCTTGGGTTCATTATTTGTTGATTGTTGTCAACATTGGTTCGTCTGATGCGGAATTTGAATTTCTTAGAAAAATAAAGCACATGGTGGTCTCAACATCCTATCTTCCTCTTTACCCGTTACCCATTGGTTATTCGGAAGCATTTCTCCTACCATCCTCTATTTGACTCTCACATACCCCTTTGGACCAACCTCTTGCGTGTTGCTTCCGATGGTTTACCTTTACACACACACACACACACACACACATATTTATATGGGTGTTTTAAGTCCATTGAGATTTTTTACATGTATTTGTGGGTCTTTTATCGTCGTCTTGTGAATGACAAGCATTACCCACTTATCACCCATTTCTACCTTTGAGAGTTGGTGCCTGGGTTGAGACACTGTGGTGGAGGAGCTTATTAATACATTTATGTTATTTGGTTCAAGTTGGGATCACTGCCATTACCTCCCAGCTTGAGGGGGAGAAGTAGAAGAAAAAGTACAAGAAAGAGGTATTTTATTCCATATGTTGTGGTAATTTTTATGTGACCAAAATATTCAAGAAAGGAGGAGTACAAAAGACAAAGTTTTTTGCATCTATAAAGAACTGTATTTGTAAAGAATTTTTTTCAAAAAAATAAAATTGAAGACCAAGAATCTTTTTCATTGCAAGCTGAAGTTATAAACTCCACCTTGAGGGGGGAGTGTTGAAGAGAAAATATGGAAGAGTCTTACATGACTCTCACAATAAGAAGTCTTATAGAGCCAAAATTATTATGGATGGAGGACTGATAGAAGAGTTTCAGTTTAAAGGTATTTTAGTTATGTTAGTCTTTTATATATGTTGAGTTATTTAATTATGGTAGGACTTATCTTTAAGTGTTAGAGTTTGCGTGTAATTGGGACAAGGGTAGTTTAATTGTAATTGGACTCTACTACTTTCCTCTATTATAAATAGGGGTTCATGTCTCTGATTACATGAAGTCAATAAAATATTTTTCTTTTCCATAAATTCAACAGAAGGCAATGACTACACTAAGATTTTCTCTCCAGTAGTAAAATTGACTACTATTAGAACAATGCTTGGACTAGTGGCAAATGAAGACATACACTTAGAGCAGTTGGATGTAAAGACAATTTTTCTCCATGGTGATTTGGAGGAAGAAATTTACATGATGTAGCCACAGGGTTTCAAAGCACAAGGAAAGGAGAAAATGGTGTGAAAACTTCAAAAGATCTTGTATGGTATTAAACAGGCTCCAAGACAATGGTATAAGAAGTTTGACACCTTTATGAGAAGTAATGGTTTCTTGAGGTGTCAGGCAAATCATTGTTGTTATGTGAAGAAGTTTGATGACTCCTACATCATTCTACTACTATATGTTGATGTAAGTTTGATGACTCCTACATTATTCTACTACTATATGTTGATGTCATGTTGATAGCAGGTGTTTTCAAATGGGAAATAGATAAGTTGAAAAGGGACTTGTCCAAGAAATTTGCAATAGAGGGTTTGGGTGCTGCAAAATAAATCTATGGGATGAGGATTACAAGGGATACTAATGTCTTGAAACTGTCATAGGAAGAATATGTGAAGAAGGTGCTGAGTAGATTCAACATGAATGATGCAAAACCAGTGAGTACTTCTTTAGCTAGTCACTTTAGGCTATCTAAGGAGCAGTCACCTTCTATAGAGCAGGAGCAAGCCCACATGGCCAATGTACCTTATGGTTCTAGTGTTGGTAGTCTCATGTATGTTACGGTGTGCATTGGACCAGACATATCTCGTGCAGTAGAAGTTTTCAGCAGATATATGAGTAATCTGGGTAAACTACATTGGGAAGCAGTGAAGTGGGTTCTTAGGTATTTGAGAGACACTACAGACTCAACCTTATGTTTCAGAAAGTCAGACTTGCGATTACAAGGTTATGTAGATACTGACATGGCTAGAGACATTGATGGCAAGAAGAGTACCACTGGATATGTATACACATTGGGTGATACAACAATTAGTTGACTCTCCAAGTTGCAAAAGATATTTGCTCTTTCCATTACTGAGGTAGAATATGTCGCCGTGACCAAAGCCAGCAGAGAGATAGTATGGTTGTAGTCTTTCTGGGAAGAATTAGGTCTCAAGTATGGGAAGAATGTGTTGTATTGTGACAGTCAGAGTGCTATTCATTTAGCAAAGAACCCTATTTATCATGCCAGAACAAAGCACATATAGATGCTTTATCACTTCATTAGATATGCTCTTGAAGATGGAATATGAGCACTTCAGAAGATTCAAGTGAGTCAGAATCCGATCGATATGTTGACAAAGACTGTTATGATTGAGAAACTAAAGTTGCGTGCAACTTCAGTTGGAATTCTCTCTGAGGATTGAAAAGTTGTTACCGCTGAAGAGGAGATATTGATGATGAATTAGTCTCCCAGTGGGAGATTGTTAAGTTGTGGAGCCTAATCAGTGCCCTACGTGGATCGACCTTCGTGGTAAGGTCGTCGTGGAGGTTGGATGGGGAGGGAAGCCCCCTTCTCAGGGGTGTGGGGACAAAGCCCCTGCCAGATCCATGGTATATTGACTACTATTTCATTAGGGGTAGTTTTGGGTTTTCACACTTGTAATCCAGTTGCCCTAATTTTCTCTTTATATTTTGGGGTACTGCTATTAGGTTTTTATCATTCATCCGATGAGCATCAGTTGCGGCCGAGAGAGTTTATAGAAAAACAACATCTGTAACTTTGTGCAATCTCTCTTGTAAATTATTTCATCTTCATAGTGGATTACTGCAACGGCAGAAAATAGGACGTAGTCTCACCTCTAGGCGAACCTATATAAATCTTGTTGTAATTTTCCGTGCATATTTTTCCTTTCTTTCATAATTATTATTATTACTCTCGTTAGGTTGGAGTTAGGGCATCTAATTCCTATCAGTTACAACAATATCATCAACATAGAATACTAGAAGTACTTTCCCTTTGAGGGGTCTTTAATAAATACTAAGTGATCTACTAAACATCAGTGAAATCCAACTCATATCAGTGTTTGACTAAATTTATCAAACCAAACACAAGGAGATTGTTGTAGAACATATATAGATTTCATCACTCTACATACCGACTCCCTCTCAACCACAAATCTAGGTGTTGTTGAATATAAATTTCTTCTTTAATATCCCCATTTAAGAAAGTATTTTCACAACAAGTTGATAGACTGGCAAGGAGAAATTAGCAGCAAGGGATAACAATATACATACCGAGTTCAATTTTTGCATTGGAGAGAATCTTCCTTCATAATTGATCCTATAACACTGAGTATAGCCTTTGGCAATGAGGCATGTCTTCAGGTGAGCAATTGATCCATCCGGATTATGTTTAACTGTATATACCCACTTACAACCAACGAGTTTCTTGCCTGAAGGAAGATAAACTAGAGCCCATGTATGATTTTCAAATAGTGCTTGCATTTCTTCTTCCATTGCCACCTTCCATCTTGGATGCCTCAGATCCTTCTGATAGGACTGTGGAACATAGATGAAGGAGATAATGTAAGAAATTAACAGCATGAAGAAGACAAATGACGGTGAGACACAAAATTATTGTTGGAAGATAGGTTCAAGCCCACACGACCAAGGAAGGCCCATATATCTAAGAGTATTATAAAATGGGTCATACGAGCAAGGAAGGCCCACACGATGGGCCCAACCACATAAAAAGTAGGACCCACCATGATTACCACAAGTTGGCATCCTTATCACATACGTTGGAAGATCAAGAAGGACTCACAAAGGCATCTTTATCTTATGGTCACGTTCTAGAAGAGTTCTAGTTTGAGTTATGTTTGTCTTTTATCTATATTGAGTTATTTAATTATGCTAGGACTTATCTTTAAGTGTTAGAGTTTGGGTGTAATTGGGACAAATGTAGTTTTATTGTAATTGGACTCTACAACGTTCCTCTATTATAAATAGAGGTTCATGTACTCTGATTATAATAAGTTAATGAAGTCAATTGAAGTATTTCTCTTTTTCATAAATTCAACATGGTATCAGAGCAGGTTCTGTGAGTTGACTTGGTCAACCCATAGAGATAATGAGATATTTTTCTCTAAACCCTAAACCCCAAGTCTAGGTTCGTAGTTATTTATTTCCAGGCCCTACATCCGTATTTTTCTTTGTATTTTTCACCTCTATACTAAGATTTTCATATTTCAAATTATATATTTTCGGAAAGATATTTGAGTCTAATTTCAAAGGAAAAATGATTTTTTCCAATTGGAGTTATCTAAAAAGAGATCTATATTTGAATGAGCGAAGGTCAAATTACAAAAGAAGTTCGAGTAGCGGCAGAAAGCTTCAACTTCTGAGGTATTTTATGCTATAAAGAAATAAACTTTATATAGAGAAATATACATCAAAATAAATATTGGTTAGTCTATTCTCTTATATATTCAACCAATTTTTTATCTAAGTTATCTACAAAGAGAAATCGATATTTGAAGCAACGAAGGTCAAATTGAAAAAAAGGTTCGAGACGCAGCAGAAAGTTTCAAAGTCCGAGGTAATTTATGCTATCAAAAACTAGAATTCATATTGAGAATTATATATCTAAATAAATACTTGTAAGTTTATTTTCTTAACTATTCAACCAATTCTAGATCTAAGTTTTTTATAAGAAGATATTGATCTTAGAAAAGTCAATGGTCATGCTGAAAAAAGGAGAAATAGTACTTAATTCAGCCAGATGACAGAGACTGAAATATATCAGATTATTTATCTTCTGATAATTATATTTTATGAAGGGAAGTTATAGTTGGATGAAAGATATTTAAGTCTAGTTTCATAATGAGAAATTTCATGTAAATCGGATCAATTTTTAAAGATATATTCGCATTGGAAGAATCAAAGGTCATGTTGGTATTCTGTTGCATTGAAAAATCCGAATTTTTGCCCATTGTTTTGTGTCACTTTTTGCGTTGATATATCTAAAAAATATATCACTTCTCCCTGGTTTGAGGCTTTATTTATACATCTCTATTATTCGGGATTATTGCCGCATCTATGATATTTGGTTCAAGAAAGGAGGAGCACAAAAGAAAAAATATTTATATTGGATTATGATTATTTCATGGGTTCTTCTAAAGGTTTATTGTTTTGGTTTGTGTTATATGTGTTGGAAGATGGTCATGTTACATTACAGGTGCTGCTATTATGTCTCTTTGGATGAGACATTATTATTGAAGAAGAGGTGCCTCAATACTTTTTCTCATACCATAATTTATTTGACTCTCAAAAATATCACGGTTGGCACACCATGAGAGTTGGTGCCCGGATTGGGACACCATGATAAATTTAACTCTAAAAAAATCACGGTTGGGATACCATGAGAGTCAGTGTCCAGATTGGGACACCATTATAATTAAATCCACTACCCCCCCCTGTAATGGCTTTTATTACTCCTACCACTTGAGAGTTGTCCTGTGGAGGAACACGGTGGTGGACACTTCAGAGCAATGCTGATAGATACACTACATACAGAAGACGGAGTGTGCCCAACATCCAGCATTAGGATTGGAGTATGGAGCAATGTCTTCCCATCTAGGAGTGATTTTTACTCTCACTTATATTATGCCAACAGGGCCTCATGGAAGGATGTCACAGCATGAGGGGGAGTGTTGGAAGATGAAGGCATATTGGAAGATGTGCCATTTTATACATTATTTGCAGCAAGCTGGGAGTTCATGTTGTTCTCTTACACCCAGCTTGAGGGGGAGTGTTGGAAGATAGGCCCAAGCCCACACGACCAAGGAAGGCCCACAGATCTAAGAGTATTATAAGATGGGTCACACAACCAAGGAAGGCCCACAAGATGCGCCCAAGCACATAAGAAGTAGGACCCACCATGATTACCACAAGTTGGCATTCTTATCACATAAGTTGGAAGATCAAGAAGGACTCACAAAGACATCTTTATCTTATGATCACGTCCTAGAAGAGTTCGAGTTTGAATTATGTTTGTCTTTTATCTATATTGAGTTATTTAATTATGCTAGGACTTATCTTTAAGTGTTAGAGTTTGGGTGTAATTGGGACAAAGGTAGTTTTATTGTAATTGGACTCTACTACCTTCTTCTATTATAAATAGAGGTTCATGTACTCAGATTATAATAAGTTAATGAAGTCAATTGAAGTATTTCTCTTTTTCATAAATTCAAAAATTAGATATGGGGTGAGAAGTAGAGGGCCTAGTGAAAGTTTGGGATTCTTTCCTTAAGGTGAGGTTGAGTATCATATTGCGGTCTAAATGGAACAAGAGTTTCTGCAACACAAGGCACAATTGGTCGAGAAGAGGCCTGTATAAATGAGAAACCTAGAGGAGCATTGTCGAAGTAATATCAATTGTCTTCATATAAGGTCACATCCCTAAATACAAGTAACCTCTGGAGAGTAGGATTATAGAAAACATAACATTTTTGTGTGCAAAAGTATCCTAATAAGATACACTTGATAGATTGTGGATCAAGTGTACTTCACTGAGGTAACATGAACAAAACATGTACACCTAAAGACTCTCAAAGGAAGTGAAAATGGTTCATCATTAGAAAATAATAACTAGTGTAGAGATTTATGACTGAGGATAGATGAGGGTAACCTATTAATGAGAAAGCATGCAGTAAGTATGCAATGTGATCAGCAGAAGTATGGTACTTTTATGGAGTATAATAAGTTGCAGAATACCTCTAGGAGATAACAATTCTTCTGTTTCGCTACACCATTTTGTTGAGGGGAGTAAACACAAGACATTTGATGGATAATGCCATTTTCTTGATAAAAATAGTCAAGGTCACTAGAGAGATTTTCTTTGGCATTATCAAAGTGAAGTACTTATATTTTTTTTAACAAATTGAGTGGTCACTATAGCATGAAAGGATTTAAAAATGGATAAAATTTCAAATCTCTCTTTAAAGAGGAATATCCACGTGACACGAGTAAAATCATCAATAAAAGTGATAAAGTACTTAACTCTAGAAATTTTTGAGACATGCAAGGGCCCCCATACTCCTGTGTGGATCAAAGAAAATGGAGTAACCTCTTTAAGTTCAGTCCGAGGAGAATATGTGGTCTTTTGGTGTTTGCTCAGTCAACACACTTCACAGTTCAAAATTGAAAAAAAAAATCAATGTTGGAAATAAAAGGTGAAGAGGTGGTGCTAAGGGATGTCCCAACCAATTGTACCATAGTCTCGCCTCAGTGTGCTTGGTTGAGAGTGCATTTATTTGAGGCACGTCTAGGTAGTAGAGCCCCCCTTGTTCAAGGCCTTCACCAATCACCCACTTCATTGTTAGATCCTGAAACACACAAGAAATGGGTGAGAAGGTGATGGAGCAATTTAAAGTTTAGAAAGTTGACTAATAAACAAGAGGTTCATGGAAAAAGTAGGAGCAAATAGGATATCAAGAAGAGGAAGTGATGTTGTAACAAAGGTGGATCCTTTCCTGAGAACTTTAGTTTGGGATACATCAGCTATGATAACAAATTTATTGGAAAGACAAGGAGAGAGAGTATAGTAGACCTTTGTTACTTGAGAGATACTCGGAGACCCTTGAGTCAATAATCCAGGATGAAGAGGAGTTAGTGGCAAAGAGCATAACTAAAGCATGGTGGCAGCAACAATAGTGGAGTAGCTTGGAGGAGAGCTCATCAGAGTTTCCATCCTCTAGAATAGGTCATACTCATCATCAAAGAGGATCTTTTTGTTTGATAGTGCTGCAAACTTGTCCTCCTTTGTGCCATTGGCTGAAGCTTGATTAGCTATGGCCCATTTTGGCCTACCATGGACTTTTGAACACTGTTCGATGGAGTGTCTGAATCTCCCACAATGAGCGTTGTTGAATTTAGGACCCCATGAATAATACCTCGAGCAAGGGGAGAGAGAAAGAAAAAAAGGAAAAAAAGAAGAGCTCTTGGGTATAGAGAGAAGAGAAGGAAAATAAAGGAGAGTAGAGAGAGAGCACTTCACAAGAGAGAAAAAAATAAGAAACTTGATTGATATTTCTGAGTTATAATCACCCCTATTTATAGTTGAGGAGGTGATAGAGTCCATATACAAGTAACCTTAGGACTCCTAATTACACTCCAACTAGAACTCTCTAAGATAAGCCTATTATGATAAGATTACATTATCTATTGAAGAGACTAACTTAAATCAACTACAAACACCTTATTTATGGACGTGAATCAAGCTAGAGAGCCAGCTCTTGGTCTTATCTTGTGGGTCCCACATGATCTTCCAGTTCATGTAGATATTGATACTAGCTCATGGTATCTTTGTGGGTCCTACTTGATCTTCAAATCTTCTATTTAATTCGAACACATGTTCTTTATCTCTTAGCTAGAGCCACTTTGTATGAGGACTCTTGTTGACACCTCTCGAGTTCATGGTGGGTCCCACCAGCTTGTGAGGTCATGGTGGGCCCCACATTGTAACACTCCCCCTCAAGCTAGGGGTGAGAAAATATCGTAGATGCCAAACTTTCTAAAAATGTTGGACAAAATTTTATGAGTGTCTGGTTTGGTGAGAATGTCTGCAACCTGGTTCTGTGAAGATACATGTTGGAGAGATAAGATGCCGGCAGTGAATATTTTTCGTATGAAGTGCAGTCTATTTCTATATGCTTTGTTCTCTCATGGAAGACTAGATTTGATGTGATGTGAATTGCAGCCTGATTATCACAATATAGATTCATAGGAGCTTCTTTGTAAAGACCCAGTTCAGTTAGGGGAGATCTGATCCATAGGAGTTCACTAACTGTGTGTGTCATGACTCTGTACTCTGCTTTTGCACTAGACCTTGCAACTACATTTTGTTTCTTGCTCCTCCATGTAACCAAGTTTCCTCCAACCATCGTACAATATCCCGAAGTAGATTTTCTATCATCTGGGGATCCGGCCCAGTCTATGTCTAAGACTCCTTTGATATTGAAGTGTCCATGATTTTTATAGAGGAGCCCTCTTCCTGGTGCCCCTTTCAGCTATCGTAATATCATTTCTAGTGCTTGCCAATGACTGAGTTGTGGTTTGTGCATATGTTGACTTACCACATGTTACAATGTGGGACCCACTATGGTAATCGAGCTGGTGGGACCCACGATGAGGACGTGGGACACCAAGAAGAGTCCTCACCCAAGCTAGCACGAGTTAAGGAGTTAAGAAGCAAAAGCTGAAATTAGTTAGAAGACTTGAAGATCAAGTGAGACCCACAAATATCCCACAAGCTACAACCTTATCAAGATAAGTTGGAAGATCATGAGGGACCAACAAGGATAAGGCCACGAGTTGGCCTCCTCCCTTATATTCATGTGATTGAATAAAGAGTTCTAGTTCAACTTATATTAGTATTCTAGTAGATTGTTTTGAATAGACTTATCTTAGAGAGGTAGAGTTGGAATGTAATTAGGATATTGAAAGGCTAATTGTATAAGGAATCTATCTCTTCCTCTACTATAAATAGAGGTGTTGCAATTCATAATTAATCAAGTTACACATCCCATTCTTAGTTAATCTCTCCCTCTCTCTTTGCTTGGTGCATACTTCTTTTTCTCTTTTCTTTTCTCTTCTCTCTACCCGAGAGCTCTTCTTCCCTTTCATTCTTTTTCTTTCTTCTGTCTCTTGCTCGTAATATTGGAAAAGGGATCCTAAATTCAACATGGTATCAGAGCATTAAATTTAGGAACCCTCATCAAAGGAATGCTCTAAAGAAGTGATGATCAACACCACTCAAAGAAGGCTCTTTTGTGAAGGAAGATCACAAGCCGTGAGATAAGTGCTTACATTTTTTTTATTCATGTTACTGGTTTCTGAATTTAGAAGATGATTATCTGAATGATTTTATCTTATTATATTATGGATATGCATGCCTCTCTATCTAGAAGAAGTTCTCAAAACAGTTTTGTCGGTTTGGAAATTTTGTTAACCGAGACCCTTCCATGATCAGATTGTTGGAATTTTTTTCATGGGAACAAGAGTCTCCTGATATAGAAGATTGTTATTGAGTCTCTTATGAGTGGTATTAGAGCAAAAAAATCAGAATAATAATTTAGCATCAATGCTAAAATTCCCAATACATCGAGTTGTATGAAGAGTACTACTTGGTGTTAATATTAGAATTTTTTTTAAGAAGGGCCTATCATGGCTGAAGAGAATATGAATATCAAAAGTGATATACTGATACTGACCACCATACCCTTGCGGTGTATCAAATTTTATGAGTTGGTCCACATCGGTTCGGAGGTTCCTTATAACAAAAAACCTACTTGGTCACCTTACCACTCGAGGACCACCTATTGATGAAAATGATATTTTTTATAAGAAATGGTTAAAAAATGATACTTTGGTGATTAGTTGGCTAATCAATAGCATGGAAGAACATGTCTCCAGCATTGTCATTCATCTTGACACTGCTAAACAAATTTGGGAGACATGTGTTAAACTGTACTCTTGCCCGTATACTCTACATAAACCATATGACATTCTCCAAAGAGTGTTGAATACTAAACAAGGAGAAAATATCCATGAGTACTTGGCCAGCTTTAGAGGCTTTTTTCAAGAGTGAAAGTTAGCTCAGCCTTCAACCACAGATATTTCTATCCAAGACAAGTAGAAGGAAGCCTTAATTACTACTATTTGCCTTGCAAATGTCAAACCCCATCTTGAGATTGCCAAGAGTCAACTTTTGAGTGCTTCTGTTGTCCCCAAGTTTGATGATATATGTGCAACACTACTTCCTCCACTACTGAAGTATCATCCGTTATGTATTTCGATCATAGAGGATCATCATTTGACCGCGGTCGAGGCTGAGGCTGAGGTTATAGAGGAGGCAAAGTAAGAGATAGAAGGACTGGTGCTGGCAGATCAGATGGGAAAGAATGTACTCATTGTAAGAAATTTGGCCACACTATAAATCAATGCTATTACAAGAATTCCAAGGCATGCAGTTACGTGGACAATATGATCATTATAAATAAATATGTTATAAAGCCAATGGACAGTTAGAATTGACAAGGGCTAATCAAGCCTTTGTAAGTGATACAAAAGAAGAACAACCCAAAATCAGCAGCACAGAAAAATTTTACTGATGAAGAGTATGAGCTATTTCAAAAAATGAAGACAATTCTGGGTTCTTCTTCTAGTTCCTCCGCAACTACTACTGCCACTACCGTTTTAGGTATGCTATCTACCTCATCTTCATTCTGGATAAGTGACTCAAGAGCCTCCGAGCATCTTTCAAGTAACAAAAAATTATTACATTCACTATCTCCGAGTCTTTCACACAAGTTTGTTACCATAGCTGACGGTTCTCAAACCAAAGTCCAAGGGAAAGGTTCCACTTCTGTCACACCATCACTTCCGCTCACTGATATTCTTTTCGTTCCTACTTTCTCCTTGAATCTATTATCTGTTAGTCAGCTGACAAAATATTTTAATTGCTCTGTTACCTTCTCACCCACTTCATGTCTTTTTCAGGATCTTATAACGAAGTAGGTGATTGGTGGAGCCCATGAACAAGGGGGGCTTTACTACTTGGACGTGCCGAAAATGAATATGGTTTCCACAAATGAAAATGAGACACGATTATGGCACAATCTGTTGAGATATCCATCTGCACAGTCTCTTCATTATATGTTTCCTTCTCTTAAAGTAAGGTCAGAATTTCATTGTGATGTTTGTCAATTGAGTGAACATCAAAGGAGTACATACTCTCCTCGTCAAGAACTCAAAAGTGTTACTCCATTTTCATTATTTCATACTGATGTTTGGGGGCCCTTGAGTGTCTCCAACATTTCTCAAGCAAAATATTTTATTACATTTTTTGATGATTTCACTTGTACAACTTGGTTATTTGATATTTAAGGAGCATTCTGAGATACCATTTATTTTTAAGTCATTTCATGCTATGGTACTCACAAAATTTGGTAAGAAAATAAAAATTTTCTGGTCTGAGAATGCCAAAGAATATGTTTCCAAAGTCCTTCTCTTTTTGTCAAGAAAATGGCATTATCCATCAAACATCATGCGTCTACACTCCTCAACAAAATGGTGTAGCCGAACGGAAAAATCGTCATATTCTTAAGGTAGCTCGAGGTTTAATATATGCCATAAAAGTTCCATAATTTTATTGGCCTCATGCAGTCCTTATGGCTTGCTTTCTTATAAATCGTCTACCATCTTCCATTCTTGGTAATAAATCTCCTTACTCTAGATTATTACCAAATGATGATCCGTTTTCACTACCTTTGAAAGTCTTTGGATGTCAATGTTTTGCTCATAATTCATTTCCTAGACACAGCAAACTTGATCCTAAATCTATCAAGTGTATCTTCTTGGGATACTCTCGTACACAAAAGGGTTAGGATTGTTATAGTCCCACTCTTCAATGTTTATTTGTGTCCAAGGATGTAAAATTTTTTGAAGACTCCTCATTTTATTCTAATAGTACTCCTCCTGGTTTGTCCTCAATACTAGGTTCCCCTCGACCGGTTATGCCACATGATACAGAGATTCTTCAACCCCCAGAGCAAGTGGCTGACACCACACATGCCGAGTTAATAGATCCAACAGAGGTAAGTCCTTCATCACCAATTATTTTTGGCCCTCAATATTATCCTCGTCCTATTGCTATAAGGAAAGAACCTAGATCATGCACTAGACCTTCTACTTCTCATCCCATTTCAAATTTTGTGTCTCATCATTGCCTCTCACCTTTATTTTTTTAGTTTCTTTCTTCTATTTCCTCCATATTTGTTCCACAGTCCTATAAGGAGGCTCTACAACATCCAGGGTGGAAGGCAGTAATGGATGAAGAAATGAAGGCACTTAATGACAATCATACATGGTTACTGGTTCCTCTTCCAACAGATAAAAAAATGTTGGTTGCAAGTGGGTTTATACTGTCAAACATAATCCGAACGGGTCAATTGCATGATTGAAGGATCGACTGGTTGCCAAAGGTTATACTCAGTGTTATGGAATTGATTACGAAGAAACCTTCTCTCCAGTGGAAAAAATGAACTCGGTACATATATTATTATCTCTGGCAATCAATTCATCATGGCCAATATATCAACTTGATGTGAAAAATACATTTCTTAATGGTGATATTAAAGAAGAAATTTATATGCAACAACCACTTGGGTATGTGGTTGAGGGGGAGTCAGTATGCTGCCTAAAAAAATCTTTGTATGGTCTAAAGCAGTCCCCTCGGGCATGGTTGGAGAAATTTAGTCAAGCCCACATACGGGCCAGCTTTTACAGATGCTCTAGAGATCACTCAGTATTTATTGAAAATACTCTGAGAGGTAAAGTGATCCTGGCTCTATATGTTGATGATGTCATTTTAACTGGTTGTGATTCCGAGGGTATCTAGAAAACAAAGGAAAAAGTATATGCTGAATTCAAGACGAAGGATCTTGGACTACTCAAATATTTTTTGGGTATTGAAGTATTACAATCTAGATATGGGATTGTGCTATCCCAAAGGAAGTATGCCCTTGATCTACTAGAGGAAACAGGAATGATGGGATACAAACCAGCAGACACTCCTATGGACTCAAATACAAAATTATGTGGAGGCACTGGAGAAGATGTAGATATTGGGAAATATCAAAGACTAGTGGAAAGACTTATTTACCTGTGTAACAAGGCCGAATATTTCATATGTAGTAAGTGTGGTAAGTCAATACATGCACAAGCCACAACTTAGTCATTGGCAAGCACTTGAAAGGATACTACGATATCTGAAAGGAGCTCTAGGAAGAGAGCTTCTCTATAAAAACCATAGTCACTTCAAAATCGAAGGATTCTCAGATGCAAACTGAGCCGGATCCCTGTATGACAGAAAATCTACTTTAGGATTTTGTATGATGGATGGAGGGCATTTGGTTACATGGAAAAACAACAAGCAAAATATAGTAGCACGGTCTAGTGCAGAAGCAGAATACAGAGTCATGGCACACACTGTTAGTGAACTCCTATGGATAAGATCTCTTCTCACTGAATTGGGATTCTACAAAGAAGCTCTAATAGATCTATATTGTGATAATCAAGCAGTAATACACATTACATCGAATCCAGTCTTCCATGAAAGAACAAAACATATTGAAGTGCACTGCCATTTTATACGAGAAAAATTCCAAGAAGGTTTTTTATATGTAAAGCATATATCATCACAAAGTCAAGTTGCAGATATTCTCACCAAGCCGGTTACTCACAAGATTATGTCTACCTTATGCAGCAAGTTGGGCATTTATGATGTCTTCTCACCCCCAACTTGAGCTGGTGGGACCCACCATGAGAACATGGTACACCAAGAAGAGTCCTCACCCAAACTAGCACGAGTTAAGGAGTTAAGAATCAGAAGATGAAATGAGGTAGAAGACTTGAAGATCAAGTGGGACCCACATATATCCCATGAGCTGGCAACCTTATTAAGATAAACTAGAAGACAATGGGGGACCCACAAGGATAAGGCCATGAGCTGGCCTCCTCCCTTATATTCACGTGATTGAAGAAAGAGTTCTAGTTCAACTCATATTAGTATTCTAGTTGATTTTTTTAATAGACTTATATTAGAGAATTAGACTTGGAATGTAATTAGGAGATTGAAAGGCTAATTGTATAAGGACTCTATCTCTTCCACTACTGTAAATAGAGGTGTTAGCTCAGGTAGATGGGAGGAGAACCCAGGATCATAACAGTAAGTTGCTTGGAGATTCAAGACCAACCAAGGTTAGCACGAGTCAATGGGAGGAGAACCCAAGCTTATCAAGTCTTTAGGCAAGGAGGGAACCCTCTTAGGCTAGTCAACTTGCTGGCCAAAAATTTATATAATAAATTCACTAGTCTTCCTTGTAGAGAATAGTAAAAATCAATCAATAAGCATGAGATCATATAAGGTAAGGTAGCAATTCCGAATTAGATCTTTCCAAGATGATTCCATATATATATTTGACTCCAGCTTGGGATAAACCATTATATATTCAGTTCCACATGAATTAGGTAAGATATAATTGATAAAAAATCAAACAAAATCAGGCCTAATCAAGAAGATATTGAAAGATCTTAGAAAACAACAATCTTTCTCCAAATGGATTGGCTTCAACTAGCCACTTCCTTTATTATTTTGTACTTAATTCCTTTTATGTAAAACACAACATTCGATGCTTGATTTTCCAAGAACAATTAGCTTCCTCGTGGATCTCAAAACATTCTCCCAAAAATCACAAAACCGGGTAGAGTTCTTCAAACAACTCCGTTAATGAAGAAGCTTAGAATAGAAGATAAGTAATTTGATTTCTGAAATCCAATGGAAAAAAAACAGCTCATAATAGGCTCAAGAATAATTTTCTTCATCAGGAAAATCTTTTTCCCACAAAATTAGAACCTTTTATGCAGAAAATCTTAACATAAACTGAATTTCAGCCAAGAACTTGCAAACTGACAAAATTGCCTTGGTAAACTTCTTCTAATCCGAGATGCATAAATCTCAATAATTTCATAAGATGAAGACATCAATAAAATCATCTCTAAAACATATTCTAAAGATCCTAAAACCAAGAGCATGAAGTAATAATAACAAGAATGAAAAACTTATCTCACAAGCTTCAATCTTGCTTCACAAAGAACCTTCTATGAGTAGCTTTGATCATAACTTCTAAGAGCATTCTTTTGATGTAGGGATCCTAAATTTGATGTTCTAATACCATGTTGAATTTAGCACCCCATGATTAAAATCTTGAGCAAGATGAGAGAGAGAGAATAAAAAGATCAAAGAGAGAGAGAGAGAGAGAGAGAGAGAGAGAGAACTCGTGTAGAGAGGAGACGAGAAAAGAGAGAAAAAAAGTTTAGGCAAGAGAGAGATTTTTCACGAGTTGAGAAGTGGAAAGCTTGATTGAACCCTTCAACCAAGACCACTATTTATACTATTTTTATTACATATTTAAAGATAAGATATGATCCCTAATATTCCTAATTACATCAATCATGATTATCCAAATCTATATAATTCAAGGGAAGATAAATCGATTACATTAATCAAGGAAGATTGCCAAATCTTCCAACTCTTGTGATAAGGATTCCAGCTCATTTGATGACTCATCATGCCACCTCACATGATCATGGTGAGCCCCACCAGCTCTCATGATCATGGTGGGTCCCACTTTGTAACCAACTCAAAGTCTCCTAAGGCCTCTCACATGATTTGAGGAATTCTTGTGTCCCCCAAAACTCCAAAGAAACTCAAATTAATTTGACAAGTTTTTCAAAAGAGCTAAATGATTTAGTGTTTGTTATTTTGAATCTTGTTTGAAAACCCTAGATTTTTTATTGCTAAATGCGTGACAAGTCATTTTAAGATCATATTTGATTCATCATTTGCACCTTGAGTACTTTGTTAGAAGATAGGCTCAAGCCCACACGAGTATGAAGAAAGCCCAAACGTCCAAGAGGGGTGGCATGATAGTAAATAAAGTATCATCTCAAAAAGTTGGCACAAGGGTGTAATTAGTCAAGTAGAACATGTCTACTTATGTCTTTTCTCATGTAAAACTTGTAGCCCTAAGAGCATTATTGACATTGTAACATCCTCTAAAAAACTATAAATAGAGGTCATTGGCTTGGGGTAGAGCATCAAGTCTCTCATCTCCAAATTCTTCCAAGCTCTCTTAGCCTAAAGGCTCTCTCCCTTTTCTCTCATTCTCCCTTCTTCACCCGAGTTCTCTTCTCTCTTCTTCCCTTCTTCTCTTCCTCTCTTACTTTGCTTCAGGTTCTAATCATGGGGTCCTAAATTCAACATAGTATCAGAACATGGAATTTAGGATCCCTACATCAAGAAGATGCTCTAAAGGTTCTATGATCAAAGCTACTCATGCAAAGCTTGTTGAGATAAGTTTCTGGTTATTATTATCTATTGATGGCTTCTTGATCTTGGTTTCTTTATCTCTGAAAGATGATTTAGAGATTATTCTCTTCATCCTATGAGAATATTGGGATTCATATCTGCTGAATTTATGGAAAATAAAAATACTTCATTGACTTATTATAATCTGAGTACATGAACCTCTATTTATAATAGAGGAAGGTAGTAGAGTTCAATTATAATAAAACTACCTTTGTCCCAATTACACCCAAACTCTAACACTTAAAGATAAGTCCTAGCATAATTAAATAACTCAATATAAATAAAAGACAAACATAACTCAAACTAGAACTCTTCTAGGACATGACCATAAGATAAAGATGCCTTAGTGGGTCCTTCTTGATCTTCCAACTTATGTGATAAAGATGTCAGCTTGTGGTAATCATGGTGGGTCCTACTTCTTATGTGCTTGGGCCCATCTTATAGTCTCATCCAAAGAGACTAATAGTAGCAGCTGTAATGTAACACAACCTTCTTCTAACACATATAACACGAACCAATATAATAAACCTTGTAGAAGGACCAATGAAATAATCATAATCTGATATAAATATTTTTTATTAGATGCATAAGCTTCATCTTTTGTGCTCCCCCTTTCTTGAATATTTTGGTCACATAAAAATTATCCACAACATATGGAATAAACTACTACTTCTTTGTGCTTCTTCTACTTCTCCCCCTCAAGCCTAGGAGGTAATGGCAGTGATCCTAGCTTGAACCAAATATCATAGATGCAGAAATAAGAAATAATAACATAGATGTAGTAATAAGCACTTAAAGCTGGGAGAAGTGAGATATTTTCCTGATATAGTAACTCAAATAGTGACGCAAAACAAAGGGCATAAATTCGGATTTTTCTATACAACAGAATTCCAGCATGACCTTTGATTCTTCCAATGCGAATATATCTTTAAATATATATCAGATTGATATGAAATTTTCTCCTTATGAAACTAGAATCAAATACCTTTCATCAAAGTATAACTTCACTTCATAAAATATAGTTATCAGAAGATAAATAATCTGATAGATTTCGGTCTTTGTTATCTAGCCCAACTAAGCATTGTTTCTTTTTTTTTCTAGCATGACCATTGACTCTTCCAAGATCAATATCTCCTGATATAAAAATCATCTAGATAATTGGTTGAATAATTGAAAGAATATACTTACATATCTTTCTTTTGATATATATTTCTCCATATAAAGTCTGGTCCGAGTTGATTCCAGCTATTCTCTCAGCCTACCACGACAGTACACACGAGGGGATCCAGAAGACCTTGCACAGAATTCAAGCTGATTTTTACTGGCAAGCCATGAAACCCTCTATGGCAACTTATATGGGCGACTGTCAGGTATGCCAGTGCAACAAAGCCGAGCACTTGAGTCCAGCCGGTCTTCTCCAGCCTCTGGCCCTTCCTACGCAGGTTTGGGCCGACATTTCAATGGATTTTGTGGAAGGCTTACCCCTGTCAGCCGGCAAATCCGTACTTTTCGTAGTGGTTGATCGATTCTCCAAGTACGGGTATTTTATATCAATGGGTCATCCATATACAGCAACACGGGTTGCTCAGACTTTCCTGGAGCAGATAGTCCACTTACATGGCATTCCAGAATCCATTGTGAGTGACAGAGATGTAGTTTTCACTAGCACCTTTTGGCGGGAATTGTTTCGCTTGAGTGGGACGAAATTGAAGTTCTCCTCCGCCTATCATCCACAGACAGTCGGGCAGACTGAGGTGGTGAACCACACCATCGAGATGTATCTACGGTGCTTGGTGGGGGATCGTCCGTGGCAATGGGTTCAATGGCTTTCGTGGGCCGAATACTGTTACAACACTTCGTTCCACTCTGCATTGCAATCCACTCCTTTTCGGGTTATATATGGCCGGGATCCACCTCACCTCCTCTCGTACAACCCAGGGTCCACCCGCGTGGACACGATTGATCAGGCACTCATAGACAGGGATCTACTGCTACAGAATATCACAGAACGGCTACGATGTGCCCAAGCTCGAATGAAGGATGTATACGACAGAGGCCACCGTGAGGTCTCTTTTGAGGTTGGAAAGTATGTGTGGCTACGACTCCAACCCTACCTTCAGCAGTCTCTAGCGGGACCTCCACGTCATAAGCTCTCACCCA
Source organism: Aristolochia californica (assembly GCF_029961685.1). Classification (NCBI taxonomy): domain Eukaryota; kingdom Viridiplantae; phylum Streptophyta; class Magnoliopsida; order Piperales; family Aristolochiaceae; genus Aristolochia; species Aristolochia californica. The sequence continues at coordinate 6,673,615 of NW_027182257.1, forward strand.
GATTTTTTGGGCCGTTTCCCATTCTTCGACGCATGGGACCAGTCGCCTATCAACTCAAATTACCGGACACAGCCAGAATTCACGATGTGTTTCATGTCTCTCTTTTGAAGCCGCATTCCGGAGCACAGCCTACATCCACTCCATTCCTACCACCGGTTGATCATGGCGAGGTTATTCTTAACCCAGCTGCGGTGTTACATGCACGACTGACCAATGATCATTGGGAGATTCTCATTCAATGGACGGACACTGACCCCGACGCTGCAACATGGGAACGTGTGGACATCTTCAAACAAGTCTACCCAACTTTTGAGCTTGAGGACAAGCTCTTTCTCCATGGGGAGGCAGATGTTGTGGACTCAATAGCACACCGAGTCACACAACGAAGAAGACAACAACAACTCACTCAATAGGATTTAATTCTTATATTTCTTTGAGTAGGATTTATTTCTTATATTGTTTTCAGTAGGATTTATTTCTTATATTGTTTTAAGTAGGAGTTATTTCTAATTACTTTATATGTAAGGGCATTATGGGGAATTATTGTAACCCTAACCCTAAAACTCCCTATTTAAGGGATAGGTATGAATGAAATAGGTAAGCTTTGAGATTTTAGAATAACCTAATCTAAATAGGTTGAGATCACCTCTTGATCTCGAGTTTAGGGTTTACTCCAAAAATCCAACCTATCCTTCACCCTCCATTGCCATCCATCTTCACCCAAATTCATCCACCATCATCCCTACTAAGAAAAGGAGCTTCCTGCCCCTTTTCCAAGCCCAAAGAGGAGGTCTATCCTCCCTCTTGGCAGCAGCAGCAAGAGAGGCCGAATTCCTCCCTTACCAATCAGCAAAGTGAGGATTTTTATCCTCAAATCTTGAGCAAATCCTGGTGCAATGTGGGAGCTGATCATAGCATCAAATAAGAGGTATTAATCTATCCCAAACTCGTGTTTCAAGTTATTTAAGAAAGAAGGATTGCATTCTTAGCTAGAGCAGCAACAAAGAGGGTCAAACCCTCTTTGCCGTGACCAAAAAAAGAGAGTACTTTGCTCTAGCAAGGTCAACATTGCTGTGGGGTCTTCTACCTAGCACAACAACTCGGTAGGACCCTCAAAAGAGGATCTTTCCTCCTGGCCAAGCACTGGTTAAGGAGAAATACTCATACACAGACCCTTGACGTGAAGTGAGTAAATTCTGAGTACTGGATTCACAAATCCCACGCCGTGTTACTCGATCCATGACCCGGGACCGTAACAGGACCGTCGTTCTGCCATCTACGCACTCATTAATTTTTTGATAAAGTTCGGTAGGGGATTACCAGGGCGGGGATCGGCTACCCGAGTCGTAGTCCTAGTGTGTCTGTGTTATGCATGCAATAACATTATTATTGTAGTTGTTTTCTTTAATTTACTTTATTTATTTCAGTTTTAGGCTACAGGGGTATTTTTGGAATATTTTATTTATAGGGGTATTTTTGTAATATTGTATCTTAAACCCTAACAGGGTGAACCCTATTTAAGGGTTATGAGTAATGAGAAAGGGAAGGATTGAATTATTAAGAATTAGGTTAAATCTAGCGTAAAGTGGCTTGAGATCACCTTCTTGATCTCGAGATTAGGGTTTTCCTCAAAAACTCACGTATTCTCTCATCCTCCATTGATCTTCGTCATCCCCATGTCTTCCTACTATCCCTACAGTAACGCATGGAAGACCCGTAACCCGTGGCAGATCCCAGATCCTCCCAAATAATCCTTGTGTCAGATCCGGGACCGTAACAACTGGTATCAGAGCGGGAACACAATGGGTTATTCTATATCTCAAGAAAGATGGATAGCTATGGGTAAGGAATTGGAAGAAATACGAGCATGGTTAGATGCTTCCATTGAACGTTATGCAAAGGAGGAACTCGCTGCTGCAGGCAAACAGGTCACATGACATCAAATCTCCGACCACATATGCGCACAAGAGGTAGCAGAAGCTATCTCGGACGGGCACAATGGCCCATGGCCAGAAAAATCAAAAAATTCGTCTCCAGAGGCGAACACTGAACAGCAAAAAGGCAAGCCATCGGAAACTTTCAAAATTTCCCCGCTGGGAGATCCCAAGCCGCACAGCGGGGATCACGATTTGGGGCATTCGGCAGGGTTATCTGCCAAGACGTCAAAATCAGTCCCCCCTGCTCACGGCAAGCCACTGTTATGCACGCAGCCACACTCCATTCCACACGGGAAAGAAAAAATTTCCCGGCCATTCCGACCGGGAAATATTTCCGAGAGTGTCTTGGCAAATTTCCAAGCGGCAAAGCCTCCAAGGGTTGTTGTTCACTGCGGGAGCAGTAGGAGACTTCGTCGACGACAATTCCGCCCTGGTTGGGGCCGAGTGGACGGAAGACGACCTTCACCCGCCTTCGGCTGTGTCCTAAAGTAAGGAGCAGCTATCGACAAGGTTCCCGGACTTACCAACGGCCGCTATGTTCGGGATCGGCATGAGGATACAACAGGATTCTGATTTTCGAAGACCCATTGGCAAAATTTCCGCCCTGTTCGGTGTCGTGTGAAAGGAAGACGGCCGTTGCGCGCCTTCGTCCGTGCCCTGAGGGAAGGAGCAATTGTCGACAAGGTTCCTGCACTTATCGACGGCCGCTATGTTTGGGATCGACAGGAGGATAAAGCAGGATTCCGATTTTCGAAGAATCGTCAACTAAATTTTCGCCGAAGGAAGAAGATGGCTTCTGATTCAAATTTTCCTAAGTTAGGAAAATTTCATCAGCGCACGAAGCTAAGTCGTGCGCCGGACCGGGGTTCCTGAACCGAGTCAACCCAGGTTAACTCAGACCAAGCCAAAAAAAAAAAATCCAATTTTGGGCGTTCAGAGGGGGGGGGGTCATAGCTATCGCGGATGCTACTTCGGCACTGGTGGAGACATCGGCATACAGACACTACTTCCAAGCTTGAGGAGAAGCTCGTCTTCCATGAGGGTGTAATGTTATGCATGTAATAACATTATTATTTTAGTTTTCTTCTTTAATTTACATTATTTATTTTAGTTTTAGGCCATAGGGGTATTTTTGGAATATTTTATTTATAGGGATATTTTTGTAATATTTTATCTTAAACTCTAACAGGGTGAACCTATATAAGGGTTATGAGTAATGAGAAAGGGAAGGATTGAAGTATTAAGAATTAGGTTAAATCTAGCGTAAAGAGGCTTGAGATCACCTTCTTGATCTCGAGGTTAGGGTTTTCCTCAAAAACCCACGTATTCTCTCATCCTCTATTGATCTTCGTCTTCCCCATGTCTTCCTACTATCCCTACGGTAATGCCTGGAAGACCCGTAACCCGTGGTAGATCCCAGATCCTCCCAAAGAATCCTTGTGTTAGATCCGGGACCGTAACAGTCTGGAGGATGGCGCTATTGAAGATGCTCCCTAAGATGAAGTATAGCGGCACCCTGCCATGTGGAGGAAGTGTTTCTCTCACCCGACCAACCCGGCTTACGTTGTTGCAACTGTTGTCGTTGTTCCATTGCTCGGGCCATATTCATTGCATGAGCTAAATCCTTATGCATAAGGAGTTCTACTTCTAGCTGTAAATACTCATTGAGACCCGCTGTGAATAGGGAGACCTATTGGTCAACCAATACCCTCTCACCAGCACGAGCCAACTTTTCCTGGAGTAGTTTTTTATATTGTTCCACCGAACCAGTTTGTCGCAATAGGACTAACTCCCCCAGGGGGTTGCTGTTGGAGGGAGGGCCAAATCTAACTATGCATAGATTTTTAAATTCTCCCCAAGTCATCCCTGGTCTCTCTTTTTCTACTTGAATAACCCATAACATGGCTTCATCTGTCATATGGAAAAAGGCTAGTTGCACCTTATCCCATTCAGTAGTCCCTTAGTTCAAAAAAAAAAATTCACATCTATGCAACCAAATTAAGGGATCAACTAAACCATTGAAAGAGGAAAACTCTAACTTGGTGTACCTTGGAATTGTGCCTCCATGTTGGGGTCCTTGGACAGCAGTGCGCCCAGGCCACTGCTCACCTCTTCTGTGATATGGTTGAGCAACCTCCCTCGCCTCTGGATTCTGATGTCTCTCTGCCCTCAGCTCAGTTAACATGTTGATGACTCAGGTCATCTCTTCTTCCAAACCACAAACCTTCCCCAACATTGGTTGTGCTGTTTCAAGGCTATCTTCTATCTTTTGTATCATGATTTGGATTTCTTCATTGCTGAGAGTATCCCCTATGCTACCTTGCTTTGATACCACGTTGTTACGGTCCCGGGTCATGGATCGAGTAACACAGTGTGGGATTTGAGAATCCAGCACTTGTACCGAGTTGTTAGACTCCATAATGACGGTTAAAGCTCCCTTCTTTGATGGCTCTTCCACACGTGATCAATTCCCCTTTGATGTATCCACTCTAGTGCTAAATGTATGGCTAGAATTGAATTAATTCACATAGAGAAGGGACTGGTAGAAATACCTTTTGTTGCTCAAGGAAACCAGGGTTTCAACCCAGGTTTGGTTGCTGCTCGTGCTAGGATTGAAAGCCTAGCTTAGGTGTAGCTCTTGGCTCACCTTGGTGGACGTGGATGCTAGAATTTCGTGATGCTTCCAAGCAAGGAAGGGATGCACCAGACCTTCACATGGAAGAACCAGAAAACCCTTCCTTTTTCTACTCGTTAAGAGGGTTAGAACCTTTGCTGGTTGTTGACGCTGAGAAGGAGGGAAGACCCTCTCTTTGGGCTCGGAAAAGGGGCAGGAAGCTCCTCTTCCAGCTATGGATGATGGAGGATGAAGGTGGATGAAGATGGATGGCAATGGAGGATGAAGGATACGTTGGATTTTTGGAGTAAACCCTAAACTCGAGATCAAGAGATGATCTCAACCTGTTTACACTAGGTTATTCTAAAATCTCAAAGCTTACCTATTTCATTCATTCTTTCCTTTAAATAGATCACGTCATAGAGTTTTAGGGTTAGGGTTACAATAATTCCCATAATGCCCCTACATATAAAAGTAATTAGAAATAACTCCTACTTAAAACAATATAAGAAATAAATCCTACTCAAAGTAATATAAGAAATAATTCCTATTGAGTGAGTTTTTGTTGCCTCCTTTGTTGTGCGATTCGGTGTGCTATTGAGTCCACAACAAAGAACAGGGTAATGGACTTGTCCAGACCATCCCCTTTAAGTTGTATTTATAGATACTAAAAGTACTAATATTATAAGAATACCCTTCACCATAGTAAAAGTGAATAAGAGACATAAATCATAAACTAATTACATCAATGCCATCTTTATGAGACGAGTCTTTATTTACCATCATGCCACCACTCTATGGGCTTGAGGCCCATCTTCCAACACTCCCCCTCAAGCTGGGGTGAGAAAATATCATAAACACCCAACTTGCTACAAATGGTGTATAGTTACTATTAAGGATAGTCCCACATACATTAGTGAGTACAAAGATCTAGTGTTTATTAGTTGGAAGAAGAGGTTTCTTAAGTGGCTAGTCATTTTGGGATAGGGCCTTCGACCAAATTTAACATGGTATTAGATCAAAGTTCTCATATGTGGGCATCCACCCACATTATCCACGTTCCACCACGTGAAGTCCTCTACCCAAAGTATCCATGTGCCTACACGTGAGGGGGAGTGTTAAGGATAGTCTCTCACACATTAGTGAATACAAATATCTTGCGTTTATTAGTTGGAAGAAGAGGTTTCTTAAGTGACTAGTAATTTTGGGATAGGCTCTTCGACCCAATTTAACACTGTTCAACCCCCTAAAGCGCTGGCTGACACCACACCTGCAGTTTATATAGAGAAAGTGATTGACTCATTTGATGTGGTTGACTGTAAAATAAGCTAAAAAATTATTGTGTAGTCAAGTCCTTCTGGGTCTAGTTGTTTATTCTTTCCACGAAAGTCGTTAACTCCTTGGCATGTAGTCAACATTTTTTATCTTATACTTTAAGCCTTCATTTTTTTTCAACTAATGTCGTAAATTCCTCTATGTGTGGTCCACTCCTTTTGTCTATTTTTGTCCTTCTTGTCTTTTTTTAGGCTAGTCCGTTTGACCCCTGGATGAACGATCTTCAATAGAGAGTTTTTTTTTCTCTTGTTCGATCAAGAGGAGTTGCTAAACCATTCAGTTGGTGTTCTTTTTGGCATGGGCTGCTTGTGTCCTTTTTTATACGTATTGTTTAGGTAGTTTTTGATCGATTGAACAAATATATTGCTAGGAGTTTCTTTGGGAGTTTTTAAAGCTATAATACATTCTAAATACATACCATAAGTAACTAAAATATTTGTTATCATCAAAACTATCTTAATGGGGATTTTGAGACGAATACTATGACCCCAATTGTTTGTGGTATGCCATGTACAACAAGTGGCTTGGCTGAATGGGTTATGTCAGCCAGTTCAATAGGCCAACATAGCCGAGTTAGACGGGTTTTGATTGTTCTTTGGATATTTACGGCTTGTAACTTGCAAAAAGGAGTCATCCAATTGAACCAATTCAACCCAGTTCAATTGAACATTCCAATCTTGGTTTTATAACTAAGCTTTTGTATATTTTATAAATAAAAATTTTTAAGTAGGGTACTTTTTACAAAAATCTCTATATGTAAAAGTTTGAAGAGGTGTCTTAATACTCTAGTTTTTAGCACTCAAATTGGCTGAGAAAAAAAAAACAGGTCCAACAAATTAGATGCAGTGCTCTTTGCTACCATTTGGATATTTAAACAAATCAAACAATCCGTTGCAAACTAACAAGACCGTAAACGTCAAGAGAGTTGTTGTTATTCTTGCTAATATTAGGGATGTAAATGTTGGCATATACCGTTTTGGTGCGAAAATCGTCGTTTCGTCTCCACAAAATTAATTTTAAGCTTTCTGTTACCATCGAGAACTGCCGAAGCTACCTCCATTGCCTTTCCCTTCTCCACCTTTGTAGGCTTTTCCCAGGATTTTCCATTCTTCTCGCGCCCTCGCGATCCCTTTCTGTTCTTTTACCCATTTCCTTCCGTATCCAGTTTCAAACGTAACAAGGAAGATCGCCGACTTTGTCTCCGTCTTCACCCTCATGTCCTCTCTGTAATTTTATTTTTCATATAATGTTATGATTTGAGAGAGAGACAGAGAGGGAAGAATGGGTCTGTCGTGCCTGACGTGCCAGGGACTGCAGCGGACCGACTCCGGCCCAACACTGGAGCCTCTCGATAATCATTTCGAGAATCTGAGCTCCGGGACCCCAAGGAAACGATCCGGCTGTCTCGGGTGCGATCCACGAGAGCGTCTCAGAAAGGGGTCGTCTTTTGCTTCTTCTTCTTCCTCTTCGTCGTCGTTGTCGTCGTCGAAGGCTCCCCGGAAGACGCTGCGGAAATTTGCAACCAGCGCCACAGCAAACATGAAGGAGCATGCAGCGGCCGCCGTCGGGCTTGAACAACCGCGTCTCGTGCGAAGCAGCGGGATGAGAAGAGATTGGAGCTTCGAGGATTTGCAGAAGAAGTTCCAAGTCGTGAACATGCAGCTCCCAATCAAGTGAGCAAATCGTTTGGCGACTTCCTGTTCCATAAACATTTTCGTATCACTAATTGCAGTAATACGTGGTTAAATCATAAATGTTAAGGCGAAATTTTGTTCCGAGAAGATTTCGTGATCAAATAACAATTCCATGTTCTTTGTCAATAAGCATGAAAGGGGGAGCCTATTTGTATACACCCATAATGCTATGACCGTGCCTTACAATTAGATTTGTGAATGGGAGTATATTTTTCTTATTTTCTGTTGTGTGCACGTCGGAGTAACGGTCTCTTCACCTGCCTCCTCCACCTGCCTCATGATTGAGACGGCAATTTAGCACCAAATAGTTTTTCGTATTGGATTAGTCGTATCAATTGAAAACATAAATGATATGTTATAAATATTTTAAATTTTAATATTATTATGATATTGGCTATGAGATGGATATTATTATATTTACTATTAGTTTTGTGTATAATTGAATTTTAAATTATTTACTGTTAGTTTTAAATTATAAATTTATTGGAGAGTTATAATCTGGAAAAAGCTTTTCTCATACATATTCGGATGGAATAATGGGGTTTTATTATTTTTCACAGATATAAAATTCGTATGGAGGATCTTTTTACTAGGAAATTTTGATGAAAAATGGGAGGATGGTGTTTTTTTTTTTTGAATAATTTTATGACTTCCAATTTTATATTTCCATGATTTTTTTTTTCTGCAATAAGTAAAATACTCAGAACTAAATATTAAAAGAAATCGTTGATTTTCTCTAACAATAAAAGGAACCGTGTCAAGGAAAAACACTAAAACGCGCGCCAGGTAGGGGTCGAACCTACGACTTTCTGCTTAGGAAACAGACGCTCTATCCACTGAGCTACAGGCGCTTTTGTTGATGCAACAACTATTTTTATAATCATATCTAAAAGATAATAGTAAACGTAATTTTGCTTGGATTGATTGAATATTTAGCCTAAAAATGTTTGATTATTTGAAAAAAAAGGCTGCATATCCCTATAGTGTGATCACAAAACTTACTTATTATAAAAACTATATTGGACCAATCAATTTAACTGAGGAAAAATCTGATCAAGAGGGAAAAATAATCTACCTTGGCAACCACAAAAAAAAAAACTAGCCTAGATGGCATGGTCTCCCTTGCCCTCTCTCCGTTGGGATAACATGAGAAAGTTCATCCTTGGACAAATGGTGCCACCAAAAGAACACCTTGTTCAAGAACCCTTCGTCACCTCCTTGGCTTAGTCAATCCTTCAAGGCAAAAGAATTTCTTGTCCCTCCATTTTTTTATAAAAAATTAATAAATACGACATCATCACAGGTTAATCTATGGCTAAACCCAGTTGAATAGGAGTCGACTGGACTTAATAACCTCAAGGAGTCGAGTTTAATAACTTGCATACTTTACTATTTATATATAGTTATAAAATCAATTATGTATAACTTTAATATGTAAATAAAAAATACCTAAAAAAATTCTCTTTTATAGATATACATATAAACTCTCATATAAATTATATATTAAGTTGGTTCCACTTATGCTAGCCACATTGAACAATATCTTATACTTTCATTGTTATAGGAGTAATTTGTATCTTTTTTAACTTTATATGCTAATGTTAAAGTAACTAATTATATTTAATCATATATGTGGTTAATTTTTAATATAATATGGGTTAAGAGCTCCAGATAACTTGAAAATTCACATAATGACAGTGTTATGAATATGAGAAAGAGCTCCATATAGAAGAAGAAAAATGAGAAAGAGCTCCAAATAGGATTTGTTGAGCCATATGGAGGAGGAGGGTGCTCTTGCCCATCAATTTAATGAGAAGAAAGAAGGAGAGTTCTTCAAATGAATAAGGACCACCAAGATGGTTTTAATTATGTTTCTCATGTGATTTATAGAAAACAAAATTTAGTAATCCATTCAAACAAGCAAATCTAGATGTGTATGTGAACTGGCTCACAAGACGCTGATTGATATTTGGTTTTATTGGGCAACGCAAAGTGTATAAATCAATAGCTCATATACTTGTTATCAACAAAGTTTGCACGAGACACTCAATCAGAAGAAAAAAAAAACACTTGCTCTGAGGAAGAACTGCACTTCAGTTCAGATAAATGGACTTCAACCCCACTGCAAGGATGGAATGGGTATGCAAGAATTGGATAGAGTTTGGGAATAATGTATGGATGGAATTGTGTTGGATTTAACCTTGACCTGGCTCACGTTCTAGCTCGTATGTGTGCACACACTTACTCAGTGTATGCTAGGTTGGTCTACGTAAACAATAAAGACAAGAATTAGAAGATAAAAGAAAAAGATTTTCTCTTCAAGGCGCAAATGTCACTACAAGAAATTAACTCTTTTATAATGACTATAATTGTTAGACCAATTTTTTGTTAGAATTTTTTGAGTTATAACAAGTTAAAAATGTCATATATTTGGAGTTGCTACAAAAAATAAATATTTTTTAATGACATACATAATTGTTACAATTTTTTTATTTTTTTTTGGTTTTTGCAACTACTACATAGTCATTGAATAAGCTAATATTTTGTAACAAAGTTTATTGTTGTTACAAGCTATTAAGTTATGTGTAACAATAATTATTGTTGCTATATAATCATTTTGTAACAATTTACCTCTCGTTACCAAAAAAAAATTATTTGCAACATTTTTAGATGGTGTTGATTTTTAGGACTTCATGGTTTTAGCTCATGGAGAAAAAGAGAGAATGACCCATTGGGAGAAAACAGGAGGAAGAAGAGGTTATGAACTTATTGTCCTAACCCTTCCCTTGATGTTCAATTTATAGATTAATAATCCTAAAATATTAAAATTATACCCCTAGAACTTAAACTAATTACATCAATGTCATTTTTATTAGATGACTCTTTATTTACCATTCTGCCATCACTATATGGGCATGTGGACCTTCTCCTTAGTTCTAGGCCTTGAGCCCATCTTTCACATCTCTTGGATGTGTGGGCCTTCTTTGGTCTTATGGGTTTGAGCCCATCTTCTAACACACTTGGATGTGTGGGCCTTCCTTGGTTGTGTATGTTTGGGCCCATCTTCCAACACTCCCCCTCAAGCAGGGGGTGAGAGAACATCATGAACTCCCAACTTGCTACAAATGGTGTATAGCATATTCTCGTATAAAATGGCAATCCTCCATATTGTCCAACTCTCTCCCTCATGCTAGTGGTCTCTTCCATGAGGCCTAACTAGCATAAGATAAGTGAGAGTAAAATCACTCCAAGTTGTATGACATCGCTCCATATTCCATTCATAACTCATGCTGGATGTAGGACACTTCTATCTTTTGTAGGGTCTATACATAGTGCTCAGAAGTGTAATAAAACTCCTCCATCACTGTGTCCCTCCACAAGACATCGACTCTCAAATAGTAGGAGTAATAAATAGCAATTAAGGGTGGGTATCAGGTAATTACCCGAAAGATAATATTCTAGAGCCACTTTGGCTTTCTTCATCATTAGAATAGCTAATGTTGAACAAAATCAGCAATTGAGAAGTCCTTCAATAATAATGTCTCATCCACACACATGGATTTGTGGGCCTTCCTTGGTCGTGTGGGTTTGGGCCCATCTTCCAACACTTCCCCTCAAGCTGGGGGTGAGTGAACGTCATGAACGCCTAGCTTGCTGCAAATGGTGTATAGAATGTTCTCGTATAAAACGGTAGTCCTCCATATCTTCCAACAATTGGTACATAAAGTTTATATTTTTGACTAACTAATGTTGTTACAAAAATATAACAAACATTATCATTGCAAATGATAGCTTTTGTTGAAAAATTATTGTAAAATATACATCTAAAATAATAATTAAAGTCGTTTATTATTTGTACAACAATAATTGTTATAAAAACTAATTTAACTAAATAAATGCTAATAATAAATTTTCTAATGTGTTGATACACTTATACATATATATACATACATATATATATATATATATATAAGTTTATATTGAACTCACTTATGTTGATACACCAGAATTTTTATTGTGGTTTACAATCACTATTTCAGCTTGTTATTCAACTCTTAAGGACCTCTTGCCTTGGAATTAAAAGATACATTGTAAAAAGTCAAATAACATCTACAATTTAAAACCATACATGTTCAATTTTAGCACTTGCCCAAATGCCTTGAGACTTATGGTCAACATCTCTAGGCACCTGGACCAAAAAGAGATTTTTTACAACAAAAAATAAGTCAATCTAGTTTGATTGACTTCTAAACAAGGATTACTTGCTTTTAAATTTAGCTTAAAAAACTCTTAATAGGTAGATATAAAATTTACAAGAAACGATAACGTCCCACCAAAAACCTAGGTGAAAGTACCAATTGATCAACAACACTAGAATAGATATTAAATAAATCAAATGATATTTAACTAAATGGAAGTTTTGATTTGAAAAACAAAAACTCAAATAAAGAATGAAAGAATGAATAAGAGAAGAAGATAGGAAAGAAAAAAAAATAAACAAGAAATAAGAAAAGGAAGAAAGAATGAAATAGGAAAGAAGGACAAGGGATGAAAGAAGAAGCGAAATAATGAAAGGAAGAAATAAGAAAGAAAAAGAAGGAGAAGGGATGAAAGAAGAAGAGAAAGAACGAATCAAAGAAATAAAAAAGAAAGAAAAGGAGAAAGAAAAAAGAAGAAAAAATGAATGAAGAAAAAAAGAAAGAGAAACAAAGAAAAAACAAAAAAGGAGAAAGGCAAAGGAAAAAGAAAGCAAAGTCAAAGAAGAAAGAATAATAAAATAACAGATGAAGAAGAAATAAGAAATAATGAAAGAAATAAGAAATAAAAAAAGGAGAAAGGAATAAAGAAGAAGAGAAAGAAATAAGAAAGAAAAACAAGGAGAAGGGAAGAAAGAAAGAATGAAAGAAATAAGAACGGAATAAACAAGAAAAAAGAAAGAAAGAATGAATACGAAAATTAAGAAAAATAAAATAAAAGGGAGAATGGGAAAGAAGAAAGAAAGAAAAAAAATAAAGAAAAAAAATAAAACAAGAAATTAGAAGAAGAAGAAGAAAGAATGAAATAAGAAAGAAGGGAAAAGAAAAAAGAAAAAGAAAAAAAAGAGAGCAGGGAAGAAGAAGAAGAGATTGAAAGAATCATAGAGAAAAAGGAAAACAAATAAAGATTGAATTAAGAAGTAAAGAAGACAACTAAAGAAAATGATTAAACAAGAAACACAAAAGGAAGAACGGGAAAAAAAAAGATAAAGAATGAATGAATGAAGAAGGTAAAAGAAAGACAAAGAAAGAAATAATAAAGAATGGAAAATGAAATAAGAAAAAAAAGAATGAAAAGGGATGAAAGAAGGAGAGAGAAAGAATGAAATAAATAAAAAAGAAAAAGAAGGAGAAGAGAAGAAAGAAAAGGAAAAAGGAAAAAGGAAAAAGAAGGAAAAAATAAACAAAGGAAAAAAAAAGGAGTAAGGGAAAGAAGAAGAATGGAATAAGAAAGAAGAAGGGATGAAAGAAGAAGAGAAAGAATGAATGAAACAAATGAAAAAGAAGAAAGAATGAATGAAGAAAAAAAAGGAAAGAGAAACAAAGAAAAAAGAAAGCAAAGTGAAAGAAGAAAGAATAATAAAAGAATGGATGAAGAAGAAATAAGAAATAATGAAAGAAATAAAAAATAAAAAAGGAGAAAGGAATAACGAAGAAGAGAAAGAAAGAAATAAGAAAGAAAAGAAGGAGAAGGGAAGAAAGAAATAATGAAAGAAATAAGAAAGAAAAGAAGGAGACGAGAAGATAGAAAGAATGAAAGAAATAAGAATGGAAAAAGCAAGAATAAAGAATGAAAGAATAATAAGAAAAATAAAGAAAAAATTCAAAAAAAGGGAAAAAGAGAAAAAAGAAAGAAAGAAAAATAAAGGGAAAAAAATAAAACAAGAAATAAGAAGAAGACAAAAGAATGAAATAAGAAAGAAGGTGAAGGGATGAAAGAAGAAGAGAAATAATGAAAGAAAAAAATTGCAAAGAAAAAGAAGGAGAAAGGATGAAAGAAGAAGATAAATAATGAAAGAAAGAAATAGGAAAGAAAAAGAAGGAGAAGGGATGAAAGAAGCAGAGAAACAATGAACGAAAAAAATAATAAAGAAAAAGAAGGAGAAAGAAAAAAGAATGAGAAACAAAGAAAAAAAAATGAGAAAGGGAAAGGAAAAAGAAAGCAAAAAGAATAATAAAAGAATGAATGAAGAAGAAAGAAAAAAGAAAAAAGGAGAAAGGAACAAAGAATAAGAGAAAGAAAGAATGAAATAAATAAGAAAGAAAAAGATGGAAAAGGGAAGAAAGAAAGAATGAAAGAAACAAGAATGAAAAAAAACAAGAAAAAAAAATAAAAGAATGAATAAGGAAAATAAATAAAAATAATTAAAAATAAAATAAAAGGGAGAATGGGAAAAAAGAAAGAAAGAAAGAAAAAATAAAACAAGAAACAAGAAATAAGAAATAAAAAAGGAAAATATAAAGAAAGAAAGAAATAAATGAAGAAGAAAGAGAAAGAAAAAATAAATATAAAAAAAAGAATAAATGAGGAAAGAAAGAAGGAAACAAGAAATGAGAAGGAGAAGAAAGAAAGAATAAATAAATAAATTTTTTTGACATATTAGAAATATTGTGGAAGTAGGAAAATATCAGAGGAAAATATCATAAGGCAAAAAGAGGGATCACAGATGAAAGCATTGTTTAATTTATACTTAAATTTCATTTTGTCTCCATTGGCATTGGCCAAAGTTTGAGTAGTTTTCTCAAAGTACTGGGTTGGAATTATCCCTTCCTGGATGTAGTTCAAGTCTGCTCCACTATCAATCAGAGCTGTCAGTTTCGGAATGACAAAGTTTTGGTCAATAACTAAATTGATAACAGTATGCCATTTATGAATAGAAAATAGATGCCATGTTTGAATATCAGATTTTAGAACATTGTCGCTGTTTGCTTATGTATTGTATAATTTGTCAGCAACATAAGAATTCAGATCAAGGAATAGCAGAAATGTTAACTGTTGGGTTTTCTGGAACCCTCAAAGGTTGGTGGGATAATATCCTCACTCCTGAACAACATCATGAAATTTATAATGCCAAAAAAGTTATCAAAACTGAATCAGGCCAAGCCTACCTCGGCGAGGACGATGCAGTTTATACCTTGATTTCATGTATTGTTCATCATTTTATTGGGAATTTAACTTCCACTACTGATAAGGGAAGAGAAGTCTTGCAAAATCTTAGGTGTCGTACACTTAGCCATTTTAGATGGTATAAAGATGTTTTCCTCACTAAGGTTATGCAACGAACTTATGCCAATAATGAATATTGGAAAGCTAAATTTATTGATGGATTACCAACTCTTTTTGCCAGTAAGGTAAGAAAAAGGTTAGGTAATGAGGTAGGAATTATTAACTACCATCAATATACATATGGTCTCCTTACCAGTGCTATCATCCAAGAAGGACTGACCTTATGTAATGATTTAAAACTTCAAGCTCAGCTAAAGAAACAAAATCTTATTGGAAAGCGTGAGCTTGGTGAATTCTGTGAACAATTTGCTTGTGACACAGGACCACTACCTTCCCATCAAAGGAAGGGAAAAGGGAAAGTCTCTCATTCTAAGAGACCAGAACCCTACTCACACCAGAGTAGGAGATATCCCAAAAAATAGTCTCATCAAAAGACTCGTCATGAATCTAGGAGACCTCCTCCTCGTCAGAGACCACCTCCTAGAAGAAATCCTCCAGACAAAAAGAAAAGTGTCTGTTATAAATGTGGTAAATTAGGCCACTATTCCAATCGATGCAAAACAAAAGAGAAACTCAACCAACTGCAGATAGATGAAGGATTGAGAATCCAGTTGGCTAACATTCTCTTAAATTCTGATTTTGGGGATGATATTGAATATGATTCATCTAGCCAATCACAAGATGACCCAGATTGCAGTTGTTCGCACCTACAATCTGTGGCCCAAATGCATCAGATTAATGTTCTTACTACGGATCAACAAATTATGCTTAAGAACATTGATCAAGAGGAAGATCCTCAAACAAAAAGATATTTAATCAAAGAATATCTTGAACAAATTCAAAGTACATCAAAGATACCTCCCATCCAAGGAGTTAAACCTTATTCTTTGAAGGAAATTATTGGTCGTTATGAAGAAACCAATTCTTCAAAACAACCAGTATCCATCTCCTCATTACAAGGAGAAATTAAAGAAATCAAGCTTGAATTAAAAGAATTAAAAACCTTGTATAAAAAGCTTGAACAAAAATGTGAACAAAAGGATGTGCAAGAAAAGAAATTTGAGGATCCTTTTCTTAATCAAATCACCAAAGTCATCCATCAAAGATGGCATACTGTTATCAATTTAGTTATTGACCAGAACTTTGTCATTCCAAAACTGACAGCTCTGATTGATAGTGAAGCGGACTTAAACTGCATCCAGGAAGGGTTAATTCCAACCCAGTACTTTGAGAAAACTACTCAAAGTTTGGCCAATGCCAATGGAAACAAAATAAAAATTAAATATAAACTAAACAATGCTTCCATCTGCACAAATGATCAGTGCATTATTACTGACTTCTTATTAGTCAAAAATATGACTCAACAAGTCATATTAGGCACTCCTTTTCTGGAGAAAATTATGCCAATTAAGGGCATTGGCAACCATGGCATTCTTGGACAGGTTAATAATAAACCTATATATTTCTCTTTTAAATCTCATCCTCAAATTAGTTTTATCAATGAGATTTCAGAATTGATAAATGTAAAAGAACATCATCTTAGTTTCCTGCATAAAGAAATTCAATTTTTAACCCTTGAACAATAGCTAGAAACTATAGAGATCAAAGAGAAAATTAGTTCTTTTCAAAAAATATTTGCCCAAGAAATTTGTAGTGACATTCCTACAGCTTTTTGGGATAGACATAAATATATTGTGTCTTTACCATATATTGATAGGTTCAATTAAAGAACCATTCCGACAAAAGCAAGGCCTGGTCAAATGAAACATGCCTTACTAGACCTTTGCAAAAAGGAAATTCAAAATCTCTTGGATAAGAAATTAATTAGAAAATCTTACTCCCCATGGAGTTGTACTGCTTTTTATGTCAATAAAAATGCAGAGAAGGAACGAGGTGTTCCTAGATTAGTGGTTAATTATAAACCACTCAATGATTGTTTGAGATGGATTCGCTATCCTATCCCCAAACAAAAAAGATTTATTAGACAGATTGTTTTCTACTAAAATCTTTTCCAAATTTGATTTGAAATTTGGATATTGGCAAATTCAAATCATTGAAAAGGATAAATATAAGACTGCATTCACTGTTCCTTTTGGTCACTTTGAATGGAATGTTATGCCTTTTGGTTTGAAAAATGCTCCATCTGAATTTCAAAATATCATGAATGATATATTTGCTCCTTATTCTGAGTTTACAATTGTTTATATTGATGATATCCTTGTTTATTCAAAATCTATTGATGCTCATTTTAAGCACTTACATGTTTTCAAAACAGTTATTCGAAAACATGGGTTGGTGATATCGGCACCGAAAATGAAATTGTTTCAGACTTCAATTAGATTTTTAGGTCACAATATTCATAAGGGAAAAATAGTTCCCATTGATCAAAGCATTGAGTTTACCTCCAAGTTTCCTAATGAATTACTGGAGAAAACTCAACTTCAGAGATTTCTAGGAAGTCTCAATTATATTGCAGACTATTATCCTCATCTTGCCCAAGATTCCGTAATATTGCATAAAAGAATCAGAAAGAATCCTGAGCCATAGACTCCTAAACATACTCAGGTAGTCCAATTAATCAAAAGTAAGGTTAAACAACTCCCTTGCATTAACTTAACTAATCCTTCCTATTCAAAGGTTGTAGAGACAGATGCTTCTCATATAGGTTATGGTGGCATCCTAAAACAAATTAAAGGAGTAAGGGAAAGAAGAAAGAATGGAATAAGAAAGAAGAAAGGATGAAAGAAGAAGGGAAAGCATGTATGAAACAAATGAAAAGAAGAAAGAATGAATGAAGAAAAAAAAAGGAAAGAGAAACAAAGAAAAAAAAGGAAAGAGAAACAAAGAAAAAAGAAAGCAAAGTGAAAGAAGAAAGAATAATAAAAGAATGGATGAAGAAGAAATAAGAAATAATGAAAGAAATAAAAAATAAAAAAGGAGAAAGGAATAAAGAAGAAGAGAAAGATAGAATGAAAGAAAGAAAGAAATAAGAAAGAAAAGAAGGAGAAGGGAAGACAGAAATAATGAAAGAAATAAGAAAGAAAAGAAGGAGACGAGAAGAAAGAAAGAATGAAAGAAATAAGAATGGAAAAAGCAAGAATAAAGAATGAAAGAATAATAAGAAAAATAAAGAAAAAATTCAAAAAAAAGGAGAAAGGGAAAAAATAAAGAAAGAAAAATAAAGAGAAAAAAATAAAACAAGAAATAAGAAGAAGACAAAAGAATGAAATAAGAAAGAAGGTGAAGGGATGAAAGAAGAAGAGAAATAATGAAAGAAAAAAATTGCAAAGAAAAAGAAGGAGAAAGGATGAAAGAAGAAGATACATAATCAAAAGAAAGAAATAGGAAAAAAAAAGAAGGAGAAGGGATGAAAGAAGCAGAGAAACAATGAACGAAAGAAATAAAAAAGAAAAAGAAGGAGAAATAAAAAAGAATGAGAAACAAAGAAAAAAATGAGAAAGGGAAAGGAAAAAGAAAGCAAAAAGAATAATAAAAGAATGAATAAAGAAGAAAGAAAAAAGAAAAAAGGAGAAAGGAATAAAGAATAAGAGAAAGAAAGAATGAAATAAATAAGAAAGAAAAATATGGAGAAGGGAAGAAAGAAAGAATGAAAAAAACAAGAAAAAAGAATAAAAGAATGAATATGAAAAATAAATAAAAATAAAGAAAAATAAAATAAAAGGGAGAATGGGTAAAAAGAAAGAAAGAAAGAAAAAATAAAACAAGAAACATGAATAAGAAATAAAAAAGGAAAATATAAAGAAAGAAAGAAAGATAGAAACAAGAAAGAAATTAAGAAGAAAGAAATAAATGAAGAAGAAAGAGAAAGAAAAAATAAATATAAAAGAAAGAATAAATGAGGAAAGAAAGAAGGAAACAAGAAATGAGAAGGAGAAGAAAGAGAGAGTAAATAAAACAATTTTTTGACATATTAGAAATATTGCAATTTCACATAAGGAAAACAACATGCGACGAATTGTTACTGACCCAAAAGTTTCTCATAGCATACAAATCACACCCTACAGCGAGAAGTAGGAAATTAACAGAAGGCAAATAACAAGAATAAAAGGGAAAAAAATAACTTCAAAATTATTCATTATATATTAAAAGTACTTACAATAAACTCCAAAACAAGCTAATCTTTACAAGCGGCAACCTTGGGAACAAACTTAAAACTTCGTGATTCAAGTGATGCTCTCTACAATATAAGTTATCTTCTTAAATAGAAGGAGAGAACTAGGTGGATTGAAACATCTTTTGAAATTCACCAATAAAGAAAAGATAAGCCTCTATGATTGAGGCGGCTGAGATGAAGCACCTCCATTATTGAGGGACGGTTGAGTGGTTCCTCCATTATTGAGGCTAGAAAGAGACTTTTGATGAGCTTGGGCCAAAGAATCTTTCTTATCTTCAAAGCATTAATCCTTATACAAGTGAGGCGGCTACTTTGTGCTATCCACTGATGTGACTTGTTAGAAAATGTTCGACCAAAAAAACTTTAGGTGCTTAGATTGATGTGACAGACGGGCCAACTGTGGGCAGGAAGATAAGATTTCCTCTGTTGATTTGGAATGGTCATTGCTGATGAGTCTTGTTGATGTAGGCCTATCATTTCTTCAAACATCCTACAATTAATAAAGTTATTTTTTAAAAACTTAGATTCAAAAAGATAAATCATAGTTTCCATATAATCCACCATAGTGGCTTCATCGTCAATAGGCTGGCAGTTCGGTAATGAGCCAAAATTATTTTATTCATCCTTATCATCATCAATATCATCTTCTTCACCAGCAGATGGTTCTATCACTGACATGTTGTCTTCTGCAGGTCTGGAAGAAGAAGGTGTGCTCCAATTGCACAGATCAAGAATAGAACCCTTCATTGATTCTAAGAGTTTCTTCATTAAACTATGCTTCTGAGATATTCGGATATTTGACCCTTAATTGAGTCTTAAAATTGCTGAAAATTTTCTTTGGGTCATAGTGGACCTCAGGCACTTTATGTAATCCAAGTGCATTCTCATTAGTGAAAATAACAAACTTAATTCATGCAATTTTCTGACCATGATTGGGAAAAAATTTCCACCATCGAACATGAAAAATCCAAAGTAATATTGGGAGGCCTTCTTCATTAAAGCCAAACATACAGTCCCATCTCCAAATTCATGGTATCAAAAATATCATGAAGAAGATAAATAGGTCTGCAACAGAGGGTAATCTACCTAGAGCTTTAATCTCAGGACTTGTTTTAAGCCACAAATTAAATTGAACCTTTATGGGCTCAGGTAATATATGTACCGGCGACCCAAATTTGATCCACTAGTTGAACACCCAATTGGGTAAAGGTAAGGACCTTTTGAAGACATCTTTACTCCATTGAAAGAACCAGGAATGTCTATGTGTGGGGTTCTGCTAATAAAAAATATTAGACCAGGCATCAATATAATCCCAATAATTGAATTCCTTATCATTAGGAAGGGCTATGGATTTAGCCAGATAAAAATTTCCCCATCCAGAAGGATGCATAAAATTTTGAATTGTACATTTGTTGTACGCTCTTGGGTTAGTCCATTTAGCCACATTGGACAATGTATGATGCACTGCAATTGAATTCATATGAACCAAAATAGATTCAAATGAATACCACTGTTTTCCTGCATGGATAGGGCAGTAGGTTTCTCCAAGCCATTTACGAATCATCTCCCAAAAATCCAGGGTACCATCTAATTCCTTTATTGAGGATATGTTACACTGTGGGACCCACCATGGTGCTCGAGCTGGTGGGACCCACCATGAGGACGTAGGTCATCAAGAAGAATCCTAGAGGACTTGGGACACCAAGAAGAGTCATCTCCCAAAGCAAGCTCGAGTAAAGAAATCAAGAAGCACAAGCTGAGTTGATTTAGAAGACTTAAAGATCAAGTTGGGCCCACAAGATCTCCCGAGTTGGCACAATTATCAAGATGCAATGGAGGATCATGAGGGGCCCACTAGGATAAGGCCACGAGCTGGCTTATCCCTTACTTATATTGAGACTTACTTATGTTGAGACTTACTTATTTTTAGACATACTTATTTTGAAGAGTTATAGTTAGAATGTAATTAGGATTGAATGAAAATTTGTATGAGGACTCTACCTCCTCCTCTCCTATAAATAGAGTGGTTTTAATTTGGAATTAATCAAGAAACACATTCAATCCCGAGTTTGGCTCTCTCTCTCTCTCTCCCTCTCCTTGCTTGGTGCAACTCATCCTTTCCCCTTTAATTTTTTCTGCTCTACCTGAGAGCTCTTCTCCCTTTTTCTCTCTTTTTATTTCTTCTTTCTTTTGCTCGTGATTATAGAAAAGGGGTCCTAAATTCAACATGGTATCAGAGCAACATATTTAGGATCCCTCGACAAAAGATTGCTCTAGAAAAGTGATGATCAACACCACTCAAAGAAAGCTCTTGTTAAGGAAGACTCACGGAGTTTTTCATATTGAAACTTAGATATTGGTAGAAATATATTTGAGTCTAATTTCCAAAGAAGAATGATTTGTTCCAATCGGAGTTATCTACAAAGAGATATCGATATTTAAATGAGCGAAGGTCAGATTGCAAAAAGGTTCAAGCAGCAACAACAATCTTCAGATTCCAAGGAGATGTTGATCTTGGAAGAGTCAATGGTCGTTCTGAAAAAACAGGAGAAACAGAACTTAGTTCGGCCAGATGACAGAAACCGAAACCTATCATATTATTTATCTTCTGATAATTATATTTTATGAAGAGATTTTATACTTGGATGAAATTTATTTAAGTCTACTTTCAGAAGGAAAAAATTTCATGTTAATCTGATCTATATTGAAAGATATATTCGAATTGGAAGAATCAAAGGTCATGCTGGTATCCTATTGTATTGAAAAATCCGAATTTATGCCAATTGTTTTGCATCACCACAAAAAAAAAATCGTGGGATAATATTTCCCTGATATTGAAGATTGCTATTGAGCCTCTTATGAGTGGTTTTCTGGAAAAAAAAAAATATAATTAGCATTGATGCTATATTTACATATACCGGGTTGATTGAAGAAGTACTACTTGGTGAAATTATTTGAAGTTTTTTTTTTTGAAAAAGAAGAGTCTATCATGGCTGATGAGAATATGAGAAAAATAAGAGGTTATAGTGTTGGCCAAACGGATGATATTAAATGTACTCATTGTAAATTTCGGGGCCACACTATAGACCAGTACCATTATAGGCCATGCACTTACTGTGGTAGATATGGCCACAATAAAGAAATATGCTACAAAGTGAATGAGAAGTCAGAATCGACAAGGGCTAATCAAGCCCTCAAAGTAATACACAAGAAAACAATCCCCCAACTGCACAAAAAAAGTATTACTGATGAAGAGTATGAATTATTTCAGAAGATAAAGACCATGCTAGGGTCTTCTCCTAGCCCCTCTGCCATTACTGCTTCAGGTATACTATCTGCTTCCTCTTCATCCTGGATAATTGATTCAGGAGCCTCCGAGCATCTTACAGGTAACAAAACTTTATTACATTCCTTATCTCCGAGTCTTTCCCACAAGTTTGTTACTATAGCTGACGATTTACAAACAAAAGTCCAAGGAAAAGGTTCCACTTCTGTCACCCCATCACTTCCACTCCATGATATTCTTTTTGTTCCTTCATTTCCTTTAAACTCACTCTCTGTGAGTCAGCTTACAAAAAATTTTAATTGCACGGTCACCTTCTCACCTACTTCATGTGTTATTCAGGATCTAATAACGAAGTAGGTGATTGGTAGAGGTCATGAACAAGGGGGTCTCTACTACTTGGACATGCCAAAAGTCAATATGGTGTCTACTACTGAGAATGAGACACGTTTATGGAACAATCGGTTGTGGCATCCTTCCATACAATCTCTTCATTCTATATTTCCATCTCTTCAAAAAAGGTCAGAATTCAGTTGTGTGATGTGTCAGTTAAGTAAACATCAGAGGAGTACATACTCTCCTCATCCAGATGTCAAAAGTACCATTCCTTTTTCTTTGATTCATACTGATGTCTGGGGGCCTCTAAGTGTCTCTAATATTTCACAAGTCAAATACTTTATCACTTTTATTGATGATTTTACTCGCACAACTTGGTTGTTTACTTTTAAAGAGCTTTCTGAGATACCATCTATTTTTAAATCTTTCTATGCAATGGTACTCACACAATTTGGTCAGAAGATAAAAATTCTTCGATCCGATAATGCCAAAGAGTATGTCTCAAAAGACCTTGACTCATTTTGTCAAGAGAATGGCATTATCCATCAGACATCATGTGCCTATACTTCTCAACAAAATAGTGTAGTCGAACGAAAGAATCGTCATATTCTTGAGGTAGCTCGAGATCTCTTATATGTCATGAAAGTCCCATATTTTTATTGGCCCCACGCTGTCCTTACAGCATGCTTTCTTTTCAATTTTCTACTGTCTACTATTTTTTGGAATAAATCCCCCTACTCTAAATTATTACCACATGATGATCCGTTCGCAATACCATTGAAAGTCTTCAGTTGTCAATGTTTTGTCCATAATACTTTGCCTAGACACAGCAAACTTGACCCTAAATCTATAAAATGTATCTTTTTGGGATACTCTTGTACACAGAAGGGTTATGTTTGTTATAGTCCCTCTTTGCAACGTTTATTTGTGTTCAAGGATGTAACATTCTTTGAAGACTCATCATATTATTCTGACAACGCTCCACCTGGTATGTCATTAGTACCAAATTCTCCTAGATCGGTTGTGCCTCGTGATACAAAGATTGATCAACCCCCAGAGACAATGGCCGATACCACACCTGCCGAGTTGTCGGATTCACCAGTGGTAAGTCCTTCATCACCAATCGTTTTTGGTCCTCAATTTGATACTCGCCCTATTGCTATCAAAAAAGAACCTCGTTCATGCACTCAACCTTCTACTTCTCATCCTATTTCCAATTTTGTGTCTCATCATCTCCTCTCACCTTTATGTTGTCAGCTTCTTTCTTCTATTTCCTCCATATCTGTTTCACTGTCATATCAGGAGGCTCTACATCCAGGGTGAAAGGCAGCAATGGATGAAGAAATGAAGGCACTCAATGAGAATCATACATGGTCACTGGCTCCTCTACCTACAGACAAAAAACCCATTGATTGCAAGTAGGTTTATACAATTAAACATAATACGGATGGGACTATTGCACGACCGAAAGCTCGACTGGTTGATAAAGGATACACTCAATGCTATATCATTGATTATGATGAGACATTCTCTCCATTGGCAAAAATGACCTCGGTACATATAATATTATCCTTGGCAGCTAATTCATCATGGCCAATATATCAACTGGTTGTAAAAAGAAGCCTTTCTCAATGGCGATATAAAAGAAGAAATTTATATGCAACAACCACCTGGATATGTGGTTGAGGGGGAGTTCGTATGTCGCCTTAAAAAATCTCTATATGGGCTAAAGCAATCCCCACGGGCATGGTTTGAAAATTTTAGTCAAGCCATCATACGGGCATGTTTTTACAGATGCTCTACAGACCACTCAGTATTTATTAAGAACACAGCAAGAGGTAAGGTGATTCTAGCTATTTATGTTGATGATATCATTTTAACTGGAAGTGACTCTGAGGGCATTCAAAAAATAAAAGAAAAACATATGTGCTGAATTCAGGAGAAAGGATCTTGGATTACTGAAATAATTTTTGGGTATTGAGGTCTTACAATCCAGACATGGGATTATTCTATCCCAAAGAAAATATGCCCTTGATCTACTAGAAGAAACAGTTATGTTGGGATGCAAACCGGTAGACACTCCCATGGATGCAAGTTCAAGTGGACATTGGCAAATATCAAAGATTTGTAAGGCGTCTTATTTACCTATGTGTAACGAGGGCCAGATATTTCATATGCAGTAAGTGTCATAAGTCAGTACATGCACAAGCCACAACTTAGTCATTGGCAAGCACTTGAGAGGATACTACGTTATTTGAAAGGGGCTCCTGGAAGGGGGCTCCTCTATAAAAAACAAGGACACTTCAACATTGAGGGATTCGCGGATGCAGACTGGGCTGGATCCCCAGATGATAGAAAATCTACTTCTGGGTTTTGCACGATGGTTGGAGGAAATCTTGTTACATGGAAAAACAAAAAATAGAATGTCATCACGGTCCAGTGCAAAAGCAAAATATAGAGCCATGGCACACACTGTAAGTGAACTTTTATGGATAAGGTCCCTTCTCACTAAATTGGGATTTTATAAAGATGCTCCAGTGGATCTATATTGTGGCAACCAAACAGCAATACATATCACATCGAATCCAGTCTTCCATGAGAGGACAAAGCACGTTGAAGTTGATTGCCACTTTATACAAGAAAAATTTGAAGCTCGTCTCTTATCCCTGAAGCACATCTCCTCACAAAATCAAGTTATTCTCACCCCCAGCTTGAGGGGGAGTATTACAATGTGGGGACCACCATGGTGCTCGAGCTGGTGGGACCCACCATGAGGACGTAGGTCATCAAGAAGAATCCTAGAGGACTTGAGACACCAAGAAGAGCCCTCTCCCAAAGCAAGCTCGAGTAAAGAAATCAAGAAGCACAAGTAGAGTTGATTTAGGGGGGGTTAGTCAACATGACTCAGGACATGAACTTCAGGCACATTACAGTTCATGTCCTGAGTTCGTTAGGGAGCGTCAAACTTCATGTCATGTACATGATCATCCATGACTCAAGAGATCATGTCCCAAAAGTAAACGGCGGAAAGTGCTTTCTACCCAATTTTGAAAATCATGTACATGAATCACACGTGGGGCTTTCTCTGGCGCACACCGTCTCCCTCATTTATGCTAATTTCATTCCCTCACCCCTCTCTCGTTCCCGCAGCCCCTCTTTCATCTCCCTAAACCCCAAGTTCTCTTCTCCCTCTCTCGTCTCCACCATCCCTCTCCAATCTCCCTCTCTACGACCTCCATCTCTCACTGCGAACGTCCTTTCAGCGTCCTTCTTTCCATCTCGAACTTGCTCTCCCTCTGAACCTCCCACTCGCTTCTTCCTCTCTCTTATCCCTCTCAGCCTCCCTCTCTTCTCTCTATCTCTTCTCCCTCTTTTCTCCCTTTCGGCATCTCACTCTCTTCTCCCTCTCGCTATTATCTTTTCCCCCAAAATACGTTCTGATTTCCTGTGATTTCCTCTATTTCGGTTTCAGTTTTCTTCAATTTTGACATTTGGGCTTCGATTTCTCAATTACTACTTCGATTCAACATCGATTTCCCCATTTGGCTTTGATTTGAGTCGTCGGCTTCGGTTTTCCCAAAATTTCAGAAGGTATGACTAAACACTATTTTTTTCTGATTAAATGAGTGTCATATTTGATTTAATTTTAGTTTCAATGCCTAATTTGGGGTTATTTGTGCATAAATTTAGGATTTAGTGTTACGGTTTAGGGTCTAATTTTTTTATTAGGGTTAGGGTTAAGTGTTTTTAGGGTTTGGTGCTTTGTATTTAGGGGTTAAGGATTTATGGTATTGTTAGGGTTTAGGTTTGTTTTTCAATTTTTTTTTAGTTAAAGTTTATTAGGTGATAGGGTTTAGGGTTTAGGGTTTGGGGGTTTTTGGGTTTTTAAGATCTAGGGTTTTTTGTTTAACTTCTGGAATTAGGGTTTAAGATATAGGGTTTAGGAGGTTTTGGAGGTATGGGGTCTAGGGTTAGGGTTTAGGGTCTAGGGTTTTTTAAGGTTCTCAATTACAGTTTACGGTGTTTAGTCCAATTCAAACAAGGTTGAGTCGCCTACACGGGCATCCATTAGCCAACGAAACCCAACCCCCATCACTAACGAGGTACAGTTCGTAGTAACTATGAAGTCATATAGAGCTCTACCAGAGGTGTTCGGTGAATTTGGACTTGATGTGTGTGTGTGTGTGTGTGTTTGCATTGTTTAGTGCATCTCCAATGGAAACAGTTGATTAATTTTGGAATGTTTTAGAATGTTGTTTAAAAATTTTGAAGTCCTATGGAATATTTTTGCCATGTGGTGAGGAGATTCGGGTGTTATAAATATCCAGCACATGGTATTTTCTTATTTGTGGTTTTTGTTTTCGTGACAGGTAATGGTTGTCTGATAAAGTTTTTTCCATGAGGACAATCTCGGTTTAGGGTCTAGAGTTTTTTTAAGGTTCTTAATTACGGTTTATGGTGTTTAGTCCAGTTCAAACAAGGTTGAGTCGCCTACACGGGAGTCCATTAGCCAACGAAACCTGACCCCCATCACTGACGAGGTACAATTCGTAGTGACTGTGAAGTCATATGGGGCTCTCTACTAGGGGTGTTCGGTGAATTTGGACTTAATGTGTGTGTGTGTGTTCGCATTGTTTAGTGCATCTCCAATGGTAATAGTTGATTAATTTTGGAATGTTTTAGAATGTTGTTTAAAAATTTTGAAGTGCTATGGAATATTTTTGCCATGTGGTGAGGAGATTCAGATGTTATAAATATCCAGCACATGGTATTTTCTTATTTGTGATTTTTGTTTTCGTGACGAGTAATGGTTGTCTGATAAAGTTTTTTCCATGAGGACAATCTTGGATTTAGATTGAAAACGGCTACAAGAAAACAAACAAGTGGTCAATCATATGACTTTTGGAGCTTTGAAGAAGAAAACAAAATGCTCGATCTTTTAGTCTAGCAGGTATATATGGGGAACAAGTTGCTCAATGGGGTTTGGAAGCATGAGGTATATATGGAATGTGTCAATCAGTTCAATGAAGATGCAGTCAATAAAAAAACTGTTGAGTAGCTTAAGAATCGAACAAGATCATGGAAGAAAACATACCAAACAGTAACGAGCTATCTCAACGCTAGTAGGTTCGGTTGGGATACAACCACACAATGAGTTACTGCATGTCATTCAGTATGGCAAGACTACATTAAGGTCAGTAAATCATGATATATTGTAAAATAGTTTGTATTGTTACGCATTACTAAGAACTCTATCTCATTAAAAATGATGTTTTATTCTTGTAGGAACATAAAGATGCTAAGAAGTATAGACAAGAAGGTTGCCCCCTTTAAGACAAATTGGCTATGGTAGTTGGAAACACAATAGCCGTAGGGAGTGGTAGTACAACTCCTATAGATCTGGGTGATGAAATCATCCATTATGAGTCGGCTCCTATCCCGATGGATGAGCCTGACAATGTTGACGTAGTTATGGGAACTCCACCACAATTCATTAGTGGAAATGATTCAACAGCGGATCAATCTCGTGGAAGTAAAGGGCCATCTTCACATCGTCATAGAAAGAGAAGCGAATTGCCCACTAATGACAATAGACAATTAATTGATGCAGTTAGCCAAATCGTTGAAGCAATGAAATGTGTTATGAAGTATAAGGAACGCGATGTCGAAGAAACTTGGATCAATGCCCTCATAGAAATTCCGGACCTGTCAAATGCACTGAAGTATGGCGCTCCTAGATGGTTGGATACGCCAAGTAAGAAGGCCTTGTTTTTAAAAATGACAGTGGCAGAGGGGGTCGGGTGGCTTAATTATTGTGCAAACAACTAATTGTAATGCGTTTTAAGTATAATATCTTTTTTGAGAAGATTGTTATGTATTAAAGACGATGTTTGAATTATAACGTTGCTAGACTTATCAGTATCGTTAAGGTTTCTATTTTATATGCTTGTTGTCTTAATATATTATATGGATAATATGGTGGATGAGTATGGATGTGAATATGATTGTTGAGTTTGGATGAATAGGTTATGATTGAAGATTAGCCATTATTTTTGTTTATGACTTTTTAGAAGATTAAATTTGTAGATTCTGATGGATATTATGACAGAAGAAGAGACGAATGTAATTATGGTTGGATTGGTATGTATTATTGTCGTCATAGCAAGATACTATCCATGTCATGGCAATAGAGGTGTACCACATTCTTGTGGGATGAATGGTCCATTATATTTGCAAAAGACCTTAGACAAATCTCATGTTAAATTTCAAAAAGCTTACAGGATGAATCAAATTGTATTTCACAAATTGGCAAAAATACTTAATAGCAGAGGGTTTTATCAGCGACAAAAACCATCTCAGTAGAAGAACAACTTGCCTATTTCCTCCTAACTGTTGGTCAACAACAAGCCTATAATGTCACAGCAGAGATGTTTGATAGATCGAACTGGTCCATAAGTAAATATTTCAACAAGGTGTTGGATGCTATCCTCAAACTTCACTCTGATTACATCAAACAGCCTTCAGAACGCACACACTCAAGGATTTTAAACAATTCAATGTTTTATATACTTCAGGTAACATCACTTGCCCTCTATTTAGATTACTATACAAATTTAGTCAATACTAATTGAAATTATATAATTAGGATTTTATTGGGGCTATTGATGTAATGCATATCAAAGCGAACATCCTTCTTGAAGAACAACCAAGGTTCTGGAACCAAAAGGGCTATCTCTCACAAAATGTGATGGCAGCATGTACATTCGACATGCAATTCACTTATGTACTAGCTGGATGGGGTGGATCAGCAGTTGATTCTCGTGTACTGCAGGACGCTTTGATTCGCCAAAATAGACTATTTGTACCTGAAGGTAAATAATATATTTTTATGTAGTAATCTTTTATCTATTTTATCTTTATTTATTTAATGTAGAAAATATTTTGTATTGTAGGTAAATATTATCTAGTTGATGCTGGTTGTGCAAATCTACCAGGAGTTTTAGCTCCATATCGAGGAACTCGGTATCATTTGCAAGAATTTGGGGATAATATTCCTAGGAATGAAAAAAAATTATTCAATCCAAGACACTCGTCTTTGCGGAATACTATTGAGAGAACTTTTGGTGCTTTAAAAGCTCGATTTCAAATGTTGAAAGGCACTCCTTCATTTTCTTTTAAGATGAAGACAAAAATTGTCATTGCTTGTTGCATATTGCACAATTATGTACGTAGAGAGGATTACAATGATATATTTGATTTAGAAGATGATGATTCGGATGACGAGTTCGGTGGAGGAGGTGATGGGGTCCAATTACGTGCAACGGATGATACAGACAGCGATGATTGCGATGGTTTTGTGGAAGAGGATACCCAAGTAACAAGCTTTCGAAGGTAGCGTGCATTAGAATCCACAAGAGCCGCACAATTTTGAGATGACATAGCGACTTGCATGTGGAATGATAACAGATGATTGTATATTTTGTTGTTTTTGAACATGTGTTGTTCTTATGTACTAAACTTGTAACTTGATGATTTTAATACTAATCACGAACTGGTTATTACAAAAAAACTTTGTTACATTAGTAATAAAGTTGTATATTTATTTATATATTATATTTATTAAATTTTATTACTATATTAAACTAGATATTTAAATCTGGAAAATAAAATATAGTTACAATATGCATTTGATCAATTGATTAATTTCAATTTTGCGGAAATATATTATTAATTAATACTATGCCATATTACGTTTTTAATAAAATAATTCTCTATTTACTGATTATATTTATTTTTTATTTATTGTATTATATTAGTGATTTAATAGTGGTAATATTACGTACAAATATATAGTGTATTAAAGTTATGATTAGATCAATTTTTCCTCTTAAATCATTCATTTTTAGGCTATAGTATATCATATGTTATTAATAAATTAATAGCTAAACATATTACTTTTATTTTTGTTATTTATAATATTATTTATTTATTACTTGTAATTAATCATGTGCGTATTTCATTGGCTCACGTAATTACCATATTAATGCACAATAACATATCTAATTCAATTAATAAATATATTTATATATTTTAATTATACATTAAATAAGTTATTCGTTTAGTAATAATGATTGTTTTACCTAATTTGGGGTTCGAGGATTATGTTGTAATTATAAGTATACTGTACAGGTTTAGGGATTCTCTTGTTTTTTATGTTTTCCTAATGAGTGGGCACTATTCACTAGAGATTGTTTTCTTGTACATGAAGGCGTCAACACTAACACCAAGTGCGAAGATAATCTTCATGTACATGACTGACATGATCTTCATGTTGGACATGAACTTGAACTTCAAAAATCCATTTGGGGGACTAACCCCCCACCCCCCTTAGAAGAAGTGAAGATCAAGTGGGAACCACAAGATCTCACAAGCTGGCACAATTATCAAGATACGTTAAAGGATCATGAAGGGCCCACTAGGATAAGGCCACGAGCTGGCTTATCCCTTACTTATATTGAGACTTACTTATTTTGAGACATACTTATTTTGAAGAATTATAGTTAGAATGTTATTAGGATTGAATGAAAATTTGTATGAGGACTCTACCTCCTCCTCTCCTATAAATAAAGAGGTTGTAATTCGGAATTAATCAAGCAACACATTCAATCCCACGTTTGGCTCTCTCTCTCCCTCTCCTTGCTTGGTGCAACTCATCCCTTCCCCTTTAATTTTCTCCTCTACCCGAGAGTACTTCTCCCATTTTCTCTCTTTTTCTTTCTTCTTTCTTTTGCTCGTGATTATGGAAAAGGGGTCCTAAATTCAACATCAAAATTATTTCCTGATCAGGAAGAGTAATATACTCTGGTTCAGATTCTAGTGTCTCTTTATACGACACAAGGGCTTTACCCTTATTCTTAGAGGAATTTCCTCTTCCTTGATTATTGCGGCCTCGATCTTGCAATAAATAACCATTGCCTCTGATTGGGAGTGGGTTACCCCTGCTGAGGTTAACCATGATTTGAACCCTGAAGAAATTTACGGGTTAAAAAATCAGGTAAGGACTTCAATTCTCATTTGATATGTTTAATATCAAAATCAAAGGCACTTAATTCTGCCTGCCATCTAGCAAAGATTTATTTGGATTTAAGATTTTTGACATCCTTTTTAAGAATTGATTTTGCAACAAGACTGTCAACTCTTAAAAGACATTTTTAATTTAATAAATCATCTTGAAATTTATGAATGCACTTAATTATGGCAAAAATTTCTTGTTTCATAGTTGAATAATTGATTTGTACATCACGCCAATTACCAGAGGTAAATCTAACAAGTTCTTCTTTACCAACTAGATTAACGTGTTTTAATATGCCACCATAACCAATATGAGAGGCATTTGTTTCAACAACTTCTGATATGAAGGATTAGTAAGGTTAAGCAAGGAAGTTGTCTAACCTTCTATTTGATTAATTGGACTACCAAAGTATGTTTAGGAGTCCATGACTCAAGATTCTTTCTTAGTTTTATGCAATATTCTAAGTCTCGAGCAAGATTAGGATAATAGTCAGCAATATAATTGAGACTTCCAAGAAATCTCTAAAGTTGAGTTTTATCCAA
Organism: Aristolochia californica; assembly: GCF_029961685.1. Classification (NCBI taxonomy): domain Eukaryota; kingdom Viridiplantae; phylum Streptophyta; class Magnoliopsida; order Piperales; family Aristolochiaceae; genus Aristolochia; species Aristolochia californica. The sequence goes on from NW_027182257.1 coordinate 6,705,827, forward strand.
AATTTCATTTGGAAACTTGGAAGCAAACTCAATACTTCTATCAAGAGGAACTATTTTTTCCTTATGAATATTATGACCTAAGAATCTAACAGAGGTCTGAAATAATTTTATTTTTTGTGCAGATATCACCAATCCATGTTTTCTAATAACTGATTTGAAAACATTTAAATGCTTAAAATGAGGTTCTAAATGGACCAGGATATCATCAATATAAGCAATGGTAAATTCAGAATAATTTGAAAAAATATCATTCATGATATTTTGAAATTCAGATAGAGCATTCTTCAAACCAAAAGGCATAACGTTTCATTCAAAATGACCAAAAGGTACTGTGAATGCAATTTTATATTTATCCTTTTCATTGATTTGAATTTGCTAATATCCAAATTTCAAATAAAATTTTGAAAATATTTTTGCAGAACATAATCTGTCCAATAAATCTTTTTTGTTTTGGATTGGATATAGAATCCATTTTAAACAATCATTAAGTTGTTTATAATTAACCACTAATCTAGGGACACCTCGTTCATTCTCTACATTTTTATTGACATAAAAAGCACTACAATTCCATGGGGAGTATGATTTCCTAATTATTTTTTTATCCAACAAATTTTGGATTTCTTTCTTGCACAGGTGTACAAAGGTATGTTTCATTTGACTAGGCCTTTCTTTGGTGGCAATGGTCCTTTTATTGAACCCATCAATATATGGTCCCAAAATGCAGTAGGGATATCACTACAAATTTCTTTAGAAAATAATTTATGGAGAGAATTAATTTTCTCTTTAATGTCTATAGTTTCCAGCTGTTGTTCTAAAGTTAAGAATTGAATTTCTTTATCCAAAAATCTAATTTGATTTTCTTTGACATTTCTCAATTCAAAAATCTCATTGATAAAACTAACTTATGGTTGAGATTTGAAATATATATAAATTGGTTTATTATTAACTTCTCCAAGAATTCCATGGTTATCAATGCCTTTACTAGGCATGATTTTCTCCAAAAATGGAGTGCCTAATATGACTTGTTGACTCATGCCTTTAACCAATAGAAAATATATGGTTATGCACTGAGTATTAGTGCAGATAGAGGCATCGTTTAATTTAGATTTTATTTTTATTTTTTTACCATTTGCATCGGCCAATGATTGGGTGGTTTTTTCAAAATACTGGATTGGAATTAACCCTTCTTGGATGCAATTTAAATCTGCTTCACTATCGATCAGAGCCGTCAAGTTGGGAATGACCAAATTCTGGTTGAATACCAAATTAATCTTAGTATGCCACTTTTGATGAGTGACTTTGGTGATCTATTTGAGAAAATTGTCATCTGATTTTTTCTCCTATTTTTCTATTTGATTTTGCAGCTTTTTATATAAGGATTTCAATTCTTTTGATCCAAGCTTGATTTCTTTGATTTCTCCCGGTAAAGCATTTAGAGAGACAGGTTGTTTTAAAGAAATAGATTCTTCATAACGACTCACAATTTCTTTCAAAGAATAAGGTTTAACACTTTGATTATTCTTTGACGATTTTTCAAGATATTCTTTTATTAAATATCTTTTTATCAGAGGATCTTCCTCTTGATCAATGTTCTCAGGGATGTTTGCTGGCTAGTAGAAATAACATTAATCTAATGCATTTGTGCCACAGATTTGAGATGAGAGCAACTACAACTGTGGTCTTCTTCTGATTGGCTAGAGGAATTATAAGAAAAGTCATCCCCTGAATCAAATTTTAAGAGAATTTTGGCCAATTGAATTCTCAATCCTTCATCGATTTCTAGTTGGTTAATTTTCTCTTTCGTTTTACATGGATTTGAGTAGTGGCCTAATTTACCACATTTATAATAGACAATTTTGTTTTGTTTGGCATATTCCTTCTAGGAGGGGGTCTTAGGTGGAGGTCTTCTAGATTCATGTCTAGTCTTTTTATGAGACTATCGTTTAGGATATCTCTTACTCTGATGAGAATAAGGATCCTGACTCTTACAATGGGAGGTTTTGCCTTTTCCTTTCCTTTGATGGGAAAATGGTTGTTCTATGGTACAGGTGAACTATTCACAAAACTCTCCTAGCTCTTTCCTCCCGGTAAGACTTTGTTTTTTGAGCTGAGCTTGGAGCTTCAAATCATTACATAAGGCCAATCCTTCTTGGATAATTGCATTGGTTAGATGGTCATATGCATATTGATGGTAATTAATAATTCCTATCTCATTACCTAATTTCTTTTTTACCTTGCTAGCAAAAAGAGTAGGTAATCCATCAATAAATTTTGCTTTCCAATATTCATTATTAGCATCCGATTGTTGCGTAACCTTAGTAATGAAGACATATTTATACCATCTAAAATGGCTAAGAGTTCGACATCTAAGATTTTGCAACACCTCTTTTCGCTTATTAGTTTAAGAAGTCAGATGACCAACAAAATGATGTAATATAGTGGAAATCAGAGTATAAATTGCATCTTCGTCCCCAATTTGGGTTTGACCAGATTCAATTTTGATAATCTTTCTTGAATGGTAGATTTCCTGCTGTTGGTTTGTGGTAAGAACATTATCCCACCAGCCTTTAAGGGATCCAAAAAAACCCTACTATAAGCATTTCGGCAATACCATGATCTAAGTTTTTATGTTGCCAAAAAATGGTACAGTACATTAACATTCTTCGACATAAGTTGAAGATTTGGTATTCAGACAATCCATCCAAATTCAATTCATATATAGATCTTCCATCATACGATTTTTTATCTATATAAGCATTTTCTTCATACAATAGGTCCTTAAGGTGTGGGCCTATGGTAATAGAATTTATGGGTCATATCCCATTTCTGAGTAGATTTCTTGTTGTAATATAATTTCTAAACACTTGGTTGTTTAATCATTGTTTGAAGAATTTCTTCAATTTGGCTAATATTGGTTAATTTTAACTGTGATGTAGGATCTGAATCAATATTAGTAGCCAGATATGGAGCTATGTCTCCTGAGATGGAAGAACAAATATCTGAGGTGATGGATATTGCATCATTTTCCTTATCCTTTTCCTCTAAAGCATTTAGAGAAAGACTTTTAAGTCTGGATAATAATTCACTGACAAATTCGGAATTATTGTTAGTTTTGAAGTTTCTGATGGGATCTGGGGGTTTGATTAGGGGTTTATTCTCCCTAAGTAAAAGTAATATTTTAGAGGAGGAATCATAAGAGCTATGGCATTGATGGAATCTTCAATTCTATTTAGTTGTTGACTACATGTTTGAAGATTCAAATTAGTATAGTTATTTTGTCGCCTTATTTGTTCCATGGGACTTACATTATCACCTGGATTGACAAAAGTGACAACTTTGATAGACTCCTTTGGTTTGTCTATCAAAGTGCTTGTGAATTTAAGCTTTAAAGGATTAGTTGGAGGATGAACTGATTTAATTTGAATTCCAGATTGAAGTTTCCAATCTTTCATGAGGGTTAAAAGAGTTGGAGTTGAAGTTAAGGGTTGCTTCTACTTCAATCTATACCGCATGAACCAGTCTACAAAAGACATAATAACTTTATTTATTCCTAAATAAAGGTAACATTCTCTTGAGAATTCCATGCGTTGGGCATCCCCATAGGTTTCATAAAACCAACTTTTGGAACCAAGATTATTGGGGTGAAAAAATTCAGCTTTAATGGCTGCTCGATCCACCGTGAATGGAGGTGAATCTGTGTAGGTGTGAACATCATAATCACAGATTGAAGCCAGTCATTTCATTGGGAGTGGGAGATGTCCTCTCTTGCTCCCTCTCTGTGTAGACCCCATGAAAGAATGAATAAGAAAAATAAATAAAAATAAAGAAAAAAAACAAAAAGGAGAATGGGAAATAAGAAAGAAATAAAGAAAAAATAAAACAAGAAATAAGAAATAAAAAAGGAAAATATAAAAGAAAGAAAGAAAGATAGAAACAAGAACGAAATAAAGAAGAAAGAAATAAATGACGAAGAAAGAGAAAGAAAAAATAAATATAAAAGAAAGAATGAATGAGGAAAGAAAGAAGGAAACAAGAAATGAGAATGAGAAATAATTAAGGAGGAAAGGAGAAGAAAGAGAGAATAAAGAAAACAAGATTTTTCAGCATATTAGAAATATTACAATTTCACAAAAAGAAAACAACATGCAATAGATTGTTATTGACCCCAAAGCTCCTCATAGCATACAAACCACACCCATAGAACTCTACTAGTAAAGACCATATACATTTAGATTTATAATAACAAAAAAAAATACCATACATAGGGGATAAATAAAAAATAATAATAATATCTAGATGCTTGAAAAGCAAACTCTTGAACTCTATTGAAGGCACCTAACAAGAAGAGAAACAACTCAAATAAATTAATAATAGAAAATTGAAAAATTAATAGATAATTGACAAGCGTAAGAGAGAAAAGCAGTAGAAGACCAACAAAAGGTAGATGTTGTAAATCACTTTCAAAGTTAAGAGTGAAGTTGTTGTAAACTACCCTAGACAATAAGGACCCAAGACTAAGAGCCCGGGTTCACACCAAGGATATGAAGGTAATCATACCATCATCCAGGACTATGAAGATAATTATACCATTTTACATATAAGTGCATATAACTAATCAATAAAAATCCTAAGCTTGCAGATAGGGTAGTAGATCTTACACCACTACTATTATTTCATTGGTTCTATACGATGATACAAATTACACTTTGCCCTCATCCAAAGGAAAGAGAAAAAAATAATAATTCACCACCCAATAAAACAAAAACATTATTGATAGAAAATCAACACTAGCACTAACTACAAATCGTGCCCTCTCATCTTTCTTTATGTAAAAGACCTTAAATCACATTTCATTTGTCACCTTGTGTTGTTTCAAGTCTTCTCTCCTCCACCACAATAGCCTCAAATCTCCCAGCACACAATATCAACATGAGCAGATCAGCAACAGAAATGTCGGCTAACATGAAGAAGAACCAGTTCAAATGTACATGGTTCAGGTTGGGTGGAATCCAACCTTGCTGACCACCTTTTGTCATGATATCCATCGTCACCTTAATATGCAAAATGCTGAAGAAATTACCAATGGAGATGGACGACATGCTGAGAGAGATTCCGAAGCATTTCAGACCTTCTGAGGTTCCCAAAGAAATCCATCTGCCCCACGTAGACTAATGCCTCTGAATAGCCTACCAGGATATATTGTGGTACTTGCCAGAAGAGGTTGAGAGAACTGGACTGCTTTCCATCTTTTGTTACATATCTCAGTCTCTGTGTTTTAACAAGTCCTACTGATAACGGAGAGAGTATGGTGAAGACTAAGCCGATGGCCATCCTTCTTATGCATCTCAGTTAATTCTACGGGTTTTCTTTTGGTTATTTTTGCGTATAGAGGAGCTAACAAGGTATGGTAGAAGATGATGAAGAAAGAGATGTTGAGGATGTCAAAGACTGTCATGCTAGCTGGAGGCATGCAAAAGGTGCCAATGCAATTGTTGATACTCGCTCCTTGTTCTAAGAAGAAGGCTAGGATTGTTGGAAAATAAAGCGACGCTCCTTCTCTCTGTCTCTTTGTTTACATCTCTATTACATTCTAAAATTTCAGAAACAGAAACAAAAGAAGAAGAAGAAGGGATAAAAACTCTCTCTGTAATATATTTTATCTTCTTCTTATCATTTTACATGGTTTACATAGGTATTTATAGATAACAAGAGTGAATAAACACCACATAATTCTTTGTTACATGGCAAATTTATTACCATACACATTTTTGTTTCTTCGAGCTTTTTTGCCAGCGATGAACTTATCTTCAAGAAACTGACTTTAGCTGCCGACTTATCTCTTAATCACAAAGTTTCCTTGAGTTGGCTTGGATCAAGTTTATGTTCTAACCACCCACTTCCCCCCCCCCCCCCCCCCCCCCCCCCCTCCCTCCCCCCCCTTCTTAAACTTTATCCTGACTCTTTGCTTCCTTTTGTGCTTTTCTTCATAAACTTGCAATGTTCCTTGGAGGTTCTCTATCGTCATTTCTTCCAAGTCCTTAGTTTCCTTAATCATCACAACGATGAGTGGAGTGTCTTCTCACATCTTACTTTTCATCATTTCTTAAAGACAACTGCTACTTCGAACTAGACTTGGATACTTTCATATGTAAGAATTCAAATTCACCTCTTGGAGATGGACCTTCTTCACCTTCTCGACTCCTTTGCAAGAGGTTTGCAACTTCTTCTACACCTCTCTGGCGGAGGTTGCACTGCACACCATCATCTAATCCTGGATAGATGAGGTAGAGAGTTTTCTTATTTCTCTTTCTTGAATCCTTCAAAGTTGTCTTTTGCTCTTGTGGAAGAGCATCCTCTCTTTCTGGCTTGTTAAAGTTTTTCAACAATGTCCCAAACATCGTGTGCTCCAAGAAGAGCCTTCATCTTAATACTCCAATTGTCGTAATGAGTGTCAAAACTTGGAGGGATGCCACACTATTTACTATTTTTCTCAATAAAAGAAATTTTTGAAATTTGTTTCAAAGTTTATACCATATCATGTTGAAGCATTCAACGAGACAAATCCAACGCCTCCAAAATCACCTTAATCGGATGTCAAACATGCTGTCATGGGCCACAAGAAGATTGTTGAGTCAACTCACTGAGTTGAACCGAATCGGCCGCGTTGGAGGTGGGTTGAGCACAAGCCGGACGAGTTGTCCACACGAGAACCCTCGATTTAATGAATTTGGGTTTATAGGAAACTGAATGAGTCAACCACAGGACCAAACGAGTTGAAACCGAGTCGACCGCAGTACCAAACGAGTTGAAACCGAGTAGACTGTAGAACTGACCGAGTTGAAACTGAGTCGAGTCGACCACAGAACTGGTCGTTTAATGCTTTTGATGAATTCGGGTGGAGCAAAAACCCAAAAAATTAAGAATTCAGGACCGAGTTCCACTGGTTGTCTTCTTCCTCTGCCGAAAAACCAGAGACATTGTCATCTTTGTTTTTGGAATTCCTTATAGCAAAAAATCCTTCGCCGAAAGCATCCTTTCATAGGAAGATTGGCAATCGAAGTGTCGTTCAAGGATTCTGACTAGCTCTGATACCACTGTTGGAAAATAAAATGCCACTTTTGCTCTCTAGTTATATCTAATGTCTTTGTTTTATTCTAGTGTTTCAAAAACATAAATGGAAGAAGAAATAAGGGATAAAAACTCTCTCTGTAATCTATTCTATCTTCTTATTATCATTTTACATGGTTTACATAGGTATTTATAGATAACAAGAGTGAATAAGCACCACAACACCACATAATTCTTTGTTACATGGTAAATTCACTGCCATACACATTTCTTTTTTTTCAAGCTTCTTTGCCAATGATGAATTTTTCTTCAAGAAACCGACTTTAGCTGCCGACTTATCTCTTAATCACGAAGTTTTCTTAAGTTGGGCTTGGATCCTAGATCATGGATCAATTGTATGATCCAACAAGGATCAACATGAAGATGGTAGCATAACTGATGATGCAGAACCAGAGTGGAACCAGTCGCAAAACACATTTCACCTCTTCTACTTGAGTGACTGTACATAGATGCCATGGGCTACCCGGTTGGATATTGCTTGGGTCCAAGATGGCTTCGTCTTCACTGATCATGACTGCTGCCCGATCAAGGAACCAAATTTTTGAAGAAGAAAAAAGAAGAATTTGCTTAGTATTTAAATCTCCATTACCAATGTGGTATGAGAATTGAGAAGATGAAAGATGAATCTTTCGCCATGCTGGAATGGTCACCCTCTCCTTTGTCTCTTCGTCTTTAATCTTTTCACCTTCTACTTCAGAGGACACTGACTCTAAAAGAAATTTCCGTTAGAGAAAGTATTTGACTGCCCAATGCTCTTTGATTAATTTTTTGAGTGTGTGTGTTACTCTTTTTGGTTCTCTCCTTTCTGAATTTGAGTTTGATGGGTAATGGGTGTTGGAAAATAACGATGCTCTTTTCCTCTTTATCTCTCTATATAACATCTCTGTTACATTCTGGAATTTTGCACACAAAAATGAAAGAATAAAAATGGTGATAACTGTCTATATTTTCTTTTCTATCTTCTTCGTATCGTTTTGCATAGCTTACAGTGGTATTTATGGACATCAAAGGTGAATAATCACCACATAAACCTCTGTTACATGGCAAATTCATTACCACATACGTTGTTGTTTATCTTTCTTCTTCTCCAAGCTTCTTGCCAACACAATGAGCTTATTGACTTAAGTTTCTAGCTCAACTGTTAATCACGAAGCTTTCTTGAGTTGGGCTTTGATTATGGATCATAGATCAAGTTTATGATCCAACCCCCCCCCCCCCCCCCCCCCCCCCCCCTTAAACTTGGTCCTATGACTCCAAGTAGATTCCTTAATCTTGTGAAGTATTTGCTTCCTTGTGTGCTTTTCTTGCAATGTTCCTTTGAGTTGCTTGAACGTAATTTCTTCCAAGTCTTTAGTCTCTGTAATCATCACGACGATGTGTGGAGTATCTTCTCTTATCTTCTAACTTTTTATCATTTCTTTTCAATTGATTAAAAAAAGCTGCTACTTTGAAATAGACTCAGATGCTTTTATAAGTAAGGATTCAAATTTACTTCATAATATTTGGAGACGGACCTTCTTCACCTTCTCGACTCCTTTGTAAGAGGTTTGCAACTTCTTCTAGGCTTCTCTGGCGGAGGTTGCACTTGAAACCATCATCTAATTCTTAATAGATGATGTTGAGAGATTTCTCAACTCTCTTTCTTGAATCCTTCCAAGTTGTCTTTTTCTCTTGTGTAAGAGCATCTTCTCTTTGGCTTACTAATGTCTTTTTTAACGATGTCCATAACATCATGTGAGCCTTCATTTTGATACTCCAGTTATCGTAACGAGTGTTGAAACTTGGAGTGATACCATACTATTTGCCATAATTCTCAATAAAGAAAATTTTGGATTTTTTTTTCCAAAGTTTATACCTTCTCAAATCAAATCTCTCTACAAGACGAATCCAACGCCGCCAAAATAACTCGGATCAGACGACGGATGAGCCGTTACGAGCTACTAGAACATTACTGAGTCAACTCACTGAGTTGAACTGAACCGGTCGAGTTGGAAGCGGGTTGAGCGAGAACTGGACGAGTTGTCCACGTGGGAATCATCGTTTTAATAAATCTGGGTTGAGTGAAAACTAGACGAGTGGACCACAGAACCAATCGTTGTAATAAATCCGGATCTATGAACCAAGTCAAGGAGAAAACTGTTCGATGAACCTGAAAAAATAAAATTAGGGAACAAGGATCGTCTTCTTCCTTCTGCCAAAAACTAGAGTGTCTTTTCTATTTATGTTTCCAGAGAACTCCATCGGAAAATCTGCCACCGGAGGCATCATTTCATCAAAAGCATAGCAAAGGAAGTTTTGTACAACTATTTTCACTAGTTCCGATACCATTGTTGGAAAAAAATTTCCTTGTGTGATTGGACGAATAAAGAATAATCTACCTTTGATTGATGAAACCCAACCATCTTGAGGGCTGTGGAAAACTTCAAAAACCACTATCGATAAGCTTTTTTCAAACCATATAATGACTTGTTGAGTTTGCACACTCGAGTCTCCCCCTTTCGTCCAAAACCTGGAGGTAGGGACAAGTATACATCTTCATCAAGATCACCATATAAGAATGCATTATTGACATCGATTTGGTGAATGTGCCATCCTTAAATAGCAGAAACACTCAATAGAACACGTATAGTAACAAACTTGGCAACTGGAGCAAACGTCTCTTGATAATTGAGTCCTTCAACCTGGTTGTATCCTTGGGAGACTAAGCAAGCTTTATAATGCTCAATGGTGCCATCAGATTTTAGCTTTACTTTGTATACCCATTTACATCTAGTGGGTTTCTTGCCAGGTGGAAGAGAGATGAGTGTCCATGTGTGGTTAACTTGTAGTGCTTGAATTTCATCATGCATTGTTTGACACCATTAAAGATCCCTCATGGCTTGTAAGAAACTAGTTGGTTCTTTGGTAATGATTAATGAATTGGCAAAAATTTTATGAGATGTGGATAATTATGCATAAGAAAGAACTTTAAAGAGTTTAAAAGGTGTACCTGATGTGGTGACCACATTGGAGGCAGATGAATGTTCATGTCATGATGATAGGGTCACTTCGACATGAAATTTTTGAAGGAAGTTGGGTTGCTTAATTGGTTTAGTAGAGAGGCGACTAGCAGGAGGTGGTATGGGAGTGGGAGAAGTTATGTGGGGGGGAAGAAGCATTATCAATATTTGCAATTTCATGACTTTCTGACTGAGTAAGCGTGTTTAATATCGGGTCATCATAAAAAGTAAACGTTATGGGTGGAGGAATCATGAGACTTTTATTTGTAGTGGAAATGTGTTTGAGAGGGAATTTTTTTTCAAAGAATGTAATATCTCGGGAGACAAATACTCTATGAAGTTCAAGATCATATACTCTATATCCTTTTTTGTCCATAAGGGTACCCAAAAAAATGTAACGGATTGCATGTGCGTCAAATGTGGATGACTTGTGGACATGAGTAGAGGCAAAACATAAACATACAGATACTCACAAATGTAAGTGGGTACAATATTAAATAACTACTCACCAAGTGTTTTACCTTACAAAACTAAGGTATGTGTTCTATTTATGAGATAAACAATAGTTAAAATGGCATCCTCCCAAAATTTTTTAGGAAGATGGGCTTGAAAAAGTAAGGCTCAGGCCATGTTTAGCAGGTGTCGATGTTTACATTCTGCTACTCCATCTTGTTGTGGGGTGTGAACACAACTTGTTTGGGGGGCAATGCCTTTGGACAAGTATTAGGTCGCAAGAGTAAATTCAGAGCAATAATCATTATGCACAACTTTCACCTAGGCAGAAAATTGAGTTTCTACCATACTAATGAAATTAGTCAGGTGAGTTTGAGTTTCATATTCGTGGCGCATCAAATAAATCCATGTGTATGTAGTAATGTCATCAACTATGGTGAAGAAATATTGGGCCACAGAAATAGAAGCAATTTGGTAACCCCCACCCCCGATATCAACATGTAATATTTCAAAAGATAATTTGCTAGAGATTGTGCTCAAATAAAAGAAAATGGCAATCTAGTATGTTTAGCTAAGGGGCAAATCATACAATTGTTTAAACTAAAGGAGTTTTTATTCAAAAAAGGAAATGAAACTGATACTTTATTTGATAGATGCCCGAGATGTTGATGCCAAATTCTAGATGGAGAATGTATGTAATAACATGATGACTTTTGTGCGTGATCAAGGTAGTAGAGACCCTTCCATTCAGTTATCGTTCCAATCATCTTCCTTGAGCATAGGTCCTATATGGCACAAAAATAGGTAACAAACAAGGTCATGCAAAGAGAATGATAAATAAACTTGCTTATGGAAATGAGGTTTAATTGGAAAATTAGGACACATAAAACATTATGAAGAACCAACTAGAAAAGAAAACCATTTGACCAACATGTGTAATAATGGCATGAGAGTTTTGGGATCTTCCCGAGCCATGGATCTCGTCACCCTTCTTCCTTCTCTTCCCTCCAGATTTGTTCTTGACGTGGGGAGGATTTTTCAGTGTTTGGAATGTGGAATGGTGAAATCGAATTGAGCCACGAAGGAGGCTCGACCTAGACCTCAGGAGGGAGAATCCGACCTCTAACTTTCTACTTGATTCAATGCTTGTTTTTCATTAAGCTCTTCTCTCCTATAAATAGGATTAGGGACGTGAATGACAAACCTGACCCATGGGTCACTAAGTTCACGAAAATTACAATCAAACCATCCCAAACCAAAACCAACATACATAAAAAGGAAAATTCAATCATTTCATTTCTATGCTTGTTTATTACTCGAGATGCTATGGAATCCATAACATCACCCCCCTCCTGGAGAAAGAGCTTGTCCTCAAGCTCGTAGGTGGGGTAGAGAGCCCTGAAGGATGAGCCTGCAACACCTGAGCTGGAGTAGAAAGTACTCGACCCTCTTGCAGCGGCGGCAAAGGTTTGTTCTCTCGATTGATTTTGATTCTTTTAATTTGAATTGCTTCTAAGTTGTTTTTTTTTTAGTGTTTTCGTTATACTCAACCCCCCCCACACAATCCTTGTTCACAGAGCATAAAAGTAGACTAATCACTCTTCGTGGGACCGATCCTTACTCGCTCTACTACATATATTTTTAGGAGTATAGGTTTTATTTTTGGTTGCCTACGACAGCACACCATAGACGAAAAAATCGAAATATTTGATAGAGATTGAGGAATCGAAGAGGGAGAGGGAGAACGAGGGATTTGAAGACCAAAATCTCCCATTTCCCAGGAATACCAATCGATGAACATCGATTTCCGTGAGAAAATCATGTGTAAAACAGCATGAAAATGACAAAGAAACATGGGAAATGGCCGAGAAGAATGGGTTTCGCAGGCGGCAAGAGGGAATGGAAGAGATGAGATTTTCTTTCCCGAAATTTTTCCAAATCCTCCCAATTCCCGAATCGCCACTCGTTATGTTCCCTTCACATACACGTCCAAGTGATTATTTGGGATCTACCTTGCCAAATGTTATGTTCCCTTCACATACAATGGTTATGAAGGCTTAGGTAAGAGACCTAGGTACCTATTTTGACTTGTTGCATGTGGTATTTCTGGAGATTTTAACATAGAAATGCAGGAGAGAAGGGATAGGATAGAAAAGGGTAGTAGATATTTAGAATGGTTGCAATGGCATATGTGCAATTTTGACATGTTATTTTACATAGAAAGATTGCTTATGTGGACCCTAAGAAGCATAGACCAATTGGAATCCAATAAGAGAGGTAGGTCTCCTTTTTTTGGGGGGGGGGGGGGGGGGGTGTTAATTTTTAAAAATAAAATAACCATTATACCTCTCAAAGAAACAATTTATTGTTATTTAATTTTACGAAAATATAATTATTTTATAAAATATGAAATACCTACAAATGATATTCAAATTAGAGCCCTTATATTATACCCCCCGTGGGTTTGGCACAAGCAAATGTTTATCATGAGTTTTTTTTTTTTTTTTTTCATGGAAGAGCCTCGCTAATTACATTTCTGCGTCATTTTGAGTTCTATAACCTTGAATTTCGTTAATTAATATTTAATTTTGAGTAAATGGCGTATGCAGTTGGATACACATTTAATATCGTTCTTCTTCTCACTCTCTCTCCACGAGTGGAGGTCAGAACCCTAAGCTCGCTTACTGGATCTCTCTTACTCGATCTGCGATCGCGTCCTGTGGGAGAGCTAGAAGCCGGTGGAGTTCGATCCAGTAAGTCAGATCTGGGGGATCCTTGTCTTTTGTACGGCATTTGTTTGGTTATCTTTCTTCTGTTTTGGAAAATGTCACATATTTGACTTGGTATTTGTTTTTGCTCTGGGTTCTGGTGGGGGCTGAGACCCTTTCGACCTTTGGTTTGGTTTTCGGGTTTGTGGTGCTCAAAATTTTCATGTGAGTATCTGTTGACGAGTCGCGTAGTTTTTATTTTGGATTGCTACGGTGCAATTTTGAAATGTGAGGTTGCAATAATTCGTTTGTTCGGCTAAATTTGTTTGTTGAATGCAGAGATGTAGTTTTTTTGCAGGTGTAGTGTTCGTCGAAATGGACAGCAATGTGGCACTTCTTCTTCTTTAAATTTTCTTTGACTAATAAAAGAAGAGAGAAATAGAGGAGGGGCTAGGGATGGTGGAACAAGAATGATCTGAGTGCTTTATGGTGTGAGTGACAAGTTATACGAGTAGTAGTCTTTGTTATCCCATAAAACACTTTCAAACTGTTATCTGTACATCATTTAAAAAAAAAAAACAGTTATCTGTACAGAGAACCTTGGTGACAACAGTGGTTAAAAACTCCAATTTATGCTGGGCCATGACTAGGGCATGAAGGTGTTGGCACTGAAGTCATACTTGTCTATGCTGTTTGAACAGATACTCGATAGTTGATCGAATGATTACTGCATAATTGAAAAATATTCTTATTTTCATTAACTTCAATTGCAAACATTTCTGGAGTACAATAACTGGTAGATTCTCCTTTGTGCATTGGTAGTGAACGAGGTGGTTTGGAATGTTGACTTTTTCTGTGAGGACATTGATGTTATAAGTCTAAGATGAAGCGGGTTGGATGTTTTTGGATTGGACTTTAGCTTCAAAAACACCACATGTCTACTTATGTCGAATTCAATTACTGATTAATATTAGGATGTACTATTTAAAAAAAGATATGATTGTGAGAAAACCTTTTGTAGACTGTGAAAGTTATTTTCATGGCTACTCTTGCTATCATTTGTATAAAAAAAATGAAAATTAATAATTTATGGAAGAGGAGCTTCCTAGTATTTGATGGATCTGGGTGCTTTTGGACAAAAGGTAGAGAGTATGATGGTTGAAGTGAAATTTTATGCACCTGTTATTTGAATTGACACTGTTTCACAACCATATTCTGTTCTAAAGTTCAAGTTGCTTTTCCTATTATTTTTATCCTCATGAAACAACTATTTGGATCAGATATTTTCTGTCGTTTATCTAACAGTTTGAATAAAAAATTATGTCAACGACCTCTTTTTTAATGATAGAGATGGGCCTATAGTTGTGTAGACATTGCATATAGTGAACCAATTATAGTTGTGTAGACATTACATATAGTGAACCAATTATAGTTGTGTAGACATTACATATAGTGAACCAATTATAGTTGTGTAGGTATTTTAACATTCCAAATGCAACTATAGTTCTTTGTCAGTGCTACATTTTTTTTTCTTTTTTCCTTAGCTACTTTGTTTTCTTTTTGAAGTGGTGAGATTGTATTAAGCCAGATGCAAAAACCTTTTTTGGGGGGTGGTGATGGTAGTATTAACAACGAGGCATTGAAGTCTTGCCCCCACTATAGCTAAAATGTGAGGGGCTGTTCTTTACTAGTTATTTTTCTGTCTAGGATCATCCTTTACTTGTTTAGCTCTTTTTAAAGTTCTGTAAAAAACAGTTTGCACTTTAGTTCCATTCTTCATTAAACATGTTAAAAAAATATTTTATTCACGAACATGAGATTAATTGAGGATAAATCTGTTCTTGAATTGGATGAAATTCTGAAAAATGACCAGTAATTATGTGTGGAATGATAGCCATTTTTTGACCCACAGATATGGGGTTTGATCATTCTTCCCAGTCTGTCTGTCTGTCTGTCTGTCTGTCTGTCTCTAGCTCCATGGTTGAATTTAAGCTCCTATAAAGGGCTTCTGTATTCCAATAGACTCGTATTCTTTCTTATTTGTGTCTGTGTTTTCAAGGTTTTTGTTTTTCTATTAAACAACAGTTTTATGGTTAACAGATGATCTGCATGGTGATGGTCCTCAATGTGGGATATCTCTCTTTATGTTGAGTAGTTGTTGATGAAACAAGAAGCCTGGAGTTCTTGCATTTCGATACCAATTCTCAAGAAGCCGAGAAATGGTATCTGGAGGAAAGAGATTATTTGAGACTTGCTGAGAAAACATGATGTTCAGCAAGACACTATTCCTAACTTATCTATATCTACTAATTTACATATTGCTCTCATCGGGGGTTATCCTATACAACAAGGTGCCATCTCTTTCTCTACCTCTCTCTCTCTCTCTCTCTCTCTGTGAGTTCTTTTTAATACACATTATAAGAGTTCTGTTATCAGACATTTATCCCGTGTTTATATAATCTCCTCTGCAAATTTGTGAGGTTTTTTAATACGAGGTTTTTCTTTCATGCCTCAAAAATGTCAATGGTTTCATGGAAGTCTTCTGTGACCAATTTTAGAACAAAAATATCACTGTACTGATTTAACTGGTCAATGAATTACAACTTTAATTTACTATGTACGTCTGTGGTTTTTTTTCCCGTACAGCTGGCTACTATGCATTTGTGAAAATTTTCTCTCTTTCAATCATTGGAAAGTTTGTCATTATTGTTTTTGTGTTTCCTATGATAGCTATGTGGTTAGTAAAGCTGTTGTCCGCTATTATCGTGTTTCAAAAGATGCTTCATCAGATATTCATGGTCCAATCAATGCCAATAGAAGCTGACTTTGTTGTAGACATGGGAATTGAGGGTTTACCTGCTCTAGTGTCTAATTAGTCATTTTCCTTTATTTGTTTACACCTAAACTAGAAAATCCATTCATATATGCTGTTTGTTAACACAAATAACATGGCAACCGGGTAAAGCTTACTCTAGTGTCATTTGCACAAAACAATTGACTTTTTCAACCTGGGAAAGAAATTGCGAGGGTATTATACAGGACTGGATTAATATACCACCTAGGTCTTGTCTCTTTTTTACTATCTCTTTTATTTGCATGATAAGAGAAGACTAATGCTTAGTGGTAGATAGCTTTCTGCTTAATTAACTTATTCTTTTTTTCATTTTTTCTAAATTTCCTTCTTATGTTCAGTCTATATTATTGAATATTGGGATTCTTGAGGAGTTTTAAAACTGTTTTCGCTTTTGTTTCCTTGTGTTGTAGTGGGTCCTCTCCCCAAAGTATTTCAATTTCCCTCTTCCTATAACACTTACTATGATTCACATGGGGTTTTCTGGCCTGGTGGCATTCTGCCTTGTTCGTGTTTTTAAGGTATGCCTATTGTGTTTTACATTCATATCTATGTTGTTATTGATTAGTATCTTGTCTTTTGCATATCTATTATACTGGACTCTTTTTTGCTTCGGTCAGTTGTATGCAGCATCAGTTTTTTTAATAGTTTCTGGTTCCTCTCTCCCTTATGCTCATCTGTATAGAACTCTGTGTGTTTCTGTGATGGAACCTGCATGAGAAATTTGATTTCGTTGTTATGTTTGATGCATATGATCTTTGTGACATGAATCTTTTTAGAGGAAATAGAAAGCCATTTTATTACATGAAAATGGAAATAGTTAACTAGCAGCTATTATCATGGGAGGCCTCAAGCTATTCAGGCAGTCTAATCTATATCTTTTATTTATTGAGGAATGTGTTCTTGAATCATTGATTGAGAATTTGTCATAAGCTTTCAGATGAATTGGAAAAAGCTTTCCTCAGTTTTTGGTGGGCGGGAGTTGTCATTCTAGTAATGTAATTTAAGAAACTTTTGTGGAGAAGTTGAGGAAACACTTAAAAAATCATTTAGGGACTTGTAAGAAATGGAAATTCCTGTAAGAAGACCATGCATTGGACTTTCTTGCATCAGTTAGACTAATGCACTTCATTTGTAGTGTTATTCAAGGTAAAAAGTTATGTGATTGGCATTACTCATAAGAATCTTGTTTCTCCTGTTGTCATGCCTTGATCCCTTCTCCATAAGCAAATCAAAGCTAAATTTTGACAGCAATTCCTTGGGAACCACGATCCCCAGTGGTTTCATTCATGATCACCGTGAGATTACTATGCTTGCTCACTCATGTCAATCAGTCTCTATGATAGCTGAGGCTGAAGTGAAAGCACTCCTATATGGTGTCAAACTCAATTCAGGGTGGACAGAGTTGAGTTAAGGGGGGAACCTGCCTTGACGTGACCTGGTTTATGCAGGAATGGGGTTGGCTTCTCATCTTGTGAGGTGGGGATGGGGTGTGGGCGAAATCCCTATGCAGGTTTGGGGCTGGGATGGATTTCTTGATGCTGATCCACGCGTTCCCGTCCTTAATTCATAGGGGATTCTTATGAAACTAACCAGTATCAATTATAGAAAAGACGTTTATATAGCTTGATTGCTGAAACGCATACCCACCAACAATGGCATAAGCCTCCCACCACGTCTTCATCTTCATCATCTCTCAGAGCCCTTCTAAAACCGAGGTTCCAGCTAATATGAGGAGAGACAGTTAGTCTAGAATTTTGGATCATCACTGTTGGATTTATGGCCAGCCTGAAATAAGGTTGATAGGTAGAGCACATTGGGGACTCTTCAATCCACCAGTCAGTCCAGAATTTGATGTTATCACCTCGATCAACATAGAACTTGATTCCATCCCCAAATAGAAGATAACTGAAAAGAAGGCACACCAGATTGCTGAGGGTCATCTTCATTTCCCTCCATCTAGCCACCAAGATTCCTTAAGATTGGCAAGCTTTGTGGCAACCATGTCTCTCTACGCAGCATCTCTGTTCATATTGAATCTCCAAAACCATGAAGGAGAGTCTGGCCTGTCTCCTTTGTGGATTTAACCCCAAGACTCCCCAACTTCTTGGGTCTGCAGACATCACTCCAATTGACAAGGTGGTACTTAAACCCCCTCAGATCCACCTCTCCAAAGGAAACTTCTCTTAAGCTTTTCAATTATGTTACCGCACTAAGCAAGGAAGAGAGAGGGAGTATGGTGGTAGTCCAGCAATGGATGCATCGAGAAGAGTGAGCCTTCACGCTTTTGAAAGCAACTTGCTCTTCCAGGTTGACAGCCGTCTCTCCATCTTCTCAATCACAGATGACCAAAGGTGTTTGTCTGGCTTGGAGGTGAACATGGGAAGTCCAAGGTAAGTTGCAGGACAAAAGTGCAGCAGAGTAAGCTAGCCATTCTTCTCCCATCTCCATCATCCATATTAAAGCAGAATAGGGCTGATATTTTCCAGTTGATCTTCTGGCCAGAGGTTAGCTCAAATAATCCTAACAGTGCCTCCAGCTTGAGAACTTGATCATCTGAGCTGACACAGGAAAGGATAGTGTCATTCACTTCTAATAAAATGTTTCATACTCTCATTTCAAAAAAAATGTTTCATACTCCAAAAAATCCTTAAGATGTTTTTTCGTATATGAACAAGTGCATGTTCTAGGTATTGGGTATCTAGCTCCAAAAGTTTGATCTCCAATTCTGCCCCTTCAACTTTCTGCTGTCTCCTGAACCTAATGATTGCTATTCCTGTGGGAAATTTTGAAGGAGTTGGCGGTTTCCCTCGATATCTTCTGCTGGTGTAAGGAGCAAAACCAAAGCACAATTTAAGGGAAAACCTCCTGGTTCTGGTGTGATCGGAAGGTGTCTTCACCTATACTTTGTTGTAGCAATTACTGTGTATAAATGTGCAACATATGGTGATTAATCTTTCTTTTTGCAATGATGTAGTGTACCCACCTTACCCAAGGGATAGTTGCATCTGCCATTTGTGGTGTTAGCAGCCCCACCTACCCTTCTTGCAACTACCTTCCACTAGTTGCTTGGGTCATAGCTTATGGTCTCTGTCTTTGAACTTGTCCTTACTCTTCCATCCCATTGGAACTTTCCAAGGTGTTTGTATTTTGGAAGATCTCCAAGGAGTTTACTTTTGTGTTTCTTGTGCTTGTGTCTAGATGGCATTGAGAAGAGGCTGCAGCCATCCTAGGTCCTCCCCATTTTATTTTCTTCCTACACCATTTTGCTTTACCAAGGGCTTGGGTCTCTACCATTCTGCTCGGGAGCACAATCTATCTGTTTATCCTACTTGGAAGCAGCTAAAACTGAACTCCTTGTGTTCCTGGTTTCCTTTCATGGTCATTCTTAAGAGTGACACTGATAGATTGGTGACTTACCTCTGTCACTGTGATCCTAGTATAGAGTATTTAGTGTATCACTTCTTCCTTGGTGCCTTTTCAAGGATGATTTAACTACAATGGCTGATACAAGGTATTCAGCTCCATGGCTTTTCAATGCTTCCTCTGCCAACAATGGAAGTCTGCCCATAATGGAAAGATTCTACCCTTCTTGTATATGATCTTCATTTCATTCTTACTGCTTGGATCCCTATCCTTTAATTGTTGAATTGTTTTTTGTGAGGTAACTGATGTGGTTAGGGGAGAGTTGCCTCTTCAACTTTTTCTTGAAGTTTTCCCGTGTTGTTATGATGCAAAGCATTGCTCTACTTTTTTGTAGCTTTGCCACCAAGACTTTGCCTCATCCTTGAGGAAGATGGTGGTAGTATAACCTTGGTAGCTTTGTCTTTTATTGTTCAATTTGGCCAAAGGAAATCATTTAATTGTGTTATATCTCAGGCATCTTATGGAACTTGAGCTTGGGGAGCTTGACTAATTAATACTTGCTGAATGGAGACTCCATCACAGCTCATTAATGTCCATCTTCACCTTTTATTTTGAGCTGGGAGTCAGGTTTATGCAAGCAAGCAGTCGAGAGATGTCGCCAAATCCCAAAAATTCTGTTTGAATACTTAAAAATGTGATGTGCATGTCCTCTTCCAAGTCTTCAATGATCCTAATACCTCGTTGCACCTCTTCCTTCAAAGACTGTACCTCTTTGCTTGCTTTCAGAATCCAGCTTCTCCTTTCTTTGAGCCTTGAGTGTATAAGTTGTGCCAATAAGCAGCTTCCACAAGATCCTCTGGTTTAATGCTTCATGGCTCATTGTCTTTGTCCCTCTTTTATTTTTGAGGCTTTGCCTTTCCTTATGTTGATGCCCAGTTCTGTATTTGCAGCCTATGCTACCATAGTCTCTTCTTGACTATGTGATTTAGTGCCTCCCTCTTGTGTACCTCTTGCAATCAATGTGAGGCACAATCTAATGCTTTAGGCCTTAATCACTATCACACATTCTCAATGGTTCCAGTTCTTCTAACTGGTCCCTACTTGTGCTCAGTCTTGTGGCTTTGGCCCCTTCTAGAGTCTCTTTAGAATTTTAACTTGGGAATTCCTTAGAACTCTCTATACGCTTATGCACTACTGTAGAGAGATTTGAATCTTCTCACTTTGGTAATGTAATGAGATTACAGATAACTTTCATCATATTATGTTGGGAACAATTGTGCTTTTTTTATTTTTTTTATTTTTTTGGGTTGTAATGGTGATCTCGATTAAACGGTTGCACCCTTTCTCACAAAAAATAAAATAAAAAAGGTTTGCTTGATTTGATCCAAAAGTAATGATGGCTGTATAAAATAATTAAATTATTTAAAAATATAGAAAAGTATAAGAAATAGTGACCAAGTTTGCCTTTTTTTCACCTCTAAAAAAATTGTATTATAGAGGATTCGACTGTCTTTGTTTATTCTTTTGCATCCTCTTCCTGGAATATGTTCATTTTGGGAGTTATTGAAATACTGGCAACATGGTGGGAGTGAAAAAATATTCACTTGTTTTTTGTGCATGTAATCTTAAATAAATGCATGAATAGGTAGGTTTCTAATGTTATATTTATTGGTCTTTGACAATTATGAACTTTTTTTTCATATGAATTCATACCAGCTATATGTCAATGCAGGTTGTAGCACCTGTTAAGATGACATTTGAAATGTAAGGCTCTCTCCTACCCTACATGTTACTCTTTATTCAATTTTGTTTCTTATTCTTTCCTTCATTTATTTATCTATCCCTTATAGTTCTCATTTTTTGCAGTTATGCAACATGTGTTGTTCCAATTAGTGCCTTTTTCGCATCAAGCCTCTGGTAGGAACTTTTGTCTACTTATATATCAGTTGATCTTTGTTTCCTTCATAACTATGTTCTGAAAATGTTCAAAAGTCCAGTGTGGAAGTGACATATTTAATGACTTGTAGTTGTGCTATTGGAACAAGATATGTGTTTCCAAATAAAAAGTCAAACCAATGTTTCAGAAGCTGGACTAACCATGAAACCAGAGGCTTTGGCCAGTTCCGGTCTAACTTGATTTGACCGGATTCAACCAGTATAACTGATCTAATCCTGTGGTTCAACCAAAATGGACTTTTTTTTGGCTGTGATCATATGCCTAAATGGGATATCACCTATAAGTTTATCCTTTATGTGTTATTTCATTGCATTAAGATGGAAAACAGTGGGGTAGGCTGGTTAGATGTTTATTATTGCATTTTATAGGTTAGCACTTCAGATCTTTCAACCAGTACAAAATATTTTGCCCTTGTCTTCAAACATCTAAATAAAGTACCTGAACAGGACAGGTCCAATCAGTCTGGTTTACCACTGGTTGAGGTGGCGAGTTTTTCTGGTTTTTCGCCAGAAAAAAATTGCTGTATGAGAATGGGAAAGCACTCTGGTTCTTACAACCTTGAATCAAACTTAATTACTGGGCTATCAATTCATAGTAGAAATGAGATTTATTGACCTTGTGATGGTTCCTGTCTTCAAAAAGTTTGCCCCTGCTCTCTGTGGGGATTTTTTTTTTTTTTTTTTGTCAAATCGGAGTCTTTTGTTATTTGATCAGTTGCTGAATGAATGTTTCTGTGTCAATTTGCAGGTTTGGCAACACTGCTTATTTGCACATTTCGGTGGCTTTTATTCAGATGCTTAAAGCCTTAAGTACGTAAAAATCCATCACCTCTGCCTTAGTTTTAATTTTCAGAACATTTCATTTTCTTCTGAAGGAAATTACGGCAAGAAAACCTATTGACTTTGAGAAGCACTAAACCTGAAAATGTGATGTTATCCTACAGTGCCTGTGGCCACATTTCTTATGGCCGTTATATGTGGAACTGACAAGTTGAGGTGTGATGTGTTCTCAAACATGGTGCTGGTCAGTGTTGGAGTTGTCATTTCGTCCTATGGGGAAATTCATTTTAATGTGGTCGGTACAGTGTACCAGGTTACTGGCATATTTGCTGAAGCTCTTAGGCTTGTTTTAACTCAAGTCCTCCTTCAAAAGAAAGGATTGACTCTAAATCCAGTCACTAGCTTGTATTATATAGCACCTTGCAGGTATCCATTGTTGCATTTATATTATACTATTTGTTACTTGTTTATTTGTTTGCTGTTATACCACTTAATGTTGCAAGGAAGCTTATTATTGGGGTTTTGTTTACATGTAGCTTTGTGTTTTTATTCGTACCATGGTACCTATTGGAGAAGCCAGGAATGGAAGTTTCACAGATTCAGTTTAATTTTTGGATATTTTTCTCAAATGCTCTATGCGCGCTGGCGTTGAATTTCTCCATTTTCCTAGTTATTGGTAGAACAGGAGCAGTAACAATTCGTGTTGCTGGCGTTCTGAAGGATTGGATATTAATTGCTCTTTCTACTGTCATATTTCCTGAATCAACCATAACTGGGTTGAATATCATTGGATATGCTATTGGTACCTCTCTCTCTCTCTCTCTCTCTTTCTCTCTCTCTCTCTCTCTCTCTCGCTGGCTCGTTATTTTCTGTGCAATTATGCAAATAGAGGCCTCTGTCAAGAAATCGGTAGTATGCCTTAAATGTTTACTTGTCTTGATGAGTTAAATCTACAATTTTTATAATTCTTTCTTATACATACGTAAAATTTTAAATTGTCCATCTGAATTTGGTCTTCCCTGTTCTAGCTCTATGTGGCGTAGTCATGTACAACTACATAAAGGTCAAAGATATCCGTGCATCAAATCAACTTCCGCCAGAGTCTTTGCCAGAAAGAGCAACCAAGGTCAGTATTCTCTTGTATTCCTTTATTTTTTGAATGATTTTCTTTAGTTTTACATGTGTTAGTTCTGTTTTTTTTTTTTTTTTATAGAAATTATGAAGGCTTTTTATTACTGAAAAAACGAAAGAAAAGGCCAGAGGCCATTGAGATAGAGGTGGAAGGAATTTCCCTCTAGAAGAGATGACCGGAAAACACCTTCCTTAGCCAAGTAACCGGACTCTTTATTGGCAGCCCCAGGTTACAACTAAAAGAGGCACATAAATCTTTGATTTCATCACAGATATAACTAGAACACCAAGAGGGGGAGGCCTTATCAGACATTCAGCTAATTACCATCTTCAAGTCATCTTCAACAATAACTGGAGCTGAGAAGTTCTGCTTGAAAAGACGAATGTCTTGCAAAAGGGTTTTGATTTTTGCACCAGCTGAATCACTAACCACAATGGGAGCAGAGAATGCAGGAAGAGCAGCTCTACAGTGATCCTGGATAATGCTGCCAATTCCTGCCAGACCTGGGTTCGCTAGCATTTGTCTCTCCAGTCCCCTGAGTCCTGAGTAGAGACCCTCTTCTTTTTGACAATGTTAAATTGCCTCAGGAACTTTTCTTTAAAAGGAAAATTTCCCCACCACCTGTCATATTAGAAATGAACAAGGGGACCGGATTTCATGTGGAATCTGAGTTGAGGAGAGAAGCATTCCTTACACTGAGTAATAGATCTCCAGATACTGGATATTTTTTATGGGGGAGTGTCAGTGGGGGGACCTAATCTTGCAGGAGGAAACCATACTAGAGTTCAGGAACCACCTCCAAAGGGAGTCCTTTACTGTGCCAAACATCCAAAGCCCTTTAGCTAGAAGGGCTTTGTTTACTGTCCTCATCTTCTTTATATCCAACCCCATTCTGGGTTTTACAGACATTTTCCCATTTAACTAATGGGTAGCGAAACTTCTCTGAGACTTCCCACAAAAAGAACTTTTGGTAGATGGCTTTATCTGATTAATTACACTAATAGGGCATAGGATCAGCAAGAGGCAGTAAACAGGAATTCCCTCTACATAGACTTTAGCAAGGTGGATCTGCCTGCTAGGGAAAGGAGCACCTGCCTTTCCAGAAGGCTAACCTATTTTCAATCCTGTCCGGCATTGGATGCCACAAAGCATCGTTGGGCCGGCCATAGAAGGAAGGGAGACCCAAGTAGGTAGAAGGGAAAGCCAGAGTTCTGAAACTAACAATCCTGCAAGCTGATTTGTCCTGTGCTGGCTAATGTTAGCTCCATAAACCCCCGATTTTCCACAATTTACCTTCTGGCCAGAAACCAGCTCGAATACGGGCAGAAGGATCGTGATGCTTGAACTTCCTTGTTGCTGGATCTGCGGTAGCAGATTGTGTCGTCCACAAATCGCAGTAAGGGAACCTGAATTTGCTAGTTCTCTAGGCTAACCCTGAGATCCACCTATTTTGGTGGGCCAGCTGGTAGAAAGAACTGAGAGCCTCACTGACGGTGTTAAAAAGTAAGATGAAAAGGGGTCACCTTGCCTAAGGCCCCTAGTACTCTTTAAAAAACATTTAACAGTTTTGTTTATCACCAGAAAGAGGGACGGAGCATGCAGCTGCAGATTCAATGCCTCCATCTCTGCTAGAAACCCATCTTGTCAAGCATGAAATCTGCCTAGTTAACCCTGTTGAAAGCCTTCTCCATATCATGTTTTACAATTATCCCTTCTTTCCCCTCTTTTGGAGCCCAGAAGCTCATAGGCAATGAATGCTGATTCCTGAATCTGACGACCTTCAATAAAAGCACTCGAGTTTCACTTATGACTTGTGGAAGTGCCTTCTTAAGCCTCGTGGTCAGAACCTTAGACATCAGCTTGTATACACTGGAGATTAAGCGTAATGGGTGATAATCCCTTGGGTAGTCAGTGCCTTTTTTCTTAGGACAGGGGAGATAAAAGAGGCCTCGATACTCGTGGAGGTGACCCCATTGTAGTAGAAGTTATCAAACATGTCCAATACATCATGCCTCAGAAAATCCCATCCTACTTGTAGAATTCAGAAGATAATCCATCTGGCCCAGGTGCTTTGTTTCTGGGCAGAGATTTCAAAGCCGCTTCTACTTCTTCCATCAAGAAGGGCCTCTCAAGCTCCTCAGCAAGACTCGATGGGCTTGACTTGATTGGAAGGAGCTCAGGCTTTGGCCTACTCAATTTTTCATCCGAGACAATGAAGAAAGAAAGTGAACTCATTCATTAATTAGTTCTTCTTTGTTGGAGCTGAGGTTACTGTTCACCAATAGGGATGAGATTCTGTTCCGCCTTCTATAAGCTAGAAGCAACCAAGTGGAAGAATTTTGAATTAGCATCTCCCTCCAGCCATTTGTAACGAGCCTGTTGCTTCTAGTACTGTCTTTCGTTGAAGACAGAGTTCTCAAATTCCTCTTCTGGTATGTCCTTTGAAATATGCTGAATGCCCAATAGGTCGGCTTTCCTTGAAAGAGTCAAGCTGCTGGATCTTGGCCAATAACCTGCCTATTCTCCTTCTGGTTAGATTTTATTTTTTAAAGATTTCAATTTACTTACCAGCTTGACATCACCCTGTCCTTCTGAGTACAATTCACACCATCTTGCTTTAAGAGGGTGGGAAGTCCTTCTCATCCAACCAGGCAGTTTTGATCACCACATAACCCGCGCCCCCCCCCCCCACCCCCCCCCATACATACACACACACAAATCTGGTTGAGATTCAATCAGAATTGGAATGTGGTTAGAGATGGGCCTGGATAGAACTCCGGTCGTACATGGCTCTATTTAGCCAGTCTTGGTTATCAAGAAAACTGTTGAGCTTAGTTAGCACTGGGTTACATTGCCTGTTTGTCCTAGTGAACATCAGATACCAATCCATTTAATATTCTCTATGAAATCAGAGAAGTCTCTCATGGCTGAAGAGACTTGTCCAAAGCTGGAAGATTTCTCAGATGCGTACTTTGAAGGATTGAAATCCCCTCCAAGTAGCCAAGGAGTGGACCACGTGGTGTTAGTTTGGGATTGCTCTTCTAGAAATTCTCTCTGTTGCAAGGAGTGGTTTTAGTCTGGGATTGCTCTTCCTTGCATAGACAGATGCCACAACCCAAACAAGATGATCAATTCTTGTTTCAAATTTAATTGCTACGGAATAGCTTGATTCAGGCAATCAATTTTAGCCAGCTTACGTAGTCCCAAACAATGATGATGTCCCCTGCACTACCTCTTGCTTCTAACTCGAAATTTGACAAATGCCATAGATCATGGGTCATTGCCTCAAAAGAGTTTTCCCGTTTAGTTTCCTGGCCAATGCAATTTTATTTGTCTTTAAAATTTCTTTGAGTACTACTCTTTTCTTGGAGGAACCGAGATGGTCCAGGGGAGTATATTCATTGGGGAACCCTGCTCTCGTTGTGGAATACTTGGAACTTGATCAAGATGTCCATAATCTTTCACTGGGGTTGTAATGGACACCTAATGTGGCTGCATACCCCTGTAACCCACACTGAGAAATTTGCTGCACTGTTTGCAATGAGCAGTGGTGCAAATTGCAGGGGAGCAAGAAGATCGGGCTCTTGCATGTGCCAAAGTCTGAGGGCCAGCAGGCTGGGTGAAAGGCGCAGGATTATGATTTGAATAGCAGCAATTCCATCCAGCAACCATTTCCAGCCAGATCTCTTTGAAACATGCTTGGGGAGCAGGATGATCCCCTTCTCATCTTTCTTTTTCAACGATTCTACAGTAAGAATACTGTCTTCCTTTCCATGGATGAAGCCAAAGATCAAGTTTTTCGTCCAAAACGTTTTCTCTTCTTCTACCTCTGCAATGTGGAGTTCGAATGACACACTAAAAGCACTTAGGCTTTTGAACGAGCCTCAGATGTATGAAAATGTGCCGCTATGATCGCCATTTTTACAGCATAACCTTGATGAAATGGAACCAGGTCAGCACAAGAGCAGCGGTGAGCGTTTCTTATCATTAGGGATGTTTTCAGGCTGTCCAGTACTTGTCGCTTTCCTGGGCAAACTGGAGTCACAAATGTTGTAGAGGAAGACATGGAAACCTCGAGCACATGACTATCTTTTTCTTGGGGGATTCATCAGTGAAAATCAATGTGGAGCAATCAAATGATAGAAGGAAAAGAAAACACCAGGATTCTGGTTAAGGTGCAGAAAATAAGTTTCAGAACGGAAGAAAGCATGTAAGAGAGATGAAGAAACAACAAAATTGCTAGAAAACATAGATAAATGGGGAGTTGGGGAAAACCTAAAGGGAGGAGATTTAGGGCTTCCACAGGCAGCAGCAGGAAGAGAATTTTTTGGTGCTCTAAATTGCACGAGTAAACAACATCATAGGTTTGTATTAGAGACAATTCTTGCCTTTGGCAACGTCTCTATTTTTGCTTGCTTTACACGGATGTGTGTTCATCATACACATTCTGCAATTTCACTCACCTTTCATGTGATTGGACAGAGCAGTCATGATAGTTTTCCTGTGAATGACTATAACTTTCTGTCGTAAAGTTCAAGATGTAGATATACGCAGAGATTGGAGGATAAAAATGAGGTTAGTTTGTCTGCATCAATCATCATACTTGGAATAGTAACAACTGCTTGGACTCATCATCATACTAGGACTTCTGTTTGGATCAGGAGAAAATGTCTGCACGATAAATGTGGCATGCTAGATTCTTCTGGAGAGTAGGCTTTGGCTGGTGGGTGAGATGTTAAGAATGCTGCAGTCAAACTATAAATCTGGATGTGCTTATGATGATTCAAAGGCAGGGTAAACCTTATATACTAGAATTCCAGACACTTCAGCCTTTATAATGGATCTGGTAACTACCGATTTGAATGGGATAGAACTTTTTAACGTTTATTATGGATCAGGTAACTACTGATTTGAGTAGAATAGCTTTTTTTTTTTTTTTTTTTTTTTTGTTGAAAATTTCTTGTCTCTCTCAAAATAATTAGCCGAAATTAGGAGGTCTTCTCTCAAATAATAAATAAAAGATTCTTTCAATCCTGATCCATGTGGGATTATTCTAACACTCGCTCTCATCCTGTTCTCTTTATGACCTATATATAGAAAACTGTGGTCAACTTCCCAAGTGATTGTCACAGAGTCTTGCTAATACCATTTAAGGGATGGGTTTCTGTCAATTACAAAATGAGTAGCTTTGGGGGCTTCTTCCCAAGTAATTGGCACAGAGTTTAGCTAATGTGGATCCATGTGGGACTTACTCTAACGAATGGGAATCAGTATAACCACTTTGTAGTGGTGACACTTTACTCTCTCTGCATGTTACAGGAGTGGAAGTTAGACAAGAAATCGTCTGACTTGTACCCAAACAATGGCAATAATGGAAACGGTGGAAGCAACAATGGAGGAACTGGGTCTGCAGCCGATCCTGTTGCAGATGAAGAAACACCATTTATATCAGCTTCCATGAGATTATCTCACCTTGGTCGCGGTCAGTACAGCAGCCACAATGCGTAACGATGACAGCTGGACTACCACAATGCATAACAATGTAAATGTGCCTCTTTTCCTATTGCAAGTTATTTCTGATGATTATGCAGGCTGTCGAGCATTGGGTGTTTCAATGTGAAGAAGGATTACAAGGGAGCTGAAGCCAGACGGCAAATGGAGCAATTCTTTTATGGAAATTGTATCTGTTTTTTTGTGGAGGATCAGGTGAACATGCTCCTCATTGCTGAGCTCGTAAGAAATGTTGTAGAATTCATTGAAACATAAGAGTGGGTATCTTTCCTTCTTTCTTGGAACATTTGCTGAGCTATCTTAAAGCTCCAATATTTTCCAAAATATTTTCCCAGGCGCAACAACTAAGATTTAGAACGGTCTCATCAAAGCCAACCAAAGTGATGAACATAGTTATTAATGGTTAAACTCGTAAGCTTAGATGGATTTAGGTCCATATATGTGAATAAAAGTACAAATAAATATTATCCTATGATACTATTATTCAACTGCCGGAAATATTTTGGGGTAAAATTATAACTAGGTTTTTTTTAATATAAATATTAATTTTTTTATATAGAGGATGAATTAATTTGAAAAATATTTGTTTAGTTTAAACCATAATTTTAATTTTGAAAGGATAATATAAAAAATGTATAATATCTTATTTCAATGTAAATGTAAGAAAATATTTTTTGTTTCAAAAAAATAAATAATTCTATCTTTAATTCCGTTATTCATACAACCCAGTGTCGACTTTTCTACCTCTGCGGATCGTTTTCAAAACCCTAGTGTCATTTGGGTTTCTTTATTCCAAAACCTCTGCGGATCGTTTTCAAAACCCTAGTGTCATTTGGGTTTCTTTATTCCAAAACCCTAGCGAGACTCAGGTTAATTTTCTCTCTCTCTCTCTCTCTCTCTTTCTATCTCGTTCCGTCCGCTTTCTCCGATGGTACGCCCGTTTTCGTGATTCTTTGGAAGCCGTTTCGTGACTCTACGTTTTCTCCTGCTTAGGTAGAGAAGCAATGGGGAAGGAGGAGACAAGGGTTGAAAAATAGGAAGCTTAACATTTTTCATCCACTCCACGTGCATGCATGATGCATGGAAGGAACCCCAGTTGGATTGAGTGCTTTAAATCAGTATTTAGTAAAATATTAAGACTAACCTCATAGGGATAAATGGAAAAAACAAAAACTGGTTCGCCCACACAAACTCAAAATGAGAAATGATTAAAACAACTAATCTTTCAGCGAGACTAGTGGCAAGAATGGCAGCGAGAAGGTGGAGAATGTTGGAGTCGTTTTGGGGTTTTTGTTCTATCTTCCCAGAAATAACGGAGTAAGAATGGAGAAAGAAAGGAGAATGAAGAGAGAAAGAGCAGATAAAAAAAACAAGAGAGAGTGGTGGAAGGCCGGAATGCCGAAATGTCGAAAAGTGGTGCTGTTTGGTCGAGATAAATTTTCAGTAGATAGGATTAGTAGTTTGAACAACAAACAAAATAAGAGGGGTGAAAATGAAATGGGGAGAAGCTGACCCTCACAGTTCAGCTAGACTTGGGATGAATTTTATAATATTAATATTATACTGTAATAAATACAAATTTACAAACAAATGAATAAACTTATTAGCGAAAGGGTTCAATTGTAGGATGGGGAAAAGTCCTGACATTAACCATTCCTCTCTGTTAGGACCAAGACCGTAATTTGAGCATAATAGACCCTCAATCCGAGGGTATAATCACCACGAAGCATATAATCAAATAGAAAACGCAATATGGGCATAAATAACAGTAAATCAACAGCAAAACATAAGAGGCAACGTTCTTACGTGGTTCAGCGACAGCCTACTCCACGGGAGGGGACGAGAATCCACTAAAACGAAATGGGGTGACGCTTTGCGGCTTCAAGCATACAAAATCGAGCTCCTACACAAAGTCAAGCTCTGATTTCTCCCTCTATGAACCCCTTCTTTCTTTGCGCAGAGAATCCCTAAATCTTGTCTTTTCAAACCTCTCTTCCTCCTCAAAATCCCTAAATCCAGAGAGCTCCCGATTTTATCCCGTAATCGGGTCCCGATGCGGATCCGAACCGGGTAATCGGATTCAAGACACTCGATTAACAAATCTCCACCTTGGCTTGAATTCGATTACTTATCTCTGAAAAACTGAACCTGTCTATGGCCATCTCCACCTTGCCTCCTAGGGCATCTGAATTGAGCAGCATCACTACCCGTGACCGCTTCACGGTAGTTAGAGGGCTCTGAAAACTGAACGGTTTCTCACAACAACGACTCCCTACTGCCTCTACTAGTAACACGTGGAAAACCTCACTGCAATCTCTGCCTGCAACCACTGCTGCCTCTACCTCTGCCTGCAGCCACTGGAAGACTTCTCTACTACAATGACTCCCTCTGGAATCAATGACTCTCAGTCCTCTGGCAACGGCGAGTCTCCACAACTCCAGCCTTTGGCAATGGCGAGTCTCCACGACTCCAGCCTCTAGGCAACGACAAGTCTCCAAGACTCTAGCCTCTAGGCAACGGCGAGTCTCCACGACTCCAAACTCTGGGCAACGGCGAGTCTCCAAGACTCCAGCCTCTAGGCAACTGCGAGTCTCCACGACTCCAGCCTCTAGCAGCGGCGAGTCTCCACAATGTTCCCAACAGACCGGTCTCTGCCACAGGTAATGCATAAGCGACCATGTCGGTGTAGCCGTACTTATCACCCTCAAACTCTACCTGCTCACTGATATGCCCTAACCAAATATTCCACAGACGAATCGTGTAAAAAAAAAAAAAAAACTAAATCTGAAGATAAGGAACCTACTGCAATACCTATGACTATACTGCCCTGAAGCACATAAAAGCTTACCAACCCTTTTCCCTTTCATCACAACCAGTGTCCCTATACAGACCTCCAAAAAACTCCACCTTCAGCTGTATATCGACAACCAAGGTAATTATAGAACCGAGAGAAAGCAAAACAAAAAATTGGTACATGCTTAACTTCTTACAAAATTCTCACTATACCGCTATACATCTTGATTTGAGCCGTTCCAATCCCAAACAGTTTTACAGAGCAAAAATCCTCATCAAAACTATACCACCATCTACCGACTGATATGTTGCAGAAAAATCCTAGATAGGACATATGTGGTAGGAACGGCTCGAATCAAGTATCCACTCACCCTGTGAGTGTGCAACCTTCAATTGTGAGAACATATTCCGAACCATCAGAATGATCTTCAACAAACCTAGCAACCTCTTCCTTTTCTTCTCTTTTCTCCTTCTCTTTCAATTTTGGACAATCTCTAGAAAAATGACCTGGTTGATGACAATAATAGCACTTGCCCCCTTTCCCCTTTGACTTCGGCCTAGAACGGCCACTGCCTCCAGAATCCTTCTCCATCGTTCGCCCTCGAACAAATAGACCATCTACTTGCTCCTCGCTCCCACTGGTAGACACCTTCTTCCTCAACTCGTGAGAGTATAACGATGCCTTAACATCCTCCATAGAGATGGTATCGTGCCCATGGAGTATAGTCGTAACGAAGTGATCATAGGATGGGGGTAAAGTGCACAACACAATCAGTGCTTGATCCTCATCTTCACGGTAACATCTATATTTCTCAAATCCATAATAATCTTGTTGAACTCATTAAGATGGTCTTTGAGAGATGCACCTTCCTTCATCCGAAGAGTGTAAAGTTGTTGCTTCAAATACAACCTGTTCGTGAGAGATTTTGTCATATAAATATTCTCCAACTTCGACCACAAACCAGTTGCTATCATCTCATCTGCAACTTCCTGCAAAACCTCATCGGCCAAACACAACTGAATGGAACTGAGAGCTTTGATGTCAAGATCCTCCTTGGCTTCTTCTGACATCGTAGCTGGAAACTTATCTTTTCCATTCAATGCTCTGTGGAGTCCTTGTTGTACTAACAAGGCACGCATCTTCACGCGCCACAAACTGAAACTCATCTGCCCATCAAATCTCTCTAATATATACTTAGTAGTCATAATTATTGAAATACCCTCGGTTACAAAAAATGCTCAGATTTCTTAAATCTTCTCTCTCGTCGCTTCCAGAATCCAACACCGAACAATGCCAAAAAACAAAAAAAAAATTCTTCTTCTTCCCCTCGGCACTGTCAGACACCACCCAGTGCCAAAAAAAAAATAATTTCTTCCTCCTCGGCACTGTCAAACACCACCAACTAGTGCCAATTTTTTTTTCTTCCTCCTCGGGCACTGACAGACACCACGAACAGTGCCAAAAATTTTTTTTTTTCTCTTCTCCTTTCAACACTTCCAGAAACTACCAAATGGAAGCTCGGGACAGAGCTCTCTTCCCGTCAGCGGAAACAAAGAGAAACGAACGGAATTCCGGCATCGACGCCCGAAAACCTCGCTCTGGTACCACTTGTTAGGACCAAGACCGTAATCTGAGCATAATAGACCCTTAATTCGAGGGCATAATCACCACGAAGCATATAATCAAATAGAAAACGTAATATGGGCATAAATAACAGTAAAACAACAGTAAAACACAAGAAGCAACGATCTTACGTGGTTCGGCGACAGCCTACTCCACGGGAGGGGACGAGAATCCACTAAAACGAAATGGGGTTGCGGCTTCAAGCATACAAAACCGAGCTCCTACACAAAGTCAAGCTCCGATTTCTCCCTCTACGAACCCCTTCTTTCTCTACGCAGAGAATCCCTAAATCTCGTCTTCTCAAACCTCTCTTCCTCCTCAAAATCCCTAAATCCAGAGAGTTCCCGATTTTATCCTGTAATCGGGTCCCGACACGGATCCGAACCGGGTAATCGGTTCGGGTCGGGTAATCGGATTCAAGACACCCGATTAACACTCTTCTTTTTTGCAAGAATGAGAAAGCAAGTCTGGCCTACTTAGTATGATAGCATGAGCTTTTCTTTTTCAATCCAAGGATCTGTACTTGATATCATCGCCAACCAGTTCAATAGTTAATTTGCTAAAGGGTGTATTTAGCAACCACATAAAAGAAAAGAAAGAAAAGGAAAAAAGAGACGTTTTTTGTTGTCTAGTGGTCCAGAATCCTGAACTCAAAAGAAACCACAAGAGAAAGTTACTTTCTCTCTTAATTATTAGATTTTCTCAACATAAAACAAGGCATTCAGAGAGAAAAGAAACAAAAGAGATGATTTCCCACTTCACTAGGAAACAAGTGTAGCAAAGTACTATAGTTTTCTTCTTCTTCAATTGTGTATATTGTTAATCTAGGTTGACCCTCATCCACATTTTGATGATGACAAAAACTAACCTAATTCACTAATAATTTTAAATTAAGTATTTTCAAAAGTAATTCCTTCAAGAGACAAATTCATCATATGACTTGAAGCCATAAAAAATGTCAAGTTATCTTGAAGAGGTACCTATAAGAAAATTGAAGACATGAAGATTATATCCAGTCAATTAGATTAATCTTAAAAACTCCATGTATAAGGATAATCAACCAAATCTCAATCCCAATGTATACAAGAGTTTTTGAGCTTTAGGGCTTAAATGTTTTTAAATAATGCTTAATTGATGTACAACCATGTTTTAAACTTGTTTGTATTGGTGATGGTAATTCTCTCCCTATTCACCACGTTGGCAACTCTGTTATTCCATCCACTTATGACAATCTTCTCCTCCCTCAACTTTATCATGTTCCGTCTATGTCTAAGAATTTAATTTCTGTTAGAAAATTTTGTGAAGATAATTCTGTATTTTTTGAATTTCATTCATCTTATTTCTTTGTGAAGGATTGCCGTAAGTCAAGGCCTGTATGTCTTCCCTCTCGCTGCCTCTTCCTATCAAGCTCATACTGGGTCCAGAGTCTCTCCATTCCAATGGCACGCTCGTTTGGGTCATCCCTCCATGCAATTAGTCCACCGCATCATCTCCAAGCTCTCTCTCCCAGTTAAGCGCTCTCCACAACCTGGATTATGCTCTTCCTGCTGTCAGGCTAAACTTCATCAACTACCGTATTCATCCTCTCCGTCTTGGACCACTGCCCCTCTCCAACTTTTGTTTGCTGATGTATGGGGTCCTGCCCCTACTGTGTCTAGGGGTGGTTTTCGCTACTACCTCTCTTTTGTTGATGATTACAGTCGGTTTACATGGATTTTTCTATTACAGTGTAAATCCGATGTCGTTAATGTATTTTTATCCTTCAAGTCTCAAATCAAAAATTTACTTCATACCAAAATACGTGCCCTACAATCTGATTGGGGTGGCGAATTTCGTTCCCCTCATACTGCACTACAGTCTCTTGGAATTTCTCATCACTTGGCTTGTCCTTATGCCCACTCTCAAAATGGTTATGTTGAGAGGAAACATAGCCACATTGTCGAAACTGGTCTTGCTCTTCTTGCCCATTCCTTTGCCCCTCAAAAATATTGGTTTGATGCCTTCCTTACTGCTGCCTACTTAATTAATCGCTTACCCACTTTGGTGTTAGATCACAAATCTCCCTTTGAAAAATTGTGGAACCGTCAGCCCAATTACAATTTCTTGAAAACTTTTGGTTGTCTCTGTTGGCTTAATCTTCGTCCTTATAATCGGCACAAAATGGATTATCGGTCTCTTCCTTGTGTTTTTCTTGGTTACAACCCTAATCATCATGGCTACTTATGCTATCACATCCCTACCTCTCGTATGTATGTTTCTCGTGATGTTCTGTTTGATGAAACTGTTTTTCCCTTTCAATCCTCCCCATCAAATCTATCCTCCATTTTCCCAAAATCCAGACTGACGGTACTGTTGGCTGGCCAACCCCTCAAGCCCTCCTCACATCCCTTGTCACTCCCGATGACCCTCCTCTGTCATTGAAGCTTCAAAATACCCAGAATGGCGTCGGGCGATGCAACTCAAATTCGAAGCCCTTCTCTCCAATAATACTTGGACCTTAGTTCCTCCCTCCCCCTCTCAGCATGTTGTGGGTTGCCGCTGGATCTTCAAAACAAAATACCTTTCAAATGGCTCGGTTGAGCGGCGAAAAGCGCAACTTGTTGCCAAAGGCTACAATCAGCTAGAGGGCTTGGACTATTCCAAGACTTTCAGTCCATTTGTCAAACCGACAACCATCAAGTTAGTTCTTTCCATTGCCCTCTCTAACAGTTGGTCGGTTCATCAATTAGATATTCAAAATGCTTTTCTTAATGGCACGTTGGATGAAACGGTATTTATGTCTCAGCCAAGTGGCTTTGTTCACCTTCAATTTTCCACTTATGTCTGCAAGCTCAATTGTGCTCTCTACGGCCTTAAACAAGCCCCCCCGTGCGTGGTATGCTCGTCTGAGCAGCAAACTCCTTAAATTTGGCTTTGTCATCTCCAAATCTGACACTTCTTTATTCATCTACTGCCATAAGTCTATTGTCTTGTATCTTTTAGTTTATGTTGATGACATCCTCCTTACTGGCTCCGATAGCTTTGCCATTAATCAACTTGTTCAATTGCTTAGTGCTGAGTATCACAAAACTCCGAATGGGATTTTTCTGTCCCAACAAAAATATATCCTTGATTTACTACACAAGACCAATATGGCTAATTGTAATCCTGTTGGCACTCCTATGTCTCCCTCCACTAAACTTTCTTCTTTTGATTCTACATCTATGGAAGATCCTTCTCTGTACAAGAGTGTGGTGGGAAGCCTCCAATATCTTCTTTTCACTCGGCCTGATTTAGCCTTCTCAGTCGATCGAGTCTGTCAATTTATGCATGCTCCTTGTCTTTCTCATTGGCAATCCATGAAACAGATCTTAATGTATTTGAAACAGACTCTGGATTATGGTCTGACTCTCGCTTCTTCTCTGCGCCTTTTTCTGGCTGCCTTCTTTGATGCCGATTGGGCAGGCTACCCCGACGACCGAAAATCTACCAATGGCTATTATTTATTCTATGACACAAATCTCATCTGCTGGAGTTAAAAAAACAAACTACTATCGCTTGGTCCAACACGGAGGCTGAATACAAGGCCTTGGCTCATGCTACGTGTGAATTAGTTTGGGTCCAATCCTTATTGTTTGAATTGGGAGTCTACTTATCTCAGCCACCCATTCTCTATTGTGATAATCTGGGGGCCACTTACTTATCTATGAATCCTGTGATGCATTTTCGAACCAAGTATGTCGACATTGATTATCATTTTGTTCGTGTCCATAACAAGTCTCTTCAAGTTTCCTTCCTTTCTAGTAAAGATCAGATCGCAGATGTCTTTACCAAGCCCCTGTCCATCACCAGAATTTGCACACTCAGATCGAGCCTCACAGTCCTGCCAGGCCTGTTGGGCTCGCCGGGGGGGGGGGGGGGGGGGTATCAGCAATAAGAAGACTTCCACCTCAGCAGCACAGAGTAAGTCATCTCCAGGCTAACTCAGCAACACTCAGCTCTCCACCTCAGCGGCTCCTCTAGAAGAATCCAGAAGGTGTCAACGAGTCATGTATTCCAGAAGAGTCTAGAATACTGTATTCTCTGCCATGTATTCCAGAAGAGTCTAGAATACACTCTGTAAAATATAAATACCTCATCATGACTAATGATTTTGGTGTTCTATCATTTTTCGTTCCTTCTAACTGGTAGAATCGTTTCTGTAGACTAATGCGGACGATTGTCTGTTTTTATAAAATACCAGAGAAGTAGCCTTGATGATGGTGTCGGAGTCGTAGGTCGTGATCTTCACATCCTCTAACGTTGACAGCAGCATATCGATGAAGTCAGCCTCCCTCGCTGCCACGCCGGACGATCTCTTCTCCCGGTGCTCCGCCATCCATCTGGACACCACGACGTTCATCTCCGCCGCGGTTCTCTTCATTACCCTCTCGTGCCCCTGCAAATCCAACCACTTAATAAACGGGATAGCATCTGAAGCTACAAACAGCCCCGTCAGGTAAAACAAGTCCAGCATGCACCGCCTGAACTCCCTCGCCTCCTTCTCCTCGGGCGACGTCGTCGCTGCCAAAGTATCGTTTCCCGGCGATCATCATCACCACGTTGTTAAACATCAGGTTCCCGAACCACTCCTTCATCTCCACTTTAATGGGCAGTTGATCGTTTTTGACCCATTGGGTGTACAGGAATTTTAACCTGGAATCCACCTCGCTCGCGGGGACATGCTTCAGCAGCTCCAGCCGGCGGTTGGAGAGAAGCTCCAGAGTGGCGATCTTCCGAATCTCTCGCCAGTAGGGTCCGTAGGGAGTGAAACCGAACATGGCGTAGTTGTAACCGAGAAGCTCAGCGGGGACGGCCGGCCAGAGCATTGTCGTTCACAGTGAAACACTCTCTGGCGGCATCCCTGCCGTTCACCACAATGGTCCGACGCATCCCCATCCAGAAGGTGAAGACGGGTCCGTGCTTTTCTGCCATGGCAGGGAAAGTTCGAACCAGTGGCTCCTTTGCTCCAAGAAGGTGGAGGTGACCGATAATCGGGAACCTTCCGGCCGTCCACTTTCTTCACTTTTCGACGTTGTTAGCCATAGATTGTATAGGACAAGCACTGCTACCAGCGAAACTAGTGCTTTTAGAAGCTGAAACAGATCCATGGTGGTCTTGCTAACGATCTTAACTGCGAGAAACAATCAAAGCTAGAGTGCAGTATTTAACATGATCAACCGTTGTTGCATTTCATTGTCAAGTATCTCAACAATATCATTTGGTGTTTGGATTTCAGGGATGAAGGACAAGATGTGGGCACTTGAGTCCTTGACCTGACTTTGAATATTCATGGATTTTTGTGAGCGATGGATTATTACAGAGTTGAAACTTGAAGTAAAGAGTAACCCGTCTGTTGAAGTTGTAAGGAGGGCAATATAATACTATTTATTTATTTGTTCTTTATTATGATTAAATTTCATTGTTCAGATACGAATTCAAGACGTCGAACACCTGAAGACCCATTTAAGAGAATATACAATGCATATCGGATTTTGAGATTTTCAACAAGATACTTATTTTATTTTAGTGCCAACAATCAACTCTGATTAAAATATTCTTTATTTTAATTTAGTATAGTTTTAAAATTCACCAAAAAACAGTGTGGTCCGAATTTGACTGGATTAATGGACTCCTTTGCCAACTTGTTTAGATAAATATTAATATGTGATATGATATCTCTTTGAAAACAAAAGTGTTTAGTTTAATAGTTCAAAGGGATACCTGGATTTATGTGATCAACAGCTTTAAGTTTAGGGCTGTCAATTTTTTTTTTGTGAGTTTATTAAAGGAAGAAAAAATTGGTTATTTTACCTATTTATTAAATGGAACTTTGGGCCATATCTTCGGATTTCGGAAGAGCAGAAAATAGCAGAAAGATGAGTTTTCGCTCTTCAATGTTCTCTTTGAAAAGGAAGGAAAATCGAATTGTATAGCCCTTGATTTTAAATAATACTGTCTCAGATGACATTGTTTGTTGATAAATTTGCTGCGTTCTCCCTCGCTCTTTGAGTCTTGCTGCCTCCGCCATGTGTCCATGAAGACTAGTAACTCTCGGTCTTTCTCATGACTTGTCACATTTTACCTCCCCATTCACTTTTTGTTTTTTTTGAGATGTTGCACTTAGTTATGTATAATTAGATGTTTTATTTTCACTTTAGCATCAAACGGTTCTTCTAATGCATGGTTGTATTTGATTGTTTCATTTTCTTATTATGGTTTCGTAATGGATGAATAGTAAAGATAACCATTGTAGTTTATGTAGTTGTGAGTGTGGCATATGCTGAATGTCGTGCAACAATATGGTATTATAAAAATTGTTGACAAACTGATCTTGAAGGGAAGTAATAATGGTATTAGAACACTCATGGAGTGGTTTAAATGTTCAAATGACAAAAATTATCGTTATGCGAGTTAATGCAGCAAATAGTAAAGTTCATCTATATAGTTGATCATAATTGGAAGAACCATCCAATGAATAGCTAATGTCTCAATCAGAGAGACACAATAGCAATAGTTGAAAAAGGTTTGGGCCCATATATCACATACCAAATAATGAAAATCCCTTAAAAGGTCACATAAAATAATCCGATGCGAGTCCATTTGAAAGTTGTGCACCAAATAATATGTTGATCGAAGAATAATAATCCGAGTCAATAAATGTGTCACATTGAGTCACAGAGATTGGGTTGAGATGACTGAGTTAGGCTCACCCGTATCGAGTTGACTCTGTCCGTGTTGAGTTGAACCGACCTGAGTTAACCCGACTTGATGGGTTAACCCGAGCGGAATAGAGTCAACCTAGTTGTCTGCTTGC
The DNA here is from genome assembly GCF_029961685.1 of Aristolochia californica. Classification (NCBI taxonomy): domain Eukaryota; kingdom Viridiplantae; phylum Streptophyta; class Magnoliopsida; order Piperales; family Aristolochiaceae; genus Aristolochia; species Aristolochia californica. The sequence goes on from NW_027182257.1 coordinate 6,745,963, forward strand.
TGGGTTAACCCGACAGATTAAATGAACTTCTTCTTCCTCCATCAATGTTTACGTCCTTTGAGTCTCCACGTCTTTGTAATCTCGACTGGGAGCGGGAACTCATATTCCCACTAGGGCAACTAACATTGTTCACCCAATTCTTGCTCTTGAATGACAACACAAATTTAATTTCAGTTGAGCCCTCATCAGCGGCAATTCCGTCTTCTTCACCAACAATATCGATTATCACCTTCCAGCATTGTTAAGTCCAATTTCCCAACGACGATGGTGGATTTCTCGGAGGTGACTAGTCAAGTGAAAATAGCAACTGAGAAATCATGGCAACACTTGCACGAAATTCAAAAGTTGAAATGGACTGCAACGAAGCTAGCGTTAACATGCGATGGAGACGAGCTAGAGAGGTTTCCCGTAATAAGAAACAACACCGGGAATCAATCAGAAAACCAAAGATGCCCAAAGGAGGAGTTCCCGAAAAAAAACTGCTCCCAGGAAATTAACAACTTGATGAAGTTTGAATAATAAAGATTAATCAAGCTATAGAGACGTCCAAAAATGCAACAGAGATCTTCACATGGAGGGGAATAATTCCATAAATAATTCAATCTAGAAATGAATAAGCCTAGAAATCAGCCATGTTGACAAATTTTTATTTGAAAATTTAATCTCGATAGATTTCAGAGTGTTGTCAATGACCAGCTGGAGCTTATTTTGAGCAATGATTCGATTGAAAAAAATCAATGAGAGAAGATTACGGTAACTTCAACTTGGGATTTCGCTAGATTAAGCTCACTACTACATACGACTTCCAAAAATAAATCAAGTAGCAATGCAACAGTGGCTCTGTTTATACATGATAAAATTAACAAAGCCAATCATGATCTTCTAATCAAGCTCCAACTGAGAAGATAGAATAATTTTTGAAGCAGAGCAATACGACTTCCAAAATAAACTCACCCATGAGGATTGAGCCAGAGAGGAAGATGACAGAGGCAACACAAAAAGTTATCTTATTCCAATCCAGTCAGAGGTTCTCCATGCAACCAGAAACCCAACGAAAGGACAAAAGTTTAGAATCCCTGCACGGACTTCACCTTGAACGTCTATTATTCTTCTCCTCAAGTTAAATAGATTGCTACGACCATGAGGGTACTTTTCTTACTCATGACCCGAAGCATATGCTCAAGATGAAGAAGATCTTCGTATCTGGAAAGAGATCATGGGACTCTTCCTCCTCTGTGCAGATCTAATGATGATCTATATGTTGTGTGAAATTTATGCATGGAAGCTTGTATCACACCTTACTCTGAACAAAACCAAAGGGCTCGTGGAAGTGGATTGCTTCCATGGCCAGCTTGATTAACTATTGCTCTTCCACATCTTGCTGATTTTGGCTATTCTAACAACATGTTTGAGAAAGACATCAAAATATGGTAGCATAAGGTTGAGAACCATTGGAATCTGTATGGACAAAATGTTAGGTAAAATACTCTAAGAGATATGATGGATGTTAAAGATGTTGTAAAAATGAGCATTCTCTCAAGAAGGTTGCCATTGAGATTCCAATATCAAAATAATGCTAATTGGAAGAATTAATAAAAAAAAAACAAAATGGGTTGGCCAACTTTGAATGATCAACCTAGACAACAAGATAGAAATTCTAAAAAACCATACTATGAGTCCTAAAAATCAATACTCTGATACCTTGTTGATTTTCAGGACTCCATGGATTTAAATCATGGAGAAAAGGAGACATGACATATTGAGAGAAAACAAGAGGAAGAAAGAGGTTATGGACTTGCGTTCTAACCCTCTTCCCGAGGCTCAATTTATAGATTAATATAATAATAACCCTAAAAATTAAACTAATTACATCAATGCCATCTTCATGAGATGAATCTTTATGAGAGAACTCCTTATTTACCATCATGCCACCATTGTGTGGGCATATGGGTCTTGAGCTTATCTTCTACCTCTCTTGGATGTGTTGGCCTTTCTTGGTCTAGTGGGCTTAATGCCCATCTTCTACACTTGAACGTGTAGGTCTTCCTTGGTCTTGTGGGCTTGGGCCCATCTTCCAATAAATTTGAACTAAGTTTTAAAATGATACCCAGTCCTATCCGGATCTATAAGCATTCTTTGTTGGTTTTGATATATGATTTGCTACAACTATCAAATGGAGCTCCTAGCTCTTCCAGGAGGTGTAGACATTCTATTGCTCCTTGTGTGGTGGAGTTTTATCGCTCCTTACTAGCAGTACATCCTTTGTCGGTGCAAAGAAAAATGTATAAAATAAGCGGTTTAGTATTTTTTATATTTCCTATTAATAGGGATTGGGGATTGCCTCAAAGCCTAACATAGCATGTAGGATTTGCTTCTCTATTTGGAATTTGAGCTGAGTTTTAAAATATTACTTGGTCCTATCCAAATTTGTAATCCTAACTGTTGATTTTGATCTGTCCCTTGTTGCAACTACCAACAGGATCTCACAGGTCTTCCTAGAGTTGTATGTTCCGGTTTCAAGATTAGATATAAAAGAAGAATGTTCGTCAAAATGTATCAGCAACTGATTAAAAGGCTAGGGCTCGAAATCCTTTCCCATTTTTGCCTATTTCCTTTCCATCAGTGATTCTTCTTCTACTCCTTATTTTTCTCCATCGGGTCTCTAATTTCAAACTTCTTTCACTCTTCTTGAATCTCTAGTCTCCTTTTGCAATTTTCCATACTTTGAGAATACAGGAGACTTTGATTTCTTGATGGCAGACAGAGATCCAAGTGTAGAAGAAAACTCCTTCCTTTGGTCCTTGACATTTTCTTTGTCCTTGCTCTGTTTAATGTGACATCAAAGCTTTTATAGACTCATCCTAGTTTTGTGGTTGACCAGTTCCCCTGTGATATCCGGGCTTTTATGCAAGTATATTTTGAACTATTTTAGTTTTTTCTTCCAAAGTATGGTATATGATATTTTGATTTATTTTGGTGGAGTTTTTTTATAATCGAGTGAATCATTACTGGAACACTGTAAAATTTTGTAGGCCGTTTGTGAATGGTCTATTGATTCTAGTGTTGAAATTGACCAACTGTGGAATATAACTAACTAATTGAAAAAGTGTCACATTTCATATATCCTTTTAGGGTCTTTTATATGGAAGAAACATACATTCTTGGAGTCGACTTGCCTTTATGGGCAAGTGAGTTCTATAGATGTTGAGCTCTGTTCTTTTTATAAAGTTATAGGTCATGATCACCACCAAGACATCTGATTACTATGTTTTGATAGCACAAGATGTACCTGCTTGAAGTGTTCTTGTCTTGTATACTGACGAAAAAACTTTATGGAATCAATATCTAATTTCCCTCATGTACATTATGATTTTGCATAAATGTGGGACCAATTATTGGTTACGGAGATCGAGGTACATGTGCTAAAAGGAAGTGACCCAAACTCCTAAAAGAAGTATTGAGTTGGTCAAACTTTTATATTGATGTTTTAAGTAACTCATATCTAGTTTTAACTATGAAAAATACCGATGTTGAATTGTACTTAGTGTACCTTAGACACTAAATACAAATAAAACCCAATAAACATTAATTTGTGTTGATACAAGTTAAATGCTTTAAAAAGAAAGAGCATCTACTATAAAGGAATGAATGAAACAATGGTTGATTCAAATACTTTTGCTGAATTGTTGGGCAACTTAAATAATTGTTTTTACTTGCTAAAAATGATTAAAGTTGGTGTTTTAATATGGCCGGGCATCTAATCATACACATCCAAAGGTTAGTCACATAAAATATTAAACTAGCTGGGAATGTCCACAAACATATGATAACATTTCTTGTAGCCATATAAACATGTAAAAGTTTTGAAGGGTGAAAAAGTGAAGCCGGTCTTTCCCACAAAAAAAGAAAAGAAAAGAAAAGAGGAAGTCAAGGAGGTGTTGGTAATCTCCATTAGGCTACTTTTCGAGTTCTTTGTAGCCATGCAATATAAGCTTCTTGAAGATTTGGAATTGTTTGTGTAGGAGACTTTTATCTAGATTTAATGGTTATGAGCGAGCAAACTAAAGAACTAATAAGACACCTATATCTTATCAATGACCATTTCTATATGATAAATGATTCAAAATTTGGTATGGTAATTGTGTTAAATTGTGGAGCCTAATCAACACCTTATATTGATATTAGGGGATTTCACTCTTGTATTACGCTTGCCCTAAATTTTTCTTTATATTTGAGGTGTCGCTATTAGGGTTTATAATCACGGAGAAGGATCTCGAGTTGCAACCTGAGAGAGGTTAAAGAAAAATACCTGTGAGTGTGTGCGATTTCTCTTGTAAACTATTTCATCTTCATAGTGGATCTTTGATTTTTTCCTAGTCTACTTTTATTCCTTTATTGGGTTTTCTTGGTTAATCTTTGTTTCAAAACTTATAAATTATTTTCCATTTTTTATTTCAAATGAATTATTTTTCTTTATATTTAAATTAGTTTCCTAAACCCTAAATGAATCTAGTGGTATATTTGAGTTATAATGAATGAAAATTAATCTTCATCATGGTTGAATATAACTTCATATAACAATCCCTTAGATTAGAGAAAAAGCCAGATGTGAAAAAGCAGTAGCGACCTGGTCATGCTGCCAGGCCATAAGAGCAGTAATTACATCTCTACCTAAAAATGCTACAATTAATTAAAGATGTAATAGATAGTTAGACATACAATCCTTGCTACATTTCATTAAGGATAGTGGTGGAATAAGGTAGAACAATAGGAACATGTTGGCAAATGGTTTTTAAAAACACACGAAAAAGGGGGAAGAGACGAAGTAGAAGAGCTAGGGGTGACACCAAGTCAAATGGGCTCGCAAACCATTTGAGCACAACTCAGTTCAGTTTTTACTTGAGCTTGGCTCGAGCTCAAACTTGAAATAAGGCTCGTTAAGTATAACAAGCCAAACTCAAGATTTTCCAAGTTCAACTTGTTTGCACATGAGCCGATTCGTTAACACATATTTTCTTACAAAAAATATCCTTTATTCTAATTGCTTTCGTCAATTCCCTCTCTAGTTGGTTAATAGATACTCTTATTTACCTAAAACGTTAAAGAGGATCGATAGTTCAACCCTTTTGAGTCCCTCAATATCTATGTTGTTGTTTGTCAATGGAATAAACACTATTGATGGAGGTATTTGCTCTTTCATTTAGGTCCATTAAGCTAGTTAGTTTACATTAGTTTGCTCCATTACAAAGTCTTGGACTACTCTACGATAGCTTGTAGTTCAATGGTACTAAGTTTATCACAATAATTTTTTTTATTTATTCTTGTAAGTTTTTATTTTTATAGTTTAAAATATATGTTAAAGATCGAACCCGCTTAAGTTTGAGCCAAAACTCGGTTAAAAGTTTTGGGTTCAAGCTTTGAAGTATTTAGATCAAGCCAAGCTCAAACATATGCAACCGTGCCCCTCCAAATCTCTTCTACCGTTGTCTCTATTTTCTTGTCGTGAGCCACTGTCCCTCTCGATTTCTCTCGTTGTCTCTTTCTCTCATTGTCCCTCCCTTAGAACCTAACCCTAAATTTCTATCATCTCAACCTTGCTGCCTTTCTCTCTAACCCTAATTGCTCTCATCTCATCCTGGTTGCCCCCTATCTTGAAACCTCAACCCTAAATTTCTCTAATCTAAATCCTAAATCTATCATCCCGACCCAAAAATTCTCCCAATTTTTGTAATTTGAAATAAAAAAAAATAAAGGGATAGACCTAACATTTGGATTTTTTAAAATTTTTGTCAAATTTTTAAATTTTTGAAAATTTAGGGTTTTCTAAATTGTTCGATATTATACTTTTGTAATTTATGTGTTTAGTGTTGACATTGAATATTTAGTTTAATAAATTCTTTTAATAATGAAATAATAAATTTATTGAAATTGGATTGGTAATGAATTAATTTTTGTATTTAATTGTGTTAGTTTATATAATTTAATTAAATTATTTGAATTAAATGTATTAATTGGGTTTTTGTTAATAATATTTACTTTATATTTAATTTCTGGATTAGTTTATTTAACTAATTATGTATGTATTTATATTTATTGATTTAATTGATATTGAATATTTGTATATCTTTAATTTTTGTATTACTTTAATTGTTGTTATGATTTAATTTCTGTATTTAATTGTATTATTTAATTTAATTTCATGTTATGATATAATTTAAATGAATTCATGTTAATTGATGATTTGTTGAATTCAATCCATGTTACATTTCATAAGGATAGTTGAGGAATAATGAAATAAAATGGAAAGATAGGGGCATTTTGGTTCTTCCATAGAAAGTGATTTAAAAAAACACGAAAAGGGGGAAAGAGGAGAAGTAAAACAACAACAATGGGAGCTCAGGAACATGACGACAACAATGGGAGCTCGGGAAGGTTCATTCGACTTTAGGGTTTGGAGAGCGAGAAAGGGAGCATCTATTGGGTGTTTGGATGGAATAGATGGTTGTATTTCCTACTTCATTTTCTCTTTGTCTACTTCCAGTTAATATCGTTTGAGATTTTGAGGGGTTAGGGTCTTAGGTGTTTAGGGGTTTATACAACGTCCTCGAAATGCCCTTCTATGCTCACCGTCATCTTCGCCGTCTAATATTTTTTACATGGCAAACTTGGTTATCATCCATGTAGTACCTATAATTATCGATTTAAATATTTATTAATTAAATAAATTTGAAAAAATATTTTAGAGTTTAAAAATAAAATTTATCGGTACACTTTTATTACCTTATATTTACAATAATAAAATATAAAATATGTATATTGATTAATTAAAAAATCTTACTCTTACCTATTTAACATCTCTTATTAACGATTTAAAATATTTATTAATTAAAAAATATTATAAAATTTTATTTTAGAGTTTAAAAATAAATTTTATTTGTACACTATTTATTATTTTATATTTAAAATAATAAAAATAAAATAACTAACTAATTAATTAAAAGTCATACTCTTACCTATTTAACACCAGTTATTATAGATTAAAAATATTTATTAATTGACAATTATTAGAAAAAAAAATTTAGAGTTTAAAAATAAAATTTATTGGTACATTTTTTACCCTTATTTTAAAATAATAAATTATAAAAAAAGTATATTAATTAATTTTCTTTCATTTTTAATTAATTAATATACTTATTTTATATTTTATTATTGTAAATATCAGGTAGTATAATGTGTACTAATAAATTTGATTTTTAAACACTAAAATATTTTTTTAATATATTTTTTAATAATAAATATTTTAAAAAAATAATAAATTGTGTAAAATAGGTAAGAGTAATATTTTTTAATTAATTAATATAATTATTATTTTTTTAAATCTAAGGTAATCATTAGTGAACCAATAAATTTTATTTTTAAACTCTAAAATAAAATTTTCAAATATTTTTTCAATTAATAAATATTTTAAATCAATAATATAATATGTAAAATAGGTAAGAGTAAGATTTTTTCTTAGTTACTATAATTATTTTTATATTTTATTATTTTAAATATAAGGTAATTAAAAGTGTACCGATAAATTTTTTTTTGAACTAAAATAATTTTTTCAAATAGTTTTTAATTAATAAATATTTTGAATCAATAATAATAGGTACTACATGAATGATGATGTGGTTTGCCACCTAATACTTTAAACTGGCCTTGAGGGTTTTTGTATCATTTAATGACTTGACTTATGATTTGTCATCCTATATGGATGATGACATGTCTTGAAGATGACGTGTCGTTGGACTCATCGGGTGCTGATTTGTAATGATGTTGTGGTACCACATAATCGGTCAAAGTATACATATTATTTTTGACTGTACATATATGTAGTTGACCGATCAAAGTTGAATATTTTTGTAAATAAGTTAAAAAGTTAGTTATTTGTCTAATTATGTTTAAAAATTTAGGTAATATCCTAAAATTCCCTTGATTCTTTTTGGAGTTTTGTAGTCCATTGAAACTTGTAACCGTCCAATGTCTGGCTCCATGTTCAAGATACTTTTCTAAGATGGTTAGTGGCTTAGAGTAAATTCTTTCCTGCTTTTTGAGTGATGTATCTCAGCTCCTGTCTTGCCGAATTCAACAGCAAAGGTGGAGATGTCTTTGTTCACTGCTTCGTTTTGTTGCAACTGCTAGAGTAAAAAACATCTGCGGAATCCATGCACGATTCCTCGGATATTATTGCATTGCGATCAAATCCTTACCCAAATCAAGGCAATACTGGTTCCGAAGGTGCTCTCCTCACCATTGCTGTTTCTGCCATTTCCAAGTGAACACAACCAATTGTTCTTCCACTCGTACTCCTAGAAACAGGTGCTCGATTGCAGATTGCCTTCATGTCTTATCATGGAATTGTAAGCAATTAAGGATGACTAGTTCTGCACCATCGATGCTTCCCTGGACATACCAACGGGATATGGTATCCGTATGGCGAGAGGTTCGAACCGAGCGGGCTCGCGAGCGGCTCGAATTTGGTATCTCTCGGGTTCGAGCCGAGTTCGCGAACCAAAATTGGCTCGCTTGAGGTAACGAGCCGAACTCGACCGAATCCAGGTTCGGCTTGAAAGTTCGTGAACCGGCTCGTTAATGGGCGAGTCATGGGATCGACATCGGGAGAGCAGGAGGGGGGGGGGGGGGGGGGGGGGGGGGGGAAGCGGCGAGCCCCTCCTGTCCGCAGCTTTGGCTGCCTCTGTCGCCGCCGATAGCTCCTCACTGGCTGCTACATCCCCTTCTCTCCGATTTCTTCGCCTCCGCTTCCATCACCACTGCCTCCGTCGTCGACGACAGGTCCTTGCCGGCGTTGCACCTTCGCTTTGTGTCGTCTCGGCGGAAAACCAGAGTGAGAGTTGACGATGGAGAAATAATTTCGTTCCTCAAGACCTAAGTTGGGAGAAGACGATTTCGCACGTGTGAGATCTAACAGACGATTTCGCACGTGTGAGATCTAAACTGATGATTTCGCATGTGTGAGATCATAAACAAGTAAAAAAAAAACCTTTTGTCCCTTCCTCGTCGCTCTTCAAAAAATTGAAAAAAGACATTTTAGTAGAAATACGTTTCCAGAGATTATTAGTGGTTTTTTCAATAAATGTTAAAAAAACATTTTAGTAGAAATATAGGGACCATTAGTGCTTCATGTTTTTTGGAAATATTTTTCTAATTAGAAATTTTTATTAAAAAATCATATAATTTTCTAAGTAAATTTTTTTGCCAAGATGGGCTAGAAAATCGTATAATTTTTTTTTGAATAAGTATTTGATAGTTGATGCTATAATACTTTTATCATGAGGTAATTTTCATAGCAATTTTGTGTTTGACATTTTATTTAATTAAAAATTTATCGATAAGTATAGTAATATTTTAGATCGATTATTAATTTTTATTTATTTCTAAAGTGGCAATAAGAGGTCCATTTAATTTTCCTAAGAAAATTTTAAAATATTTATAGTAATTTTCTAGTAAGTCTCTAATAGTAATAGGATTTTATTTAAAGGTTTTTTTTGAAAATGTGTATCCTAGGAAAAACATTTCTAGTTTTTCCTAGAATATAAATTTTCAATCAGGGCACCAAGGAGGCCATAGTAAATTTATGGCCAGATTCAAAAATTACAAAATAAACTAGATAACATTTGGGGTAAAAAAGATTAATATTGGTGGTTTCTAATCTATTATCGAGATTCAATCCCAAACCTCCCCTATCATTCTTTTTTAAAAAATGTATGCATAATTTTATAGATAATTTATTTGACATATATTTTATGTAGAGTATTAAATGTAGGTTAACCTCGAACTCGGCTAGAGCTCGAGCTCAAACTCAAACTCAGTTAAAATTATTAGGCTCGAGCTCGATTGCAATTTTATAGTTTGTAAATTTATAATAGATTTATAGTTTTTATTTGGGTGATTGTAAATTGATAGTGATATTTCATTTAATTTTGTTGTGTTTGATTATTGTTTGGAGTTTATTCATAATGTTATGCAGTGTATGGAGTGTTTAGACTATTTTATGGAGTGTATAAACAATTTCATGGAGTGTTTATGGAATGTTTATGCAGGTATTATGTATATAGATTATGCCCAATTTTAAGTAGAGGTTATGCTAAATTTTATACCGGTATTATATACATAGATTGTGCTCAATTTTAAGTAGAGGTCATGCCCAATCTTATACATGTATTATATATATAGGTTATGCCCAATTTTATGTAAAATGTATGCATAATTTTATATACAATTTATTTGATATATTTTTTTTGAAGAGTTTTAAATGTATGTTGAAGCTCGAGCTCGATGACAATTTTAGGCTTGAGATGAGGCTCGGCTCGAACATAGGCAGGTTCGGGGTTGGCTCGGCTCGATCCCACCCCTACCTGAAGCCTTGTCCGTATCAGAATCCTCTCATCCAAAAACATTGAGGTTGCCAGGCGATCTGTGAATAAGCTTCCTGTTTAATTGTTGTACCTGTATGACCTATTGAATGTTGGTCGAGAGGAGAAGGTGGAGATTTTTTTTTTTTTTTTTGGATGTGAGATCCTGGAAGTATCTTGAATTTGGCCTGGAGGCTATTTCTGGCATTTTTTACCGGATCTGCTAATTTAATTAGTTCAATTTACTTCAACTACCAAAACAGCCAAGCTAATATGTTTCTCAATTATATTTTATATAACACTTATGATACAACCCCATTAATTGGATTCCATTAATGGGTAACAGATATGAACCGAGCCCTTGTCCTGAATAAAAAAATTCAACAAAATATATTTTTTAAATGGAAGATGAATGTTAAATCAAGAGCTCCTCCAGGTAGACATAAGTGGGCTGCAGGCTTTCCAAAATGGCATGTTACTGAGAAAACTATGAAAGAAGGTAGACATTAGAGACTTTATAGTTTCATCCGTGTTTTTTTACTCGGTCAAGGCCACCTAACATATTATATATATTTCAGCTGGTTTGGACAGACTTAGTATTTGTTCCTCTTGTATCTACTGATAATAATATTGGAGTCATACTGCCACAATGGTTTTGTCCTACTATTCTTGGCAGTCATTTTTATTGGGTCAGTGGACTTATGCTTTGTGCCATGAATACCTTATAATTCTCGGGACTACACTACAAAAACTAGTCTTCATTATATAACTATGTTTTATTAATAAACTAGCCAATTGAATCGGAAGTAATCGGACTCGATCCCTTACTTTACAAGTCTTAGCTCATTTGGATCAAACTGAGTTGATCAATTTTGATTTACTCGTTCCCTAAACCCTAAGCAATCAACCCCAATTCTGGTTTACTCTTTAATTGAGCTTAGTGTTTATGAGCTTTTACTTTTTACTTATTATCTTTTGTGATAGAGAAATTGATCTTATACTTAGACATCAAAATATTCACTTTAATATTTGATTTTGATGGGTCATTTGTACAGTTATTAGAATTTGAGGGCAGAGTTTCAAAAATTCAAGTTCTTAAATGTTTTTTGTTTGAAATTCTTAATGATTATAGTTGCTTGAGTACATTGAATTAGTTCCATAGTACTTCAAAATCAATTATAAGCTCAAGTACGAAGTATTCAAATAAAACCAAATGTTTTTAGTTTGAAATTCTTAATGATCATTTTGTTGGTGAAGAAAGCCGTTAACTTTGGGCCATATCTTCAAATTTTGGAATAGCGTAAAATAGCAGAAAGATGAGTTTTCGTTCTTCAATGTTCTCTTCAGAAGGAAGGAAAATAGAATTGTATAGCCCTCGATTTTAAATAACACCATCTCAGATGACATTGTTTGCCGATAAATTTGCTGCGTTCTCCCTCGCCCTTTGAGTCTTGCTATGTCCGCCATGCGTCCATGAAGACCAGTAACTTTGGGTCTTTCTCATGGCTTGTCACATTTTGCCTCCCCATTCGCTTTATGTTGAGATGTTGCACTTAGTTATGTATAATTAGATGTTTTATTTTCACTTTAGCATCAAACGTACCTTCTTCTAATGCATGGTTGTACTTGATTCTTTCATTTTCTTATTATGGTTTTCCTAATGGATGAATAGTAAAGATAACCATTGTAGTTTATCACAAACTCATATTCTTCACTCAATTTATTATCTTCAAACCCTAGCCACTTCTACCAAATCTGTTTTTCTCCTTGTATCTTCCCCCGAAGAGAAGAGTAGGATATTGGGGAAAAAAATGTCTCATATTCCAAGAAAGTAACATCATAGTGACATAGGAGCACTTAGTGATAGGGTTGTAACATCGATATCCCTTTTAATGTGTCCATACTCCAACAAAATACAAAGCATCGCACATGGATCTAGCTTATTGAGATGATTTTTATGAAGATGAACAAAAGCCACACATCCAAAGATTTGTGGAGGAATCACCAAAAGATTAGGTAGGGAAGCATGGTTGGAGAGACTTGTAGTGGGGTCTTAAGGTTTAAGACATTTGAAGGCATCTGATTTAATAGGTGTACTACTGTGGTGACGACATCGTCCCAATACCTACTTGGCATATGTGCTCCAATTAAGAGAGCACGTACTGTTTCTAAGATATGTTTGTTCTTTCGCTCAACAGTTCCATTTTGTTATTGCATTGCAATATACAAAGTTTCATGTAAAAGTTCATGAATCTGAAAGTAAACTTGAAATTCCTAGTTGATATATTCTCCACCATTATCAGAACAAAGAATCCGAATTTTAGAGGAAAATTGTGTTAGAACCATGGCACGAAAAGACCAAAAGACACTAAACACATCATCATTATGTTTTAGCATGTACAACCAATTCATTCGAGTGTTAACATCTACAAATGTGCCAAACATCAAAGTGAATTAAAGTAAAAATAATTTCACTTTTATTTAAGCTTATTAGATAAGGTGCACAATGACTTTTGGCCAAAAAGCAAGTATGAGATTTGAAGTTTGAATCACGTGATCTTTAAATAAAGCTAAAAACAAATACTTCATATACCCAAATGATTGAATATCCCAAACGGCGGTGCCATAGCCAGATCTGTCTCTCTTTGATATTAATCACATGTTGAATATTATTAGCTCTAGCAGAATTAAAATAATCCATGTAGTACTACGATTCTGGATACCCATATAACTTAAAACAAGTATCACGGGGGTATTTCAGTTTTCCACAATGAGTACATCCTCCTTTCAGATTTTCCTTTGTCTGGGAAGTGGTATTCAATTTTTCATTCCCTTTAGAAGAATACTTATGGAGTAAAGATGACTATTGTTGCCCCATCTTGATTCCTCTATATGCTATAATAGCTCCAATTGTATTTTCTATTCCTGTTATCATCATTGCTTATCTAATGTCTTTTCTATGAATGTGAGCATATGTCTGTTCTACTATAGGAAACAGTTGCAGTTGCAACACATTACTCCCAATCTTATGTAGCTAATCCTCCAATTTATCAAGAAAAGTATAGAATATCTTCTTGTATGATGGAATTATATTTTTGTATATCAACGTCGCACTCCACCAGGTTAGGACAGCTAAAATATATTTCTCTCCACAAACCTTAAAGATCATTATAATATTTTTCAATGGACCCTTTGAATTGTCTCATTCTAGTCACCCATCTTTTTAAATTATATACTTGAGAAGTGTTAGTTCCATCATAAAATATTATAACGATAGATTCTCATACCATTTTTGTATTTGGAAATCGAAAAAAATTCTTGATCAAAGACAGTTCCATTGAGTTGATCAACCACTCTTTTACAATTGTGTTTTGGTTTTCCAATGGTTTAAATCTTGTAACCATTTTCATCCAATGACTCTAATCATGATCCATTCCCAACAGTCGAATTGATACGATAAAAAAAGACTCATCCTCATCCTACTTTGGCTCCACATGTCACACATGTAACATGCATGCCCACCCAAACATATGCGAACATGCGTGGCCACACACGTACAAGACCACACGTACGTGCAAGCATGAGAACCTTGCACTCATGTGAGTGAGTCTTACGTGAACTCAAGTAGAACTAGTAGGTAGCTATATTCACACAAGTAATACCCAGTACAAAATGTATGCTGATATGTGCAAAAATGTTAAAGAATTTAATGAGGGAGCAACTATCTTCGGGGCAAGATCTAAAGTTGCAAGCCCGTAGTGTAGAACCATTTAAGGTGCTAAAAAGAGTGGGAACTAACACCTATGTTGTTGATTTGCCACCTGAATTTGGCATTCACTCCTCATTTAACATTAAGGATTTGATTGCGTACATGAGTCCTCCGTCCGTTCCCGATGATCCATTATGTCCAACTCTACCACTTCATCCGATACATATATGACTAATAGAAAATTAAATCGTTGATTAAAGAATGAGGAACGAGCCAAGTTATCGAGAACTAAATTCAGAAATTGGACTCAACACCTACTGATTTTCTATAAATTATACTCTTGTTTATGCTTTTATACTTCTTGTCATTTCTCATAGTTGATCCCTCACTTAGGTCCTTGAAATTGGGAGTGGCCTAGGGGTGAGTCCAACCCCTAACTTGACCTTAGAATGAAGCCAACTCAGCTGAGTTGATAATTAAAATATTGTTAAATTAGTGTTTAAGAGTGATAATTAAAATATTGTAAAAATAGACATTATAAAAGTATACATTTTTGTTTAAGTATTTTATTTTTTAAATTAATTAGTACACAATTAATTTTAAGACATAATTATTGTATTATTTTAGACTAAACTACAATCTATCTTAATTTATTAGTAAAATATCTTATTTAATTAGTTATTATATTAAATTATTTTACTATTATATTAAATTACTTATTATAACAGTAACCATGTTTATTTAGCTTTATTATCTATTTAGGTATATTATAAAAAGTAATTCATTTTTTTGTTTACACAATATTTTTCATTTTGGACACTAACACTGGAAAGTGTTTTCCAGTGCACTTTACATTTAGTACACTAACAGGAAAAAGTGATTCACTTTCCATTTCACTTTCACTTTTACTTCCACTTTCCCTTCGCCCCTTAAAGTGCACTAACCCCCTTAGTGACTGATAGAGTCTACACTCCAAAAGTTACTTAGAGCAAAAGATTTCTAGAGATTAAGCTAAATTAAAGTAAACGATCATCATGGATTGAGTGAGTTAAAATAATGTATAAAGACTGACATGGCAAACTCACAAGGTTCGATTCAACTGATTCAATTGCTATTTGAACCAGATAAGGTCAATATTGTGTCATAACTAAAAACCAAAAATAAATTTGATTAGGGGAAGAATTTGTGTTTGCCAGTTTAGTATTAGAGAAGAGGAAAGGGAGCATAGCACCGACCCTCCTCCCTTCTTCTGCCGAAGGGGCCCTTCTTCGTCTGCAAAAAAAAAAAGGTAGAACGCTCTCCCCCTCCCTCCGCATTTTGCACAACAGCGGGGAGGGCGGCATATTCTTCTTCCATAAACTAATCATAAAGGGGAGGGACGGCCACCTATTCCCTCTCCTTTGGTGGTGTCGACATTTTCATTTTCATCAGTTTCGGCATAACCATTTCAACTACACCAGATTATTTGAAACTGATGTAACAAAGAGGACTATTGTCAATTTCCTCATCACCCTACTCCAATAAACACCCCAGTAACAATAACGCATCTCGAACCCTTTCAGGATGTAGCTGCCGTTGACTTCCACATCAAACAAGGCATGGCAGTTCTCAAGCTCCTCCACTCCAATTCCAATCTAGTCAACGTCTTCAAATACAGCCCCCTCACCTTCCATTTCTTCGTCTCATCAATTCTCAACTCGTCAATATTTCATTTCTCAATGGAAAAGGTACTCCGAGCAAGGAAGCCTGAGGGGATAGAGCCATGTTGGACCATTTCTCTTCTCAATTCCCTTAGGTACAACTCATGAAGACAGGTAGGAGGAGAGAGTTGATCAAGCTGTAAGTCTTAAACATGAATTTCTAATACAATATGAAATTCATTATAAATTAAACGGAAGATAAATCATACCTCCGTCCATACGCTTCAAATTCCTTCGCTTCTGTTTTCTCGGTGCTTCCGATCTCTTGGCACTCACGGCGATGGCACTGAACTGAAGGGGAATGAGAGTGACGAGACAGGGGACCGAAAACCATTCTTAACCGAAAACCAACCTCCCATCAAGGTTCATGGTTTCGAGTTACCGAGGGAGTTGCAACTGCCGGAAGTTGCAACTGCCAGAAGTTTGAGACCACGTAATGAGAAAACCGTTTCTCATAAAAACGGTTTACATTCTCCCACTTGGTCCAAACTTCTAATATAATCTTAAACCCATCGATAATCTGAATTTAAGTAATAAATACATGAATCATGGCGATAGGTCCTCTAATGACAAGTATTATCTTCCATGTATTACTATGTATGTATTACTTATACTTTATGAATAAACCCTATGTTTACTCTTGGTCCAACACAGATGAATTTTCTCACAATTAAAGTGCACATAAATATGAGAAAAAAACATCACATTAATTAAGAATTTCACTGAAATAACATTGTTCATACAATGAAAATATTTACATAATGGAACCAAGTCCCATATTCACAACATGATCCTTGAATTTAAACGGTGGCATGCCCTTAGTCAAAGGATCTGCGATCATAAAGTCAGTGCTGACGTGCTCAATGACCACTTTCTTTTCTTTAACACGTTCTCTTATGGCCAAATACTTAATGTCGATGTGTTTACTTCGACTTCCACTTTTGTTGTTCTTGGCCATAAAAACAACAGCTGAATTATCGCAATATATTCTTAATGGCCTAGAGATAGAATCCATAATTCTAAGCCCAGAAATGAAACTCTTAAGCCATACACCATGTGAAGTCGCCTCAAAACAGGAAACTAACTCGGCTTCCATAGTCGACGTGGCGGTCAAAGTCTGTTTGGCACTCCTCCATGATATTGCTCCACTGGCCAACAAGAAAATGTATCCTGATGTTGATTTGCGGGAATCAACACAGCCAGCAAAGTCAGAATCTGAGTAACCAATGACATCTAAATTGTCCGTCCGCCTATACCTCAGCATGTAGTCTTTGGTTCCTTGAAGGTACCTCATGACTTTCTTTGCAGCTCTCCAGTGGTCTAACCCGGGATTACTCTGATATCGCCCCAACATCCCAACAGCAAATGCAATATCAGGTCTTGTACAGACTTGAACATACATTAGGCTTCCAACAACAGAAGCATATGGAATGCTCTTCATTTGTTCCCTTTCAAGGTCCTTCTTCGGGCATTGGTTCAAATTGAACCTATCACCCTTCACAATGGGAGCTACACTTGGTGAACAACTTTTCATCTGAAAACTCTCTAACACTGTATTAATACAGGTTTCCTGAGACAGACCTAAGATACCTCAAAATCTGTCTCTATGAATCTTAATGCCAATGACATAAGATGTTTCACCCATATCCTTCATATCAAAATTGTTAGAGAGAAATTGTTTCACCTCATGTAGAAAACCCTTATCATTGGTTGCTAGCAAAATGTCATCCATATATAAAACAAGAAAACAGATTTTACTCCCACTGACCTTCTGGTATATACATTGATCCATAATGTTTTCGACAAACCCGAATGAAGAAATTACATTATGGAATTTCAAATACCATTGGCGGGATGCTTGTTTTAATCCATATATTGACTTTTTTAACTTGCAAACCAATTGGTCACCATCACTAGAGGGGAATCCTTCAGGTTGTTTCATGTAAACCTCCTTCTCTAGATCTCCATTGAGAAATGCCATTTTCACATCCATTTGTTGCAACTCTAAGTCAAAATGGGCTACTAATGCCAAAATTATGCGCAAGGAATCTTTCTTAGATACAGGAGAAAAAGTTTCCTTGTAATCGATTCCTTCTTTCTGAGTGAATCCCTTAGCAACGAGTCTTGCCTTGTATCGCTCAATGTTGCCTAATGAGTCTTTCTTTGTTTTAAAGACCCATTTACATCCAGTGGCTTTAAATCCATTAGGCAACTCAACAAGATCCCAGACTTCATTACTCTTCATAGAATTCATCTCTACCTTCATGGCATTGTACCATAATTCTGATTCTTTGCAACTCATGGCTTCTGAAAAATACATGGGATCATTTGCGGTTCCAATGTCAGATTCTTGCAGATACACTATATAATCATCAGGAATTGCTGATCTCCTGAGTCTAGTAGATCTTCTTAATGTAGAACCATCATTTTCCTGAGAAGTATGTGGTTCAACTAGTTGTTCAAAAGTGCTTGGCAACTCTTGAAGAACTTCATCTACTGGAATGTTGTCAACAATTTGTGGAACTTCAATGATTGGTTGTTCAACACCAGTTTGTACTTGAGGGGTGTTGTGAACAATAACCAATCTATCACTTGAGGTGAAAGGTTGAGATTCTGAATAATCCTTCTCAAAAATTATGTTCCGAGTTGGATCCCTCCCACTGATCAAGTCATTTTCAAAAAATTTTGCATTTCTTGATTCCACAATCCTAGAGTTGTGAGATGGACAATAAAATCTGTAACCTTTAGACCGTTCAGCATATCCAATGAAATACCCACTAATGGTCCTTGGGTCCAACTTCTTCTCTTGTGGATTATAAATTCTCACTTCAAACGGGCATCCCCAAACGCGCATATGTCGCAAACTCGGTTTCCAACCTTTCCATAATCCAAATGGCGTTTTTGGAACAGCCTTGGTTGGAACTCGGTTTAATATATACACTGCCGTCTTAAGTGCTTCAGGCCACAAGGATCTAGGAAGATTGGAGTTGCTAAGCATACTCCGCACCATGCCTAATAATGTTCGGTTTCTTCTTTCTGCGACACCATTTTGGTCCGGAGAACCATGCATGGTATATTGGGCAACAATCCCATGTTCCTGAAGAAACTTTGCAAATGGCCCAGGTGCTTGTCCATTCTCAGTGTATCTACCATAGTATTCTCCACCTCTATCTGATCTCACGATCTTAATTTGCTTACCGCATTGTGTCTCTACTTCAGCCTTAAAGATCTTAAGGTATCTAAGGCTTCATACTTGTTATAAAGCATGTAGAGATACATGTATCGTGAGGAATCATCTATAAAAGAGATGAAGTATTTCTGACCATGTGCGTCCATGTCTGGACTACATATATCAGTATGTATGATCTCTAATATGGTTGAAGGCCTATTGGCACCTTTCTTTGACTTGTTAGTCTGCTTTCCCTTTATCCAGTCTACACAAGTCTTAAAATCAGTAAAATCCAGAGTATTAAGTACCCCTTCATTCACTAATCTTTTAATTCTATCTATGGAGATATGACCTAATCTCCGGTGCCATAATGTAGAGGAATCCTCATTAATAACACTTCTTTTATTACCAGTGTGAACATGCATTGAACCGTAAGTGGCATTGTTTTGTAAATTAATGCTATAAAGACCATCAGACAATGTACCATTCCCAACACAATCAGACTTATAATATAAACTGAAAGATGAGTCTGAAAAGTTAAAAGAATATCCATAAGGTAGGTCTTTTCTAATTTTAAAACAAAGCCACTACTTAAAGTTAAATAGCAAGTTCCTATAGCTTCCACATGTGAGCTCATCTGATCTCCTGAGAAAATGTGATGCTCGCTTCCCACTGGTTTCCTTAGGTTTTGCAAACCTTGCAAATAATTCGAGATGTGGATTGTTGATCCAGAATCAATCCACCAAGTGTAATTATTGACATTAACCATATTAGATTCATAACAAACAAATGAGGTAGGTGTACCTTTGTCAGCAAGCCATTTCTGAAACTTGGCACATTCCTTCTTCATGTGTCCCTTCTTTTTACAGAAAAAACACTTGGAATCTTTCTTAATACCAGCTTGGGGAAATATTTTACCCTTCCCTTTTTGTTTGGCTTGATACTTGCCCTTTCCATGTGTTGCCATCATGACATTTTCTCCTTGTTCCATCACCAGTCTCCCTTCCTCTTGAATACACATGGTCAAAAGTTCATTAACTGACCATTTATCTTTATGTGTGTTGTACGAGATTTTGAAGGGTCCATATTGGTGCGGAAGGGAATTCAGAATGTAATGCACACGAAAGATTCTGACATATCAACCTCAAGATTTTTTAATTGAGCCGCAATATCCCTCATTTGCATGATGTGCTCACGCACACCTCTCATACTGGTGTGCTTTAGAGATGAGAACTTCATGATTAGGGTGCTTGCTAATGTCTTATTTGAAGTGACAAATTGAGCATCAATGGCTTTCAGCAAGTCTTTGACATTTTCATACTGCTCAACAGAACCACGAATACCAACAACAATTTTAGTCTTAATGAACATTACACTGAGGCGATTAGATCGCTCCCATCGTTCATAAAGTGTAATTGCAGCTGTAGTGCTGGTATCAGTAATTACAGGTGGTTCGTCTTTCCTAATAGCATAATCTATGTCCATCCACCCTAAATGAAGAAGTATTCTCTCTTTCCAGACCTTATAGTTATCTCCCTTAAGATCAGGGATATCACAACAAAAATCAGAGAAATGTGCAGGTTGTACAATTGCATAAAAGTACAAATTACATGCTGATGTTAAAATTGAGGCCTGAATAAAATATCATGCTTTACCAATGTAAATCATGCTTAAAACTCAAATCAACTGACATAAGAAAACATTGCCTGTGGGCTAAATGTTTTTAATTCAAGTAGATTCAAGATTCTTTATGAGTAAACTTGATGATAAAACTATCAATTTTTTTATGAATTCATAATTCCTGTGGGTAAATTATGAATAATTTGATATTTTATCCTAATTAATATACTCAAATATAATAAAAAATTCCTGTGGGATAAAATTTATTATATTAAGTATAATTAATTACAATTAATTTCTAATTTTTCTTTATGATAAAACTATCAAATTATTTATGAATTCATAATCCCTGTGGGTAAATTATGAATAACTTGATACTTTATCCTAACTAATAAACTCAAATATAATAAAAATTCCTGTGGGATAAAATTTATTATATCAAGTAAAATTAGTTACAATTAATGTCTAATATTCTTTATGTGATCCTAATCATAATATATAATTTTTATTAAGTTAAAGATGCTGTGGCTACTCTCTAATTAATAAAAATTATATGAATCACTAGACATTAAATCTCATAAATATATGAGAATAGCATGAATTGCATAATTGTAACTTACTCTAACATGTTATCATTATGCACCAAATATTCTCATAAGATATGCGTAATTGAAAACTATAATATTATGCATAACTTTAATTTCATGCATTTACATATAAGCAAAAAAAATGCATAACTGTAAGAGGAAATAAATTTATAATTTCCTATATATTGAACAGCAGACGGCCAGTGGCCTAATGGTCACTGGCGCAAATAAATATGCGATCGCACGGGTTCGAATCCCGCCGGCACAAATACATTTTATGCACCGAGTCGGCTCGGCCCAGGAATGGCGAGCCAACTCAACTCGTCCGAGTCGACTCAATTTTTTTTTTTTTTTTCTTTGAGTCAACCCGACCTGAGTCGCGGTTGCCGAGTAGGAACGGCGAGTCGAAGAAAACTCGTCCCGAGCCAACTCGATGGTATTTACAAAAATACCTTATAAATTTAATCAACATGATTCTGTGCGCTGGAGGTCGTCTTCAACCTCCAACTGCGCGGAGAAAAATTTTTGCCCGGCGTTCTGCCGGCGTACTTTCAAGTCGTCGACGCCGGAAAATAGTTCGGAATTATTTCCGGCGTCGTCGCTGCGTCTCTGACGCTCTCAGGCGTCATGAGAGACAGCCGCCGCATTGAGCTCACAGAGAGCGTTGTGCGACAGCCTCCGTCGGCGGTCGGCGCCAGCAACCGTGCGGAATGGTCGCCGGCACCGGCGTCATGCTCGACGCTGGCTGTCGCCGATGCCAGAGCCCCGGCGCCCGTGAGCGCGGAATTTGTTTTTAAAAAACAAAAACAGAAACAGAGACCGCGGAATTTGTTTTTAAAAAACAAAAACAGAAACAGAGACCGAACAGAGTCTCTCGGAATCAAAACGCTGGATCAGAGGTCAGCTCTGATACCAACTGTAAGTCTTAAACATGAATTTCTAATACAATATGAAATTCATTATAAATTAAATGGAAGATAAATCATACCTTCGTCCATACGGTTCAAATTCCTTCGCTTCTGTTTTCTCGGTGCTTCCGATCTCTTGGCACTCACGGCGATGGCACTGAACTGAAGGGGAATGAGAGTGACGAGACAGGGGACCGAAAACCATTCTTAACCGAAAACCAACCTCCCATCAAGGTTCATGGTTTCGAGTTACCGAGGGAGTTGCAACTGTCGGAAGTTGCAACTGCCAGAAGTTTGAGACCACGTAATGAGAAAACAGTTTCTCATAAAAACGGTTTACACAAGCTTCTCTGACAGGTTCCCTTTCCCCCTATTGTTCTCAATACTGATAGCTAGAAGCTTCGGATGTTTAAGCCTCAACTTCAACACCAAGATGCGGAACGACGTGATTTTAAAATTACTAATGGTGAAAAATATATCTCATGGTTGGCTAAAGCTCCGGTATACCCTCTACTTCTGCCGGCAGAAGACAAATGCTGTAGTTGATACCGTTGCTCGAAATTGTCCCAATGTCACGCACTTCCGTCTCTTCAACACGAACCCCTGTGAGCTCGACTACACGACCAACCAGCCGATGAATGAAGCCTTTGGTGCAGTTGTAAAGATCTGCACGAAGCTCCTAAGACTAGCTGTTTCCAGATTTTTAACTGACAAAACTTTCGAGTACATCGGCAAATATGCCAAGAACCTGGAGACGTTGTCCGTGGCTTTTGCTGGTAACACTGATAAGGGGATGCAGCACGTGCAGGAGGGTTGCCCAAAGCGTAGGAAGCTGGAGATAAGGGATTGCCCATTTGGAAACGTGGCTCTGCTGTAGGGGCTGGAGAGATATGAATCCATGAGGTCACTCTGGATGTCGGCCTGCAATGTCACTATGAGTGCATGTAGGCTTCTAGCCAGAGAGATGCCCAGACTAAACATTGATGTGATAAAGGAGGACGAGAATGATGATAATCAGGCAGAGAAGGTTTATATTGCAGGCAGAAGAGATGCCCCAAACTTCGTCCTTACCCTCCGAGTGTTTACTGAGCTCGGTAATCTTCTTCTCTTATCGAAGTCCAGAGCTTCTTCTGCACCCTCCTCTGAAAGTGTGGGTTTATTTGGCTGAGAAATTTAATCTCTCTCCATTCTTTTTCAAAATAAATATATGACAGCTGGGTTGTTCTCTATCTTTTATCTTTCTTCCGTCTTGACTCTGTCTGAGGAGATATATTTTACGATATCATATTTGTGCGTAGAGGATTTAAAACCAAAATGGGAATTTCACCAAAACAATCATTTAAAATAACTTATTTTGAAAATCATCAAAATATTTTTACAAATACCCAACTTTGACCGGTCCACTGCACATGTGTGCAGTCAAAGGTGATACGTAAGCTTTGACCGCTCATGTGTCACCACATCATTAGTGCAGTATACATAGATCAACATGTCGGCTGCCACGTCATTATTCTACCATGTTGTTATCTGCCATATAAGTTGACACGCCATTATTTTGCCCTATCATATCATGCCACGTAAATTAGCGCCATGTAAGCCCTCACTGATATGTTTTTTCTCAAAAATCTCTCTTCCTCGATCTTTCTCCTCGCCTCTCACTCCCTCTTCTCTAGCCACTGCCGCTCGCTCTCCTGCTGCCACCGCCCCCCTGCTATTTCCGTTCGGCCTAGCCCTCGACCCCCCCCCCCCCCCCCCCCCCCCCCCCCCCCCTTGTTCGTCCTCTCGCCGCCCCTTTCTCAAAGCCGAAAAATATCATTTCATCTCTTCGTTGCCCTCTCTCTCAAAATCGAACCCTATAATTTCCTCTTGGGGCCCCCTCTCTTAATACCCTATTATTTCACTATCTTGCCGCCCCTTCTCTCAAAATTGAAGCCCTACTCACCCTCCAAACCCGAATTTGAATTTCAGAAACCGATTTAGCTGGGTGATTTTTTAGGGTTTTTGTTAATTGAATCTAATTACTGTGTTTAATTACTGTATTGATTTTTTTTTGTGATTTATTGTTTACTGTCAATTGTAGATAAATTAAAATTATTTTAAAGTTTAACTTTAGTCTATGAATTTTCTGTATAATTTGCTGTATTTTAGTTTATGGATTCCTATGCCATTCAATAGTGTATTTTCTAAAGTTACTAGTTTAATTTTAGTTAATTTTGTTTAATTTTCTGATTTATGAAGTTGCAGTTTACTTGAGATAAGATTTGTAGTTGCTAGTTTTTGTTAAATAAATTTGAAGTGTCATGGAATGATCATGCCATGTGGTGAGGAGCTTTGGGTGTTATAAATATCCACCACAAGGTTTTTTTGTTTTGTTTATGTTTTCTTATGTTTGCCCTAGTTACTAGGATGGGTATTTTAATATTCTTTGACATTTTGATGTAAAATCATTTATTAATATACGATTTTTCATTGATCATATTTGGATAAGTTGGAGACAGACCAGAATGGCTTTGTAGATTATGCATGGAGTCATGTTATGATATCAGCTGAGAGTTATAGGGTGATTTTAATTTTTCTCTTATTGATGAAATTACTGAATGCATTATGATGATGAATGAGCTAGGTGTACCTTTGGCTGTTGAGACAACTTCTAAACTTGTTGAATGCATAATATTATCTTGCTAAATAAATGAGGTTTGTCCTCTATGGGTTTGCTTTACAGCTTGAGCCTGTTTGGTTTACCTTGGAAGGTTGTTAGAAAAAACTGGGTTATAAGAGTTGTAAAATACGACGGCCATTCACTGGTTCAGATGTTTGCGTTGAGGAAGATAGCAGCAATGAGAAATTATTGAACTAATCAAACTAAGGTTTTGCTGAGTAACACGATGTTCAGGTTTATAAGTGTCGATGTTTCTGCTATTCCTCTTTCCTGAAGCAATTCTTGTAGGAAAGAGATTGGAAAGATTAGCGCCATTTGAGAAATGAATGTGCTCAAGACGAAGTGCTCCGCAAAGAGAAAAAAATTTATTGCATTTTTTGAACAAATACTTAGGGGAATTTCACCAAAATAACCATTTAAAATACGATGGCCATTCAGTTAATAAATTATTCATATTTTTTCAGTTAATAAATATTTTAAATAGATAATAAAAGGTGTTATAAGATTTTTAATTAACTAATATTTTTTAATAATTTTTTATTTTGTAAATAAGGTGATAAAAAGTATACAAATAAATTGTATTTTTAAACTCTAAATAATTTTTTTATATTTTTTCAATTTATAAATATTTTAAATTGATAATATATGGGTAAGACTTAAGAGTAAGATTTTTTAAATTTATAAATATTTTAAATCCATAATAAATGGGTAAGAGTAAGATTTTTTCTATTTATAGATATTTTAAAATTCTAAATATTTTAAATGTAATTATTTTTAAAAAAAATTAAGTAATAAAAAGTGTAACGATAAATTTGTTTTATTTAATAAATATTTTAATTGATATTAAATGCTTTTAAATAAGTAATAATTAATTTTTTAATTATTTATTAGATTTTTTAATAATTTATTAATTTAAATATAAGGTAATAAAAAATGTATTTGATTTTTTTATTTTTTAAAAAAATTATTTTCATTTTTTTATTTATTGACATGGCAGCTTATGTGGCAGATAATATGGTGGAATAATGACATGTCAGCCGACGTGTTGAACTATGTTCACTACATTAATGATGTGGCGATACGTAAGCAATCAAAGCTTACATGTCGCCTTTGACTGCACACATGTGTAGTGGACCGGTCAAAGTTTGGTATTTGTTAAAAATATTTTGATGATGTGGGGGGGGGGATTGAGAGATATCGTAGATTTAATCATAAGTTCCTTCGTCATGGACTTCCAGCCACAAATAATTTTCATCTTCTTCCAAAGAGACATAATAGTTGCAGCTGAATATAACACGAACAAAATAATAAACTTATGAAATAATCTGATGTAAATTTTTTTTCATTGATGTACAAGCTTCATCTTTTGTGCTCCACCTTTCTTGAATATTTTGCTCACATAAACTTATCCACAACATAAGGAATAAAATATCTCTTTCTTGTACTTCTTGTACTTCTCCCCCTCAAGCTGGATGGTAATGGCTGTGATCCCAACTTGAACCAAATATCATAAATGTAGCAATAAACCCAAATAATAGAGATTTGTAAATGGGCCCTCAAAACAGGGAGAAGTGAGATATTTTCCTGATATATCAACTCAAACAGTGACGCAAAACATTCGGCATAAATTCGGATTTTTCAATATATCAGAATACCAACATGACCTTTGATTCTTCCAATGCGAATATATCTTTAAATATAGATCATGTTGACATTAGATTTTTTTCGTCTGAAACTAGACTTAAATACCTTTCATCCAAGTATAACATCTCTTCATAAAATATAATTATCAAATGATAAATAATCTGATAGGTTTCGGTCTCTATCATCTGGCCAAACTAAGTTATGTTTCTCCTGTTTTTCTATAATGACCATTGAATCTTCCAAGATCAATATCTCCTTATAAAAAAATCATACCGAGAATGGTTGAAAAGGTAAGGAAATAGACTTATTTATCTTTCTTTTGATATATAATTATCCATATAAAGTCTCTTTCTTAATAGCATAAAATACCTTGGAAGTTGTTGCTTTTTGCTGCCGCTCTAACCTCATTTTCAATCTGACCTTTACTGCTTCAAATATCGATTCCTCTATGTAGATAATTCAAATAAAAAATTGATTGAATATGTAAAAGAATAGACTTACATATATTTCTTTTGATATATATTTCTCCATATAAAGTCTAGTTCTTGATAGGAAAAAATACAAGATACTTTACTCGTGTCGATTAATAGCCCTAATGACTTTTGGGTGTTACATTTAGGAGTTTCTGTTCACACCATTGCGCACTACGAGATCATGCAGAATTATGTTGTTGGAGATCACATGAAGGTGTATCTTGCTGATGGAGAACCTTTGGATATTGTTTGTATTGGTGATGTCAATTTGAGGATGTCAAACGACAAGGTGAGACATGTGCCAAAACTGATGGGTAATCTAATCTCAATAGGGCAGCTAGATGATGAAGGATATAATGTGACTTTTAATGGTACAACCTGGAGATTCACTAAGGGAGACATGAATGTTGCTTGTGGAGTAAAAACTGGAACTCTTAACATTACTTCTAGTTGTAGAGACACAGTTTCCAATTGTTGATAATGTTACTTATTCTGATTTGTGGCATTACTGGCTCAGTCACATGAGTGAGAAGCGAATGAAAGTGGTTCATTCCATTGGGAATCTACCAAGGTTGAAATCTGTAAACAACAGTTTGTGTGAAAGTTATATTTTCGGCAAACAGAAAAGGGTTAGCTTTTCTAAGGCTGGAAAGGAACGAAAGAGAGCAAACTTAGAGTTCGTTCTTACAGATGTGTGGGGACCTTCAACTCTTACCTTCCTTGGTGGTTTACTATGTGACATTTATTGATGATGCAAACAAAAAAGTATAGGTTTATTTCCTTAAAAACAGATCTGATATCTTTGATGCTTTCAAAAGATGACTACAGTCAGATAATGGGGAAAATACATAGATGATGATTTCGAACGGTACTATGTTGATAATGGAATCAAGTTGAAGAAGATCATTATTGGAAACCCTCAACAGAATGGTGAGGTTGAGAGGATGAACATGACTTTGAACGAGTGTGCTAGGAGCAAGTGAATACATGCGGGATTGCCAAAGATGTTATGGTCTAAAGCTATTAGCACCACTACCTATTTGATCAGCAGTGTTCCTTCAACACAATTGGATTGAAAAATACCAGAAGAGGTTTGGAGCGGCAAAGAGGTAAACCTTTCTTTCTTGAAAGTGTTTCGTTGTGTTTATTATATTCACATTGATTTTGCTGTTAGAAATTTTTAGGAATTCGATGCCCTAATTTCAAACTAATGAGAACAATAATAATAATCGTGAAAGAAAGAAAAAACAAGCACGAAAATAGAACAAGATTTATAAAGGTTCGCCTCAAGGTGAAACTGTGTCCTATCTTCCACCGCTGCAGTAAACCACTATAAAGATGAAATAGTTTACAAGAAAAATCACAATCACTTACAAGTATTTTCTCTAACTGCTCTTGGGCTGCAACTCCAGCTCCTTCTCGGTGATGATAAAACCCTAATAACGGTGCCCCTCAATTGTAAAGAGAAAATTAGGGTAACCATGATATAAGAGTAAAATATTCAAATTGCCCTTAATGAAACAACAATTAATATATCGTGGACTAGGCGAGTGCTCCTCCCCCACACCCCCAGGAGGGGGGCTTCTCTCCCCCCTTCCAACCCCTGCGATGATGTTATGGACTCCATAGCATATAGATGTAGAGGATAATTGATGTAATTTTCTGCATGTTCTATTAGGTGGCATTTATGTAATTTCATTCAGAACTTGGGTTTTCCATTGGCTGTGTAGGGGGGCGTTCCTATTATTTATAGGGGCGTCATTTGAATGGAAAGGAAGCTTTGAGTCATAGGTAAATGAGATCGGGTTCTCTCTCTCACGAGGCCTAAGGAGCAAGCTTCCTTCACAAGCTTGGTTATCTCTCACGTCACTTCATCTTCTTCCTCACGAGCTTTCATCCATCAATGTCTCTTCACCTTCTTCATCCCGAGTTCCTCATCCCTCATCATCTTCACCTTATCTTCCGAGCTCCTTCCCCCCATCAAGCCTATTCTCCACGACCTCCCAAGATCTACCGTCCAACCACATCTCTTCATCTTCCATGCCGAGTTCCATCAGCTTGATGGTTCATCTTCTGGGTTGAGCTCGCCGTGGCTGTTCATCTTCCTGGTTAAGCTCGCCGTGACTGTTCATATTTTTGGTTGAGCTTCTCATCACCATTGGACATTCCAAGCATCCCAAGTCCAGATCTTCACCGTCTTTAATCCTGGAAGACCGAGGAGAGCATAAGGTGACTCGATCCATGGCTAGAAATCTTAACAATGTGGTATCAGACAAGACCACCTTGGGCGATTCTTCCTCTCCAATAGATTGGTGCACCCCCTTTGAAGAGCTTCGAAAAGAGATGCAAGATCTTAAGGAGACCGTGCTCCAGCTTCTCCACTCTCAGGGCACAAATGAGGTTCCCCGTCCGGGCAGTGCCCCATGCCCTGCTGAATACCCCGGGCAGTGCCCCGACCTTCCACTCCTGCCTATGCCTCCTCTGTGTCCTGCTCAGTCCCCTCCGGGGAGCTTTCACGGCAACAACAACTCAAATGTGCCTAGGTACACCAAATTAACCTTTCCGACATATGAAGGGTCTAATGATCCGTTAATATGGTTGCAGCGGTGTGAGCATTTCTTTTGGCACCAACGAACCCACCCAGAGGAGCGGGTCTCTTTGGCTGCCTTCCACTCAAATGTTAACTTGTTTATTTCCGGGTTGGTGGAGGCTCTCCGCCTTGAGGACCCCCCCTCTTTGGCCCATGCTAAGAATTTGGCCAGAACCTTGGATGCTAAACAACACATCTTTAAAAAATCCTTGGTACGTCACCCTCTTGGCCGAGCTGAGTGCCCTCTAGTGTCCCAGCAAGTCCTAGCACCCCTCTGCGTCAAGGGCCTTCCAGGTCAGCGTCTCCCCCTCAGTTTATTAAACGTCTTTCTAAGTCCGACATGGATAAAAGGAGGGCCCATGGGCTCTGTTTTAATTGTGATGAAAAATACACTCAAGGTCATGTATGCAAGAAGCTGTTTTGGTTAGAGGTAGAGGATCCTGAAGACAACCCTCCCATAGAAGAAGTCGGCACAAAAGTGGAAGCACCAGCCATTTCCCTCAATGCCATCACACGGTTACACAACACCACTACGATGTAGGTCCATGCTGGCATTCAGGCTCTTATGTTACTTGCATTGGTTGACTCGGGCAACACCCACAATTTCCTTAGTCAACCCACAGCCCACCGGTTGGGCTTGCCACTGCAGCACAATTCAGGCATTTCTTTTTTGGTAGCTAATGGGGAGAAAATTACCAGTGTGGGGTTATGTGTAGTAGTCACTTTTATCATTGAAGACCACACCTTCCAGGCAGATTTTTTGGTCATTCCGCTTGCTAGATTATATTTGGTCGTCGATATTAAATGGCTATAGCAGTTGGGTCCGATATTGAAGGATTTTAAGTCTCTCACTATGAGTTTCACACTAGGTCACCAGCAACTCACGCTCCATGGCATGCATGGTCCCCTACAGTGTACTATTCAGACTATCTAGGTGAGGTATTCAGAGGGCAGTCAACTCACACAACTTATGGATGAATTTACCAATTTATTTCAGCAACCTACTGTCCTACCTCCGATACGGGCTTGTGATCATCGTATTTGGTTGAATTTGGGCACCGAGCCAGTCGTGGTACGTCCATACCGGTACCCTCACTTGCAGAAGGATGAGATAGAGTGCCAGGGTAAGCTCATGTTAACTCAAGGCATTATTCAGCCCAGTCATTCACCTTTCTAGTCACCGGTTCTGTTGGTAAAGAAACATGACCACTCATGGAGGTTCTGTGTGGATTACAGGGAGCTCAACGCTTACACGGTGAAGGATAAATTTCCCATTCCGGTGATGGATGAAATGTTGGATGAACTTCATGGCACAAAATTATTTATGAAGTTGGACTTGAAATCCGGCTACCGTCAAATCCATTTCCACCCTGAAGATGTCGAGAAAATGGCTTTTCGGACCCACCACGGTCATTTTGAATTCTTGGTGATGCCCTTTGATCTTTCTAACATGCCCTCTACATTCTAGGCACTCATGAATGAGGTATTTCGTCCCTTCTTGCGCAAATATGTTCTTGTATTTTTTTGTATGATATCTTGATCTATAGCCAGAATTGGGGAGACCACATTCAGCACTTGCAGCAAGTATTCCACCTTCTGCGTTCACACCATTTATTCCTTAATAAGTCCCAGTGTGAGTTGGGGACTTTCGAGGTTACCTACTTGGGCCATGTTATTTCTGCCTCCGAGGTTAAAGTGGACAACAACAAAATCTAGTCAGTGCTGGACTGGCCGACTCCACATTCGGTCATGACTTTGAGGGGGTTTCTCGGGTGTGTCGGCTATTACAGAAAGTTTATTGGTAACTATGGTCAGATCGCTGCACCGCTTACAAGCTTACTCAATTGAAACACTTTCACTTGGACCAACGTAGCCGAGTCGTCCTTCCAACAGTAGAAACAGTCATTAGTTTCAACACCGGTTCTCCACCTTCTGAGTTTTGAAGAAATGTTCATTATTGAATTTGATGCGTCAGGAGGTGGCATTGGCACCATCTTATAGTAGAAAGGGCACCCCATAGCCTATTTCAGCCGACAGTTGGCCCCACACCACCACAAACTAGCGGCCTATGAACGGGAACTCATCGGCTTAGCCAAAGCCATCCAGCATTGGAGGCCCTACCTGTGGGGTAGACACTTTGTGATCCGTACTGACCATTGCAATTTGAAGTACTTGTTGGAACAACATCTCACAACTTCCCCCCAGCAACACTGGATCAGTAAGCTCATGGGTTTTGATTTCCAGGTGGAATACAATCCAGGCCGCCTTAACAGGGGCGCAGATGCTCTATCACGCAGGGATTTGTTGGATCCTCAACTGCGTGCTATCAGTCAACCGTGAGTCCTTTTACTCGACTCCATCCGAAGTGACATTCAGAACCATCTTGAGCTCCTAGAGTTGTACCGAAAGATTGAGTAAGGCACTGTGGATCACCATTGGGAAATTCAAAACAGTCTCATATAATACAAGAAGCGCCTTTTTCTCCACCATACCTCCCCTCTTCTCACCAGCTTTATTTCTGCAGTGCACAATAGTACTCATGAAGGCCAGTAGAAAACTTATTTTCGTGTTAGCTGGGACTTCTATAGGAAAGGATTGAAGCGTATGGTTGCTGACTATGTTTTGGCGTGCCAGGTTTGTCAGAGGAACAAGGTCGACTCATTACACCCAGCAGGCCTACTACAACGTCTTCAACTTCTGTCTCAGGCATGGGCTAACATCTCCATGGATTTTATAGAAGGCCTTCCCACTTCTTCGGGTAAATCTGTCATTCTAGATGTGGTGGATCGGTTTTCTAAATACGAGCACTTCCTACCCTTGGCACCTCCGTATACAACCACACAGGTAGCTCAACTCTTTATGGAACAAATTGTTCGTCTGCATGGCTTACCAGAGTCCATCACTAGTGACCGCGATGGGGTCTTCACCAGTGCTTTTTGGAAAGACCTCTTCAAATTACAGGGTACCAAATTGGCTTTCTCCTCTGCCTACCATCCGCAATCTGATGGGCAAACCGAAGTGGTGAACCGCACCCTTGAGATCTGTTTGCAGTGTTTTGTGGGGGACCACACCAAACGCTGGGTGCATTGGTTGGCATGGGCGGAGTACTGTTATAACACCTCTTACCATACGACACTCGACACCACTCTATTTCAGGAGGTCTATGGTCTTGAACCTTCTAACCTCCTCTCTTCTGAACCGGGTTTGTTTCGCTTCCCACTAATTGACCAGGCCCTGGGCAAATGGGACACGATACTTGCAAAGGTCAAGTCCAACTTGCAGAAAGCTCAAGCCACGAGGAAGCATAACTATGACAAACGTCATAGGGACCTTTCTTTTGCTCAGGGCGATTATGTTTGGTGGGGTATTCAGCCTTACCGGTAGCGTTCACTTTCAGCAACATGGAGGCACAAACTGTCCCCCAAAATTTATGGCCCTTTTTAGGTCTTGTCTCGCATTGGCGAGGTGGCTTATCGCCTGCAGCTCCCACCCGACGCCCGTATCCATGACGTCTTCCATGTTTCACTCTTGAAACCACTTCCTGGTGACTCACCCATGCTGCACACACCATTGCCACCACTGCATGAAGTTTGTGCTCTACCCTCTCTAGCCCAAGTTTTGCAGGCTCTCCGCGTTCACGAGTCATGGGATTTGTTAGTTCAGTGGGCTGACACTGAGCAACTGGCTGCCTCCTGGGAACCACTTGAGGAATTCCGGGCCCTTTACCCCAACTTTGAGCTTGAGGACAAACTCTTTCTCTAGGAGGGGGGTGATGTTATAGACTCCATAGCATCTAGAGTAGCAGGTAGATGTAGAGGATAATTGATGTAATTTTTTGCATGTTCTATTAGGTGGCATTGATGTAATTTCATTCAGAACTTGGGTTTTGCGTTGGCTGTGTAGAGGGGCGTTCCTATTATTTATAGGGGCGTCATTTGAATGGAAAGGAAGATTTGATTCATAGGTAAATGAGATCAGTTTCTCTCTCTCACGAGGCCTAAGGTGCAAGCTTCCTTCGAAAGCTTGGTTATCTCTCACGTCCCTTCATCTTCTTCCTCACGAGCTTTCATCCATCAATGTCTCTTCACCTTCTTCATCCCGAGCTCCTCATCCCTCATCATCTTCACCTTATCTTTCGGTCTCCTTCACCCCATCAAGCCTATTCCTCCACGACCTCCCAAGATCTATCGTCCAGCTACATCTCTTCATCTTCCCTGCTGAGTTCCATCAGCTTGACGGTTCATCTTCTAGGTTGAGCTTGCCGTGATTGTTCATCTTTTTGGTTGAGCTTCTCATAACCATTGGACTTTCCAAGCATCCCAAGTCCAGATCTTCACCATCTTTAATTTTGGAAGACCAAGGAGAGAGTAGGGTGGCTCAATCCATGGCTAGAGATCTTAACAGATGACCTTACCACAAAGGTCGATTCGAGTACCAACTCAGTGTAGGGTGTTGATTAGGCTCCACAACTTAATAGAAGTAAACTTGATGCTAAATCCAAGATAATTTTCTTTATTAGCTATGGTAGTACCAATTTTGGTTATTGTTTATGGGATGACCAAAGTTTTAAGATTATCAGGAGCAAGGATGTGATCTTCAATGCAGGTGTCCTTTATAAAGACAGGTTGAAGACATATTCGTAGAGCACAAGTAATGAAGCTCCGAAGTCTGAAGTAATTCAGTTGAGAGATCTTCAAGTTATTGAGATGGAGAATATTGCTCAGGAAGACCAAAAAAGCATACCCCCATAAGTAAATCAGAACATTCATGTGACTGAGCTCAGGAGATAAGTGGAAAATAAAGACTTGAACTAAGAGTAGTTAGATGTGCAAACAACTTTTTTTCATGGTAATTTGGAGGAAGAAATTTACATGATGCAGCCATAGGGTTTCAAAGCACCGGGAAAGGGGAAAATGGAGTGCAAATCTCAAAAGAGCTTCAATGGTCATAAATAGACTCCAAGACAGTGGTATAAGAAGTTTGACATCTTCATGAGTAGTATTGGTTTCTTGAGGTGCCAAGCAGATCATTGTTTTTTTGTGAAGTACTTTGATGACTCATACATCATTCTACTGCTATATGTTGATGACATGTTGATTGTAGGTGCTTGTAAACAAGAAATAGATAATTTGAAAAGGGAGTTGTCCAAGAAGTTTGTAATGAAGGATTTGGGTGTTGCAAAACAAATCCTTGGGATGAGGATTAGGGATATTAATGTCTTAAAACTGTCACAAGAAGAATATGTGAAGAAGGTGTTGAGCATATTCAACATGAATAATGCAAAACTAGTGAGTAATCCTTTGTCTAGTCACTTTAGAATATCTAAGGAGCAGTCACCTTCTACAGAGTAGGAGTGACCCTACATGGCCAATGTGCCTTATGTTAAGTTGTGGAGCCTAGTCAACGCCTTACACCATTGTTAGGATTTTATCATCACGGAGAAGGACTTTGAGTTGAAGCTCAAGAGAGGTTGTAGAAAAACACCTATAAGTGCTTAAAATTTATTTTTGTAAACTATTTCATCTTCATAGTGGATTACTGCAACGGCGAAGACAAGACGTAGTCTCACCTTAAAGCAAACCTGTATAAATCTTGTTTGTTCACGTACTTTCTTTTTCCTTCTTCTGTGTTTATTAATATTTCTCTAGTTAGTTTGGAATTAGGGCGTCTAATTCCTAACACCTTATGCATTTGCTATTGTTTCAGTCTCATTTATGCCATGGTATGAACTAGACCAGACATAGCTCATGCAGTGGGACTTGTGAGTAGATATATGAGCAATCCAGGTAAACAACATTGAATATCAGTGAAGTGGATTCTCAGGTAATTGAGAGGCACTGCAGACTCAACCTTACATTTCAAAAAGTCATATTTGGGATTACAAGGTTATGTAGATACTGACATGTCTGGAGACATTGATGGCAGGAAGAGTATCATTGGATATGTATACACATTGGGTGGTACAACAGTTAGATGGGTCTCTAAGTTGCAGAAGATAGTTGCTCTTTCTACTACAGAGGCAGAATATATCGTCGTGATCGAAGTCATCAAAGAGATGGTATGGTTGTAGTATTTCTAGGAAAAATTAGGTCTCAAGCATGGGAAAAATGTGTTGTGTTGTGACAGTCAGAGTGCTATTCATTTAGCAAAGAACCCTATTTATCATGCCAGAACAATGCACATATAGGTGTGTTATCTCTTCATTAGATCGGCTCTTGAGGATGGAGTATTAACACTTGAGAAGATTCAAGGGAGTCAGAATCCGGCTGACATGTTGACAAAGACTATTACGATTGAGAAACTGAAGTTGTGTCCAACTTCAGTTTGACTTCTCTCTGAGGATTAAGAAGTTGTTGCCATTGCAGAGGAGATATTGATGATAGATTGGCCTCCAAGTGTAAGATTGTTAAGTTGTGGAGCCTAATTAATGTCTTACATTGAGCCGGTACCCTATTGATGATGGATTAGTCTCCAGGTCCACGATGTATTGATTGTTGTTTCATTAAGGGTAGTTTGGGGATTTCACACTTGTATTAAGGTTGCGCTAGTTTTCTCTTTATATTTGGAGGTATCGTTGTTAGGGTTATCATTGGAGAAGGATCATCAGTTGGGATTGAGAGAGGTTAGACAAAAACACTTGAGTGTGTAAAATTTCTCTTGTAAACTATTTCATTTTTATAGTGAATTACTGCAGCGGCGGAAGACGGGACGTAGTCTCACCTTGAGATGAACCTATATAAATCTTGTATTTTTTGTGCTTGCTTTTTCTTCTTCTGCGATTATTATTGCTCCCATTAGTTTTGAATTAGGGCGTCTAATTTCTAACAATTTTTTCCAAAAGGGGTATTAATACTATGTCCCATAGATAAATGAATGGTTTGTTTCAAAAAATATATCATTTTTTAGGATACTCCACACTATTCAGATATTGGGGCTAAAGTCCTTCCTAGTCTTCTTGAGTACACCCCTCCTCCACTAGATGGCTTGCATAAGACAAATGACATAGGATCAAACACATAAGCCTCAACAATCACTCCAATTGTTCAAGAGACCCCCTCTCAATGTACTCTAATTCATTATTCAGAAGGTGAGTCTTCCTCTCAATCATTTTTTGACCTTCATTTACCTACTACTATAAGAGAGGGATGAGGGAATGTACAGACATCCTATATCCATGGTTGTCTCATTTGATCAATTCTCTACTTCTTACAAAGATTACTTATCTATTCTTGATTCAATTTTGTTCCTTATGTTGTGGCACTTCAAAATCCAAAAGGGAAATCTATCATGGAAGAGGAAATGATTGAATTAGCTTGTAGGGGAGCTTAAAATTTGTGTTTACCTCCCTAGAGGCTACTATAGTTGGTGTAAATGGGTATTCACTATTAAGTAAAAGATTGATGGTGCTATGCACAAATATAAAGCTTGATTGGTGGCAAAATGTTTAACTCAAACTTATAGAATGGATTATGAGGAAACATTTTCTGTAGAAGGAAGGTTGTACTCAATTTTGATTTTACTTTTTGTGGCCGTCAATAAGGGCTAGGCATTCCATCAAATTGATGTTAAAAATATTTTATTTGTATAAAAATTTATGTAGGAAGATGTATATGGATCATCCTCTGGTGTTTGTTTCTCAGGAGGAGAGTAATATGGTGTGCTTGAAACAGAGTCCACGAGTATGGTTTGATAAATTATAATCATGTGGTTATGAAGTTTGGTCTATTAGGAGCAAGTCACATCAATCTGTGTTCTTTCTAAAAAGGGTTATAGCACGTGTAATCTTAATTGTGTATATAGATGATATTGTACTCTTGGGAGATGATACTAATAGTATTATTGAAGTAAAAGAACATATTCAAATGCTATTTTAGACTAAAGACTTGGAACCACTTAGGTACGTTTTGGGATTGAAGTAGCTTAAAATAGTAACGGGGTTCTTCTCTCTCAAAGGAAATACATGATGCATTTATTGAGCGAAATAAGGCTATTAGGAGCCAAATTGGCTGACTTTCCTCTAGAAATGAATGGTATTATGTTTAATGAAAACTTTGCAGTATTAAAGGATAAGAATCAATATAGGCGCTTGGTTGAAAAGTTGATATATGCTACTATTACTCAACTTGATATTGTGTATGCAATAAGACATGTTAACATATTTATAGAGGCTTCTAGGAAGATACATTTGGAGGCAATGCATAGGATTAGTTCAGTATCTAATAGGAGGACCAAGTAATTGGTATTCAGTTGCAGATATGCTGGGTGTTAGGATGATACAAAATCTACTAGGGGATTTTGTGTTTTTGTAGGAGAAAACCTAGCCACTTGGAGAAGTAAAAAATAAAATGTTATAGCTAGGTTGAGTGTAAAGGTTGAAAGTAGCGTCATGACTCAAACTGCCTATGAGTTTAATTGGGTACAATTCTTTCTTTCTTAATTTGTGGTAAATGTCTCATTGTCTATGAGAATGAAATGTGATTATCAAACAATCATCTTCATTGCAAACAATTTAGTGTTTTATGAGATGACTAAGCACATAAAAGTGGGTTGTTACTTCATACAAGATCAGATTTTAAGGGAGATAATTACTACCACACATATACGTGCTAAAGATCAATTAGCTTATCTATTCACCAAGGCATTACAAGGTGCTCAAATTATCTACTTGTGCTACAAGCTTGGTTTATTTGATGGTTACCCCCCAACTTGAGGAGGGGTGTTACAAGTAACAAAACATGTCTTGAGGAGGGGTGTTACAAGTAGCAAAACTTGTCTAAGTCAAAACATATTATTTAGTGTAATTGGTTGTTTTATCTCATGCCGTATTCAAACTTGTAGCTTAAATGGCACTCTTGTAATTTTTTGTACTCAGACTCTATAAATAAGAGGAATAGAGGTCAGCAAGGCACGCAACCTTGACCGTTGAGGTTTTGCTTTCCTCTTGAAAAAGTTCTTTGGTCCCTCTACAAGCTGCTCACTTCTTCTTACACTTTTCTTCTTCTCATCTTCGTCATGGTTCACCTCAATACCTGCCACTTTAGTCTCTACGACCTTCTCCCTCCTCCCCACACTGCCCCGAAGTTCCCATATCCTCTCTCCTCTCTCCTCTGTCCCCCATCTCTCTATCCCCTATGAGTCTTCATAACAACAACCAACTCCTCCCCCCATCTTTAACGTGCTCTCCACTCTCACCCTCAAGACCTAGAAATTTGTCTAGGGTTGTACAAAGGTAATAGATCTAAAGGGTAATGAGTATTCTATTACCCGTTTAATTTATCATATCTTTGTTCTATTCGCGTTTCACTGTAATAGATAATAACTTATTTTGTCTTTGACTCTCTTATTCTTTTACCCAAGGGCAAATGGCTAAATGGGTAAGTAAATAGATAGTTTAATATATTATTTTAAAACCACATAAACATGATAATAAATAGTTAAAATAATTAAGAATTAAATTCGACTACAACATCCCATCCTATATACAAAAATATAGATATCAAATTAGCGAGCAACTTCTTACCTAGTATTTCTATGAGGGCCTTCTACCCACTAATAGGAGCATGATTGATGCTGCTAGTAGAGGAGCTTTGGTGGATAAAAATCTTGAGGCCGCGAGAAACTTGATTGCAAATATGGCGGCCAATTCTCAACAATTTGGCACTAGACTTTACCTTCCATCTAAGAATGTTAATGAGGTAAATATTTCCTCCCTTGAACAACAAATTGCGAGTCTAACTTCTCTTGTTCATCAAATGGTTGAAAGTAATATACAAACAGTGAAGGCTAGTGGGATTTGTTTAGTAGTAGGGCATCCAACCAATATGTACCCAACTCTTCAAGTGGAGCCCACTGAGCAAGTGAATGCGGCGGGTGGTTTTCCTAGAAAACCACAAAGGAAGTATGATCCCTATTCAAACATATATAACATGGGATGGAGGGATCATCCCAACCTTAGCTATGGGAATCCACAAGTTAATCAGCGCGCGACTCAAAATCACCCAAGTTACCAGCAATATAGGCAGTCATATCCCCCTAGACAATAACAGTGCCAAACTTCCAATTCTGATATTTCTTTAGAAGATATTGTTAAATCTCTTGCCACTAATAATTTGCAATTTCAACAGGAGACAAGGGCCAGTATTCAAAGTTTGGACAATCAGATGGGTCAAATGGCAACCGAAATTAGTTGGCTAGAGGCACAAAGTTTGGGGAAATTACCCTCTCAAACAGTAGTAAATCCAAGAGAAAATGCAAGTGCAATCTTTTTGAGAAGTAGTAAAGAGGTTGAGATTTTGGTAAAGGCAACCCCTGCATCGTCGGAGCAAGAAAAGGAGAGAAACGTCGTTGGAGGCAGAAACGTTCCCAATGATGATGACGTACCTAAGCATAAGTTTCCACCTCTTTCTGATTATTAACCAGTTCCTCTTTTTCCTCAAGCTTTGGTAGATTCTAGAAAAAAATAAGTAAAATAAATATTTATATGAGACATTATGTAGATGTGAGGTAAATATTCCACTTTTATATGTTATTAAACAAATGCCTCATTATGCTAAATTCCTGAAAGAACTATGCACAATTAAAAGGAAACAGATACTTAAAGGAAGTGAGAAGGTGAGGGTAGGGGAGAATGTTTATGCAATTATTTAAAGAAAACTCCCTGTAAAGTGCAAAGATCCAGGCATATTTACTATCCCTTGTACATTAGGTAACATCGGATTTGATAAGGCCATGATAGATTTAGGAGCTTCGATTAATGTCATGCCATATTCTATATATGCTTCTTTGAAAATTGGACCTTTGAATAAAACTGGTGTTGTGATTCAATTGGCTGATAGATATAATGCCTATCTTAAGGGTGTAGTTGAGGATGTTCTTATGCAAGTTAATGATTGGATTTTCCATACTGATTTCTATGTGTTTGATATGGAAAATGGTGACCAAACTGCTCTTATTTTGATAGGAAGACCATTCTTAAAGGCATCCAAGACTAAGATAGATGTTATAGTGGCACACTTACCATGGAATTTGATGGTGAAATTGTTATGTTTAACATTTATGATGCCATACAATATCCTGGTGATGAAAGTTCAGTTTATTTTATTGATGTGATTGATTCTTTCACACAAGAAGTTTTTTGAACTTGATGAAAAAGATGAATTGGAAGTTGCCATTAGTAAGCATCTTGAGAAAGAGAAAGAGGAGTTAGCCTTGGGATCTGATTTGTAGGAAATTTTTGCAGTGTTGAATGATATTCCACAGTTACAGCAGTTAGGTAACATTCTTTATATTGCGTTACCAGTTTCTAATTAAAGGTCTTTACCCTCTGTTTTGCAGGCACCCACTCCAGATTTGAAGCCTCTCCACAGTCACCTCAAGTACGTGTTCCTTGGAGATGGAGGAACGTTACCCGTGATCATCTTCAATAAATTTAGTGTACCGCAAGAAGAAAAGCATGTGAAGGATGAACTTCATTTGAAGGAAATGTTCCCTGATGAGCAATCGCTCGCCGCAAGTGTGACATTACCTTGGTATGTGAATATTGTAAATTATTTGGTTATTAATATGTTACCTCCTGGTTTATCTAGGGCTCAAAGAGATAAGGTCAAGAATGATGTCAAATACTATGTGTGGGATGACCCATAATTATGGAAGTATTGTGTCGAGCCAATGACAATAAACAAAGGCGCTGCTTGGGAGGCAACCCAAGGGGAGTTCGTTCCTTTTTCTCTTTATTTTTGCATTTATATTTTGGTTATTTGTGTCTTCTCTTTACATTTTACCTTACATTGGGGACATTTTAAGTTTTAAGTGGGGGAGGGGTTTTAAGTGGTGTTTTAATTATGTTTTTAAAAAAATCTTTGCTTTTGTGGTTTTTAATGATTTTTGGTTGTGTATGTCATGAGAAAGATTAAATTAGGCTCTTGAAAGATTCATAACATGATTGAATAAGTAATCTTCCTATTGAGAACGAATTAGTCTAGTTATTTTCTTTGAGGACGATAGTGACTAAATTTGGTAGAAAAAAGTCGGTGAGATTTTGAGCCTTTAGGCTGAAACATTCATATCAGTCTCACTATTTTCTTGCATGGAATTGTTTCTCTAGAACTTTCCTTGATTCTCTTTGAGGTCACATTGACACATGCATGCATGAACATGATTAAGACCCTCTTTGTTATAAGCTACATAAGCCAAATACCCTACCTTGTAATTAAATTTTTTTCCTTTTGTTGAACCTTTTGAGCTTTATTGTTTTTTTAACCCATGTTACAAGTTTTAAACTTAAAAAAAAAAAAAACCTTCACCCTAGTCGTAGAGGTAGTGGAGCATTGTTCATCATTATGGGTCATGTGGGTGTGCAAGAAATAAGTGTGAGGGTGTCTGGATTTGTGGTATGACAATGACTGGTGAAATGGAGCATGTTTTCATCCTCAATTCAAGAGTTCCATTGTTAGTAAAAGAAAAGGTGAAGAGAAAAATAAATGAAGAAAGGAAGTGATGGAGGGATTGGTTTTTAAAGTTATAAACAGTTCGTGTTCATAATTCCTCCTAAAATTTCAAGAAAAGGGTCTATTTATACGAGATAGATACAAATTGAAGAAGCTGCTGTGTGGAGTGATTCATTTTATATGTCTTATATATTCGAGCTTGAGTTGATTCATTTTTGCTCCACTAGTTTCTATGGCTTTTGAGCTACATTCCCAAATATTTTCCACCTTGATCCTAAACCCCGTTACAACCCTTGAAAAGTCTTTATGATATGTGTTATGCATGTGATCTGAGTGGTGGAGAATGAGAAGCTATGCAAACCTATGGTAGATCATTTTCATTGGAATGAATTTGAGAGAAACACATACCCTTCAAACACATGAGAGTTGAGTGTTTATTTTTGTGAGGGTCTACAAATTTAGTTTACTCCATCTTTGAATGAAAATGCTTACTGAGTAATTGTGAGTTGTTTAAGAATGTTTTTTCATGAAATTTTATGAGTTTTGAAGAGCTTGGCTTTTTTTTTTTTTATGACGTTACAAGCTTGGTGTTTTTGGGAAAGTGAATTTGAGTTTAGCCCGAAGACGAGCAAATGCAAATATCATATTTTTATCCCTTAATGCTTAGGCTTTTATAATTATTTGGTGCCTAAATATACTTATTATTCTTATATTTTGATTTACGATGCAAATGGAAGCGTTAAGTGCAAAACGAAGTTAATTGGGTGATTCTAGACAATTTCAACATTGCTTCGTAATATGGGCATAACTCTCTGATCCGAGCTCTGATGGAAATCATTCAAAATTCTATGGAATTATAAGAAAACGTTCTACAACTTGAATGTTTTCAATTTTGAGCGATACTAGATACATCTAGGTTAAAACATGGCTTGAAGTAGAAGCACTTGCACTGTGACCCAGACCGGATGCATGAAAAGCAAAAGCCTAAACTGGGAGAAAGAAGGGGTATAAAAATGAGAAAAGGAGTTCGGCTCCCCTGACCTCATTTTCTCTTCTCCAGCTTTTCCTCTCTATTTTCTCTAGTTTTTTCCTTCAGGTTACTTCATGGCCCTGCGTGGTTGTAGAATTTACGATCTCATGAAAGGAACTTTAGATCAACAAGAAAGAAGAAGAAGAAGAAGAGAGAAGGAAAAGAGAAGAAGAATAACGTGGAAGGAGAGAGTTTGGATCAAGGGAGAAGAGGGTTG
This sequence comes from Aristolochia californica, assembly GCF_029961685.1. Lineage (NCBI taxonomy): Eukaryota > Viridiplantae > Streptophyta > Magnoliopsida > Piperales > Aristolochiaceae > Aristolochia > Aristolochia californica. The sequence goes on from NW_027182257.1 coordinate 6,789,130, forward strand.
CGTCAAAAATAAAAATGAGGGCTGGATGAATTTGTGGAAAGAGAGGAGAGTGCTTCAATGCCCTACTTCTTAGTCAATGCCTTTATTTATAGTTTTACAATGCCGTTAGGGCTACAACTTGATAAAACAAAAGACATAAAAGGAACACATATTTACACTTCTATGCCATCTTTATGGAAAGTACCATATTTTACACATATGCCACTCCTTTGACGTGTGGGCTTCTTGTCTCGAGCTTGTGGGCTTGAGCCCATCTTCCAACACTCCCCCTCAAGTTGGAGGAGAAAAAACATCATAAATACCCAGCTTGCCACATATAAATGATATGATTTTAGATGTAACGGGTTTAGTGAGAATATCAGCTACTTGCTCTTGATATGATACATGTTTGAGAGAAATTATTCCTGCTTGAAACTTCTCCCGTATAAAATGACAATCCACCTCAATATGTTTAGTTCTTTCATGAAAAATTAGATTTGAAGTGATATGAATGGCTGTTTGATTATCACAATGCAGATTCATGGACCCCTTTTTATAAAAACCTAGTTCAGTAAGAAGGGTCCTGATCCATAAAAGTTCACTAGCTGTATGGGCCATAGCTCTGTATTCTGCTTCGGCGCTAGATCTTGCAACCACATTTTGCTTCTTACTTTTCAATGTAACCAAGTTTCCTCCAACCAGAGTACAATATCCTGATGTAGATTTTCTATCATCAGAAGATCCAGCCCAATCTGCATCTGAGAAGCCTTCTATGTTGAAGTGCCCATGTTTTTTATATAGCAATCCTCTTTCTGGAACTCCTTTTAGATAACGTAATATTCTCTCTAAAGCCTGCCAATGGGTAATTTGTGGTTTGTGCATGAATTGACTCACCACACTTATAGCATATGATATGTCTGGCCTAGTTACCGTGAGATAAATCAGTTTTCCCATGAGTCTTTGATATTTGCCAATATCAATATCTTGTTCATTTGTGGCACATAATTTTACATTTGTATCCATAGGTGTGTCAACTGGTCTACAACCTTTCATTCCTGTTTCTTCAAGGAGATCCAAGACATATTTCCTATGAGACAATATTATCCCATGTTTGGATTGAAGAACTTCTGTATACAAAAAATATTTAAGCATACCAAGGTCTTTAGTCTTGAATTCCTGACATATCATCTGCTTCACCTCTTGTATGCTCAAAGCATCATCACCGGTTAAGATCATATCATCCACGTATACGGCCAATAATATTTTCCCTTTGACCGTATCTTTATAATATACGGAATGATCAACTGAGCACCGATGAAAACCAAACCGTAGGAATGTTTGACTAAATTTATCAAACCAAGCCCGAGAGGACTGCTTAAGCCCATATAAAGACTTTTTTAACCAGCATACTGACTCCCCCTCAACCACATAACTAGGTGGTTGAACCATATAAATTTTCTCACTGATATCACCATTTGAAAAAGCATTTTTAACATCCAACTGATAGACGGGCCATGAGGAGTTAGCAGTAATAGATAAGATGATGCGTACCGAATTCAATTTTGCAACAGGAGAGAAAGTCTCCTCATAATCTATCCCATGGCACTGCGTATAGCCCTTAGCAACCAGTAGAGCTTTAAGACGAGCAACTGATCCATCCAAATTATGTTTCACCAAAAAAACCCATCGACAACCAACCGGTCTTTTACCTTTCGGGAGTGATGTTAAGTACCAGGTTTGGTTTCGTATAAGGCGTGCATTTCTTCATCCATAGCTGCCTTCCATCCTAGATGTCTCAAGGCCTCTTGATACGACTGTGGAACAAAAGTAGAAGAAAGGGACGCAAGAAACTGAAAATACTTAGAAGACAAGCGATGGTGAGATATAAAATTTGAGATAGGATGCGAAGTAGTACAGGAGCGACGTTCTTTTCTTAAAGCAATAGGCCGAGTATCAAATTCAGACCCATACATAGGAGGAGAAGGACTTACCTCGGGTGGATCCAACAACTCCACATGTGAAGGTGCGGCCGGTGCCTTCTACTACTCCTTGTCCGCTTGTGCCGTTCAATCTTGAAGTGGATCCACCCTAGAGATAAACATCCTCTGAAGGGTAGGATTGTAATAGACATAACCTTTCTAGGTGCGAGAGTATCCCAAAAAAATACACTTCATAGACCGAGGATCAAGTTTATTTTTATGTGGAGATGTAACATGAACAAAACACGTACATCCAAACACTTTCAAAAGAAGAGAAAAAGGATCTTCACCATTAAATAACACAGAGTAAGGAGTTTTATGATGAACGACTGATGAAGGTAACCTATTAATGAGAAAGCATGTTGTAAGTATAGCATGAGGCCAATAGAAATAGGGTACCTTCATGGAGTAGAGGAGGCCCCGAGTAACTTCAAGAAGATGACGATTCTTCCTTTTAGCAACATCATTTTGTTGAGGAGTATAGGCACATGATGTTTGATGAATAAGCCCATTACTCTCACAAAATGATTTGAAGTCATGAGACATGTATTCCTTAGCATTATCAGATCTAAGGGTTTGAATTTTCTTCCTAAATTTTGTCAAGACCATAGCATGAAAATTTTTAAACAAAGGAAGAATTTCGGAATGCTCTTTAAATAGATATAACCAAGTCGCTCGAGTAAAATCATCAACAAAAATGACAAAATATTTAACTTGGGAAATATTTGAGACACATAAAGGGCCCCATACATCAGAATGTATTAGCTCAAACGGAGCAGTACTTGTAATTGTAAGACGAGGAGAATATGTACTCCGGACATGTTTACTTAATTGACAAACCTCACAACTGAAATTAGAAAGTCCTTTTAAAGATGGAACCAAAGAACGAAGTGAAGGGGTAGACAGATGACCAAGTCGGTTGTGCCAAAGTTGGACCTCAGATGTAGTGGACGATAATGCAACTAATGGTGGAAGAGTGAAGTAGTACAAACCCCCCTTTTCATGGCCGCTACCAATCACCCGCTTCGTAGTGAGATCATGAAAGACACAAGAAGACGGTGAGAAGGTGATAGAGCAATTTAATTGTTTGGTCAATTGGCTAACCAAGAGAAAATTTAAAGGAAATTGAGGAAGAAACAAAACATCTTGAAGGGGAATAGATGAAGTAAAAAAGGAGGAACCTTTGCCAAGGACCTTGGTTTGGGTACCATCAGTAATAGTAATGAATTTATGAGGATAACAAGGAGATAAGGACTGCAACAAGTGTTTGTTACCTGATAGATGTTCGGAGGCCCCGGAGTCGATGATCCAAGAGGAAGAGGAAGAAGAGGAAGAAAGCATACATGAGGCAATAGTAGTGGCAGCAGTAGATGATGAGGGAATAGAGGATTCCATGAAGGACTTCATTTTCTGAAATGCAGCATAGTCCTCAGTCGTAAGAGTCACATTTCTGGATGATGATTCAGCCTTATATTCATTTTTCTCAACGTTAACCGAGACTGGGTTAGTTGTGGCCCAATCAGGCTTGCCATGAAGTTTCCAGCATGATGCCACAAGGTGGTTCTGACGGCCACAATAAGTGAAAAGTTAAGGCTTTGTACGAAAAGAATTATGACCCGTTCTACCACCTCTATTTTCAGCCTCTCTCATAGTTCTACCCCCTCTCATATTTCTGCCCCGTCCTCGGGATGAGGAAGATGTTCCCCGATTGCCAAAGAACATCGTTGATGGAAAATCAATAGGAGGAGGGGATGGATCCGGTATCCGAAGTAATGTAGCACTAATATCATTGAAGGATGGAAGAGCAGAAGAACTTAGAAGTTGAGTTTTGGCCACCTCAAGGTATGGTTTAATATTCGATAAGCAAATGGCTGCTGCCAAAGCTTCTCTTTGTCGTTCTTGAACGACAATATCAGTGGAATATGGCTGATCTAGTTTTCATTCTTGAAGAAGACCTCGAAACCGTTCCAAAAATTCGTGAATATTATCTCCATGTTTTGTATGCAGCATGTTTTGTAATACATCATATATTTTTTTTAATGAAGCAGTGCTTGAGTAAAGCTTGGCACAAGTGTCCCATATGTTCTTGGCGGTTTCCAAGTGGACCACATTGTTAGCCACCTGCTCTTCCATGCTATTAATGAGCCAACTTATCACCATGTTATCATCCTTAACCACTTGTGGTAGGACACATCTTCTTCATCAATCGAAGGAGGAAAGTTAAGAACGTGGCTCAAGAGGTCACGAGTAATAAGAACCTTCTGAACCGATTGTGACCAGCTCATACAATTGGAGAGACCTCTAAGTGGAATTGTAGTCATTCGGAGTATATCACTCTTATTACTATTGTATCCAATCTCCATGATGAGGCAAGTAAAATATGGAGGTCAAGGGAAAAAGGTCTTCTTCAAAGAACAATTACTCAATGTAATTTGAAGAACCCGTAGACCAAATCAATCACTAACAAAAGAGAACACGAACCAATTTATTTCACAAGGGCAAGCACCAAATTATCAACAAATTTGTGCCTTTAGAAAGTGATAATAACATCCAGCTATCACTCAACTTCTCTTGTATTCATAAGAACAAAGAGAAGAAAGTAGACACAACCGATTAGGCCTTAATCCAAACTCCAACACAAACGAGCAATAGACAAAAATTTATAGAAGATTTAACGACAAACCAAGACACTTGGAAGAGATTTATCTTCAGCTCATGGGAGACTTCACCGTAAAAAAAAATTCAATTGTTAAGTTAAAAAAAATGGAACGACAAAGGGTAAATGACTGCTAGAATTTCATCAAACATATAATGGGCATCCAATAACATAACACAAACCCATGAGCAACCTTATGTAGGAGAAGATACAGTAACATCTGCTGGAATTCTGCCTCAAATGAGATGGATCCAAATTACATAAAGGTAATTGAATTTCACCCATCAATCTTAATAAGATGCAAACAACAAATGATCTTGATCACTCTTGTAATTGATTTACAAGGAGTCAAGATTATAACATCAATTTAGTCATAGAAATAAATCTTTACAACATATAAAGATTTATCTTGACTTGATGTGACTTAAAATTCAAGAAGTAATGAAAAACAGTAAAAAGGAGTATGTAAATAAGAAAAGGAAACAAAAAAAACGTAAATAAGAACAGTATGAACTTATCTCTTCATGGCTGAACTCCTTTTATAACTTCTTGAACAAATTTCATAATAACTCTATGAAGAGATCCTAAACTCCTTGCTTTGATACCATGTAGAATTTAGGATTTCATGAAAGGAATTTTAGATCAACAAGAAAGAAGAAGAAGAAGAGAGAAGGAAAAGAGAAGAAGAAGAACGTGGAAGGAGAGAGTTTGGATTAAGGGAAAAGAGGGTTGCGTCAAAAAGAAAAATGAGGGTTGGACGAATTTTTGGAAAGAGAGGAGAGTGCTTCAATGCCCTTCCTCTTAGCCAATGCCTTTATTTATAGTTTTACGATGCCCTTAGGGCTACAACTTGATAAAACAAAAGACATAAAAGGAACACATATTTACACTTATATGCCATCTTTATGGATAGTACCATATTTTACACATATGCCACTCCTTTGTCGTGTGGGCTTCTTGTCTTGAGCTCGTGGGCTTGAGCCCATCTTCCAACTGTGGCTAAACTTTCAGACTTGGTCAAAGGAAACTGAAACCTCGGTATCAATACAATTGTGAGATCTAATTTCTTTTCATCATTCAATTTATGTTTTGGCTATCCGATGTTCTTCTGTAATTTTCGTTCATAATTATCTCATTTAATCACTAGGAGGCCTACTAGTTTATTATTCGTTGTAATCTACTACTAGGTTAGATATCAAATTTGTAATTGTTTGATCTCTCTAACCTGTGAAGCAATCGAGATTTGCTAATTTGCTGCGTCAGGAATTATTAGATCTTGAGAAGAACGTTGGACTAAATTAAATGCAGTCGCTTGTGCTTGTGTTGTTTAGCTTCATTTATCTCTCTAATTCTTAAGGTTGCTACTAGATTAAACCTTTAATGCTTGTCTTGGGTTGTTTAGCAGTTCGGGTTAATTGCATCACTTGTTTTCTAATTAACTACGAAAGGAGAGATAGGAAGATAGTTCTAAGGGGTGAATTGTGAAATTTCGATGGTGGATGTTGACTTAGACCAAAGTTTGTTCTTTTGATTGATTTCGATTTTTTTAATTTGAATTTTTTCTAAGTTGTTTTTTCTTAAAAGTGTTTTATCTCTTCATGGCTGAACTCCTTTTATAACTTCTTGAACAAATTTCATAATAACTCTATGAAGAGATCCTAAACTCCTTGCTTTGATACCATGTAGAATTTAGGATTTCATGAAAGGAATTTTAGATCAACAAGAAAGAAGAAGAAGAAGAAGAAGAAGAGAGAAGGAAAAGAGAAGAAGAAGAACGTGGAAGGAGAGAGTTTGGATTAAGGGAAAAGAGGGTTGCGTCAAAAAGAAAAATGAGGGTTGGACGAATTTTTGGAAAGAGAGGAGAGTGCTTCAATGCCCTTCCTCTTAGCCAATACCTTTATTTATAGTTTTACGATGCCCTTAGGGCTACAACTTGATAAAACAAAAGACATAAAAGGAACACATATTTACACTTATATGCCATCTTTATGGAAAGTACCATATTTTACACATATGCCACTCCTTTGTCGTGTGGGCTTCTTGTCTTGAGCTCGTGGGCTTGAGCCCATCTTCCAACTGTGGCTAAACTTTCAGACTTGGTCAAAGGAAACTGAAACCTCGGTATCAATACAATTGTGAGATCTAATTTCTTTTCATCATTCAATTTATGTTTTGGCTATCCTATGTTCTTCTGTAATTTTCGTTCATAATTATCTCATTTAATCACTAGGAGGCCTACTAGTTTATTATTCATTGTAATCTACTACTAGGTTAGATGTCAAATTTGTAATTGTTTGATCTCTCTAACCTGTGAAGCAATCGAGATTTGCTAATTTGCTGCGTCAGGAATTATTAGATCTTGAGAAGAACGTTGGACTAAATTAAATGCAGTCGCTTGTGCTTGTGTTGTTTAGCTTCATTTATCTCTCTAATTCTTAAGGTTGCTACTAGATTAAACCTTTAATGCTTGTCTTGGGTTGTTTAGCAGTTCGGGTTAATTGCATCGCTTGTTTTCTAATTAACTACGAAAGGAGAGATAGGAAGATAGTTCTAAGGGGTGAATTGTGAAATTTCGATGGTGGATGTTGACTTAGACCAAAGTTTGTTCTTTTGATTGATTTCGATTTTTTAAATTTGAATTTTTTCCAAGTTGTTTTTCTTAAAAGTGTTTTATCTCTTCATGGTTGAACTCCTTTTATAACTTCTTGAACAAATTTCATAATAACTCTATGAAGAGATCCTAAACTCCTTGCTTTGATACCATGTAGAATTTAGGATTTCATGAAAGGAATTTTAGATCAACAAGAAAGAAGAAGAAGAAGAAGAAGAGATAAGGAAAAGAGAAGAAGAAGAACGTGGAAGGAGAGAGTTTGGATTAAGGGAAAAGAGGGTTGCGTCAAAAAGAAAAATGAGGGTTGGACGAATTTTTGGAAAGAGAGGAGAGTGCTTCAATGCCCTTTCTCTTAGCCAATGCCTTTATTTATAGTTTTACGATGCCCTTAGGGCTACAACTTGATAAAACAAAAGACATAAAAGGAACACATATTTACACTTATATGCCATCTTTATGGAAAGTACCATATTTTACACATATGCCACTCCTTTGTCATGTGGGCTTCTTGTCTTGAGCTCGTGGGCTTGAGCCCATCTTCCAACTGTGGCTAAACTTTCAGACTTGGTCAAAGGAAACTGAAACCTCGGTATCAATACAATTGTGAGATCTAATTTCTTTTCATCATTCAATTTATGTTTTGGCTATCCGATGTTCTTCTGTAATTTTCATTCATAATTATCTCATTTAATCACTAGGAGGCCTACTAGTTTATTATTCGTTGTAATCTACTGCTAGGTTAGATGTCAAATCTGTAATTGTTTGATCTCTCTAACCTGTGAAGCAATCGAGATTTGCTGATTTGATGCGTCAGGAATTATTAGATCTTGAGAAGAACGCTAGACTAAATTAAATGCAGTCGCTTGTGCTTGTGTTGTTTAGCTTCATTTATCTCTCTAATTCTTAAGGCTGCTGCTAGATTAAACCTTTAATGCTTGTCTTGGGTTGTTTAGCAGTTCGGGTTAATTGGATCACTTGTTTTCTAATTAACTACGAAAGGAGAGATAGGAAGATAGTTCTAAGGGGTGAATTGTGAAATTTCGATGGTGGATGTTGACTTAGACCAAAGTTTGTTCTTTTGATTGATTTCGATTTTTTTAATTTGAATTTTTTCTAAGTTGTTTTTCTTAAAAGTGTTTTCGTTATACAACCCCCCCCCCCCCCCCCCCCCCCCCCCCCTTACTTGTTCACGAAGCATAAAAGTAGACTAATCACTCTTTGTGAGATCGATCCTTACTCGCACTACTACATATATTTTATCACTCTTTGTGAGATCGATCCTTACTCGCACTACTACATATATTTTTAGGAGTATAGGTTTTATTTTTTGTTGCCTGCGACAACACACCATCCCTCATACACACATGTTATGCTCATATTATGTTCGTAATATATTGAATATTATGATTTATTATTAAGCTATAGCTTGACCAAGTGTGATCTTATTACTCTCACCTTTACCTAGGGGTGGCATTGAACCGAACCGCACTGCGGGCAGCTTGAGTTTTGCTCGGTTCAATTCGGTTTTCCAAATTAGGCTTGTTTAAGTTAACGAGCCATTAAGTCATCCGAAACCATTTTTCTTAAACTTTTCTGTCTCGATGATCTGGTTTTTCAGTCCTTGAATCAGAAAGATCTAATTGAGTACAAATGGACAAAACTAGCGTTGTTTTTCAAATGAATGTTTTTATGTTTGATTATTGAATAAATTTTATACATAATTATGCAACTTTTATGAATAATTTTATGCACAATGTATAGATAATATTATACAAGGTCAATATACAGAGGTTATGCCCAATTTTAAGTAGAGGTCATACCTATTTTTATGTAAAATGTATGCATAATTTAATATATAATTTTTTTGATATGTATTTTATGCAAAATTTTAAATATAGGTTAAAGCTCGAACTTGAACTCGGTTAAAATTATTTGGCTCGAACTCGATTACAATTTTAGGCTGAAAGCTAGGCTCGGCTCGAACTCGAGTTCGAAATATTTAAATAAAGCCCAGCTCGAACATAAACAGGTTCGGATCGGCTCAATTCGATGTCACCCCTACCTGTGCCTCTACCTTCAATTCGAAAGACAAGTGACACATTAACACATAAATAAGAAAAAAAGGTTTGTGCCATTATATTCTCTCAATGGCTCCAACCAAGAAAGTTGTTTGGCTGTTGAGAATGTATATTTTTCTGGATCAATGATAGAGATATATACATTCATTGGTTTGACACGGTCATATAGTCTACTTTCTGGTACACATTGAAATGAGTAAAGATTTTTTACAGACAAAATATAACATAGCAAACAATTTGATTCTAATGAGAATATAATGAATAGCAAAGTAGATTAAACTACTCTATTGAAGAGATTGGTAGAAATACCCCAATAACAATCAATCTGTGTATCCTGCCTAAGAGGGTAAGCTGCTTGCTGTTAGTTTTGGAAATGTTGGATGCATGTCAGTCCTTGTTCCGGGCTTCTGCTTTCCAATCTCTTCGATTTGGAGCTATAGCTTCATTCACTTCTATACAACTAGCATCAGCAGTAGCACAATGGACCTCACTTGTCGATGGTGGCTCTCCTTCAACTGCAGGTTCATGTAAAAGGCTTGGTGGCTTGCATGATTGGTGAGCCATTCTAGCATCTTTCTTCCAATCTCGAGAACAATAGACCAGAGCATTAGATACACTTACAGGACCAAGCCCTTCCATGGTTTGACTAGAAATTTGCTGGCTTCCCAGAAATGCATTTTTCGTATCCGCTTCAAGGCGCTTTCGGGCCCTGTATCTACGTTGTCTTTCTCTGTTCTTTTGACGACGAGCCATAAGTTCATGTTGACTTCCGCTAGCCAATTCTTCCTCAAGATTTGTGTTTAGTATATAACCATCTCCAACTTCTGATAAAGGTTGTCGTATTGTCTGTACCAATCACCAAGAAATGAGAATTTCCATCTATAGGTTAATTTTAGAGTGCAGCATATTTTTATAAAGGAACATGGATGTAAGCACACCTGTGCAGCTAACATGTGAACATGGGTCGTATCTGAAGTTTCCATGGTGCATTCTAGGCTGTGCATGCTTCTGGCGTGGAACTCCATGGAAGTATTTTGTTCACTGCCTGGATAACCAAAATGTTTCATTTGAGTTCCCAAGATGGTGGGGTAAAACAGCTGTATTGTGGCTCCATTTCCACCATCCACTTGTACCAACTGTTCCCTGCTGTTCTGATTGCCTTCTTGTCCATGGTTGTAATTTACATCTTTGTCTATAGCACCCATCTCATGCCTTGCAACTGGTTGCAAACTTGCCACATTTGGTGTACCAAAAACGGGAATGGGTGATGTTTCAATGCTTGATTGACTGATATACGCATAACTCTTAGCTTTCTCTTCACGCTTCCGAGCCCTGTACCGCTGTTGTCTTACTCTGTTCTTAAGACGCCGAGTCTCTATGTCCATAGAAATTTTATTACCTGCAACAGTGGCAATTATCACCACTGACTTTTCCAAAACCGAAAAAATAATCTCCTTAAACTAAAAGAACTGAAATTGCTAGACTTCTAACATCCAACTGCAAGGATCAATAATGGAAAAAGATTTAAAAGGAAAAGTTGTCAACGGAATCAAATTCAGCATCTCTTATCACAAAGATATGTCAATTTCAGTATTCCCATTCCTTCAAACATGTACTTATGAAATGACAACAGGGGAGTACAAATGCTTGTGCTTTATTTGTAATTTTTTCAAACTTAGACCTGAAAATGCAGTTATAGAATCTAGCCATGACCTCAGTTTCTGTCAATTGATAACGCATATGAAAATCACCTTCTCCAAGCAGGGCAGTTTATTTAAGACAGAAAGTACCTCCTTCCAATTTCAATCTTGTACACAAAGGAATCCAGATTTAGTGTAATCTTTAAATCCACACCGACATCCTGCTGTTCTCAGCAAGCTATGAATAAAGAATTGATTGATGACAGCACATCAAACTCCTTCACGCCAATTACGGAAACTCCATGTATAAAACACATTAGCAAGAGGAGTGTAGCGATTGAACCTCTAACACTTTTTCCTTTTGGAAATCCCAGCCCTTGCAAAAGGGCTTTTCATGTAGAAGCATACAGCTTTTGCTGACAACCAACCATTGCAAAAGTTCCCAGCACTAAGTGCTAATTTCAAGGCGGATTTTGGTCACAATGACACCTCCAACACTTTCGGGCAAACAACTCCTTAACATTAAACACATTCAACAGAAACCTTCTCCCAGTGTGACAGGTCAGAAAGCATAAATTTTCAAAATTGGAGCTATAACCTGCATAATATCTGAAGCCTTTAGAAATTTATGGCTTTAGTCTATTATGGTGTAACAGCTAAAACTAGTCAGGCTTGCAACAAAAATTTTCTAGCTGGCAAACTGCTTGGCTGGATTGTCTTTCATTTTCATCCCGGTCAACACTTTCAGACTTTGAGCCATTCAGAAGAAAATTCATCAGAAGCAACTTGTTTGTTGTTTAAGTTCTTTTAGATAAATTTTGTTTTTTTAATAAATACATTTTGTTCATTTGTCATTTCTTTATGTTCGGAAGAAAAAAAATAAAAGAAAATAAAAGAAATTCAAGAATCACATTCTTGGTCAATTGGGCCTTTTGCTCAAAGCCCACTCGGAGAGTGGGGAGTTTTCTAGTTTGAGGTCTTGAGCTCAACTCTCTCTAGGTTATTGGCTGTGTGTGCTCGTGGAATCATCATTAAAGAAAAAGAAAAAGAAAAAAGAAAAGATGACTCCCAGCAGTTGATTTATGAATTTTGGGCTTGAGATTCAGTATCGATGGTACAAGCATAACCCTACCAGCAGGGTCAACCTGGCGAGTTTTTGAAATAACTATACATGCTATGAACATGAAAGGGAGCCAAACAGAGAGAGGAAACCCCGGCGGATTAATGAGCAAATGAAAAAGATGCTTGTTCGTATCAAGGTACGGTATAGTCTTGAAATACAAAGGATGAAACTGAAAGATGTGCCTTTCCAAATACACCAATTCCATTTATTTGAGCTGATACCAGCCTTTATTTCCAGACAATGAAACTTAAAAAGAATAAAAATGACATAGAAATGCTGCAATGAAGCAAGTGATTTTGAGACGTGCCATTGAGGAAAAATGCGCCTTTCCAAATATTTGCACAAATTCCCTTGTTTCCGGCTGATATCCGCCAGATAGATGCGAGCAGTGAGAGTTTGAAAAGAATACAAACGAAAAAGAAATGCTGCATCGAAGCATATGATCTAGAGACATGCACTTGAGGAAAGATGTGTCTTTCCAAATATTATACAAAATTCCAATTTTTTTTTAGCTGATATCAGCCAGTTGCGTCCGAGAAATGAAACTAGAAAAGAATAAAAGTGAGATATAAATGCAGCAATGGAGCATCTAAACTTAGAGGCATGCACCGGATGAAACATGTACCTTTCCAAATGTTACACAACTTCCACCTTTTATGTGATATCGGCCAGACACATCTGAAGAACGGAAGTTGAAAAGAATAAAAAAAAACGGAAAAGGAGCTACGAACATGTATCTTAGAGACATGCACTACAAATAACTTACTTGGGCTTGGGTAAACCCTAGATTCACATCATCTGTTGAAATTTCCCGCGCAAAAAAGTGTGCATTGTGGGAAGGCTCAGTGCAGTCAATATGCGTACAAGGAGGTGCCGCTTCCAGCCTCTTTATCTGTGCAAGAAACATGCAACCATTCGCAGAAGCGGCAAAGATGCAGAGATGGAGGAGCAAGGCGATGCAAGAGAGAAGCGTTTAATGAAATTCAAAATGTAACATTGAAATTCCAACAAATAGAGGGAGAAGCATTGTTGAAGGAGAAGAAGAGAGGGAGATTGAATGCTCGTAGCTGGTGAGGAAGAAAAGAGACAAGGAAGAAGAGATTGAGAAAAGAGAAGAAAAAGGGGAGGGAGGAAATGGTCGTGTGGTATAGAGGGGGGAGCATTGGTGGTCGGACTCAAAACGGCCTTGGAAGTTTTAGAGGCGCTTTTAACGAGAAATAGAAAGCCAGGTCGTTTTTCGAGGGGTGGAAGGTTTAGGAGCTTAGAATAACGACAAGCCGTGGAAGAGAGAGAAGCCGTGGTCACGACACACTTTCTTATATTAATGTTGTTTCAGTAATTATACATTAAGGTGGGCTTAGCCATCTTCTTTCTCATTTTTCAACATTTAAAATTGCTGATGATGAATTTTTATTTAAAATTTAATCTATTTAATTTCTATATTTCTTGAAACATCAACAAAAGGTCAAATCTAAGTGAATTGAAGAATTATCTTACTTGCATGGGTATAATGTTTAAATGAGGTGCAAGACATTTACAAGTCTTAAGTATGGTTTCAATTAGAATGTTCTCCTTCAAGTAGTCTTTTCACTTGTATTCTTTTCTAATTTCTATTTCTCATACTAATCTAGGATGTTAATTTGGTATCGTAGTTATAGCGATCCATGACCTTATCATATATATTTTTTATCATTCTTAAAAGAGTAATATTTTTTTGAATTTTTAAATATTGATAAATAATTCATTGAGTTATTATAATTTGATTATATTGAACCTCTATTTATAGTAGAGAAAACACATAGAAACATAATAGAATTAAACTACCCAACTCCCAACTACACCCATGATAAAATTCTTAATCATAATCATAGTAAAGAACTACTTAAAAAAATCAAAAAATACTAAACTTCCTCCTTGACTACAGCTCCATCCATGAGAAACCTTTTCATGAGAGTCATGTAAGACTCTTCCATATATATTCTTCAGCACTCCCCCCTCAAGATGGAGTTTGTAACTTCAGTTTGCAAAGAAAAATATTTTTGGACTTCAATCTTAGTCTTTAATCTACATTGGCTGAAAACAAATCTTTATAGATCATCTTCTATCCTCCCCCTTAGATATTTTTGGTAATATAACATTTAATTACCACAATACCCCCTATCAAGAATGACATTTTGCACAAAAATAAATGTGAGAGAAGAAAAATCACCACTACCCCAAAGGCAAAACTTCCAACCCCATTCTAAAAGCGCCCCTCAAATTTGAAGGCCAACCAACCCAATTTTAGAGCAATAAAAAAAGAGTAACCCACTTTATAAGCATAGCTCAAAATACCACTTTGGATAAAAATTAAACTTAAGTTGGATGTTTGGTGTACTCCTGTTCTTTACATGTAGTGGATTTACAAAGATTGCTTTGAAATGATGAAATAAAAGATGATTCATGGAAAAAATGTTGGAGAAACACAAAGATAGTAGCTCTCATACTTCAAGTAAAATGTGATAATAATGCAACACTCATACTTCAAAAAAAGGAGGCAGTCATCAAAACAATAGATTAATCAAAGTGACCAGTCCCGATACAAAAAAAAAAAAATAACACAAATTACAAGACCATATTACTGTCATGTCTTTTAAAATATTCTTAAAGTAATAAAGTAACATTAAGCGAGAGTAAAACGTTTACCACAATTGACCAAAAAAAATAAGAACTTTTTGGAAAAACTCAATGATGCATAAGGTCAGTAAAGGTAATTGAATCAAAGAACTTGCTTAGCCTAAGAGTTAAGTGCAACAAGTTAGTAAAATAAAATAGAAAACTCTCATGAAAAAAAAATGTGAGAAATAGGCCCTTCTTCTCCCTTGTTTCTCTTTTGAAACAATCACAAACCCTAATTTAGTGTTTCATGTGGGACACAAGTTATTTTGTCTAGCAAAAAGGTTTGTTGAGGATGGAATTTTAAAGATTTTTGTCCATATAGGAGTGAATTTATGTCATACAAATTGTAGGTAATAGCTGGAGAGAGAAAAAGGGAAATGGTACATGCAAAATAGGATTTTGTAAGGAAGAGTCTATGATGTGCATGTTTGTAAATTGATGAGGCATACAATTAAAAAATAAACTTTGGAGCCTAAAATTTATGTACTCAAAGGAAAAAAAAAAAAATTGAAACACATAGACTGATATGTGAGGAAGGGTCTTAAAATTCTGATTTCTGCAATCAACATACTTCTAGCATAACCTTTGAGTCTCTCGATATTGATATCTCTCTAAACATCGAATTGAGAAATGTTTTATTGGGTCATAAATTAGACTCATAAAGCTTTATTTTGAGATATAGTTCTCATATAAACTCTATTTATTAATGATTTAAAACATCTTGAAAAATTAAGTTTTCTCTTATTGCTCGAACCTTTCCTGTTGTCTGACCTTTACTACTTCAGATATCAAATATTCTTTGTAAAAACCCAATTACCAAAATTCTTTTTGTGTTAGAAAATAACTCAAATAAATTTTCTTAAATATATAAATTGTAATATGGAAAGTATATTATAGAGGTGAGAAGTTCAAGAAAAAAGGGTTACTGAGACAACAAATAATCAACGAGGAAGAAAGACGTCGAATACAAACATAAACTAATAGAGATGATTGATAAGAAAAGGATCACAATGTTTCTATGTGTTAACCAAGTCAACTTACCGAACACTCTTTGATACCATGTTGAATTTCTAAAAAAATATGAATAATTCATTGACTTATTGTAATTTGAGTATACTGTGCATCTATTTATGATAAAGGAAATACATAAAATTATAATAAAATTAAACTACCAAGTCTCAATTACACCTATATAAAATTCTTAATCATAATCAAAGTAACTACTTAAAAGATAAATCCTAGAACATTTAAACAACTTTTAACAATGTAAAAATATGAAAATGGTAAACTTCTTCCTTGGCTACCTTTCCATGAGAGTTATGTAAGACTCTTCCATATTCGTTCTTCAACAGATTTAATCAAGATTTTAATATTTAACCATTCAAGGTACTTTTAGAAGGGCTATGGAGCTAAATGACACTTTAAAACCACAAAGGCCTTCTGGTTTTGGTCTAGCAATGTCATTTAGTTCCTAAGCATGCTCTAATGAGTAAGCAAGAGGAAGATAATGAAGAACGCCTTATCCAAAAGAAGGTTTTGTTGAATAAAAGAGTACTGTCAATAAAAGAGGGCAATCTTGTTATGGTAGAAGTTGTTATTGTTAATGCAATATACTAGAATTTTTTAGGGCCTCCCTATCTCAAAATGACACACTTATTATGAGTGAGTAGTTTTTACTTTCCTAAAATTCAGGTATCTTCTTTGTAAAAGACGATAAAATAACCATAAATTAGGGCCTCCCTATCTCAAAATGACACACTTATTATGAGTGAGTATTTTTTACTTTCCTAAAATTCAGGTATCTTCTTTGTCAAAGACGATAAAATAACCATAAATTAGATGAGAAAAAAGAACTACGCAGAGGTAAGTTTAAGATAATGTTTGAATTATACAAAGATGCATTTGATCCTCATGAGCCAAATTCATATTTCATTCCAAACACCCAAGTATTTTGACAGTTTGGAATCATTTTTTTAAAATTTTAATAAAAATATAACTCATAGATTTATAAGAAGAAGGAAAATCTCTACCTCATCAAGATACAACTCGAGGATGATTCATTAGGAGGGTGGAAATGATGCATAATTTCAATTGCCTGTGAATTTAAAAAGAAAAAGGTTGAAAGAAATTATTTGAAGAAGATAGAAAGCCTAAAGTGCATTAGAAGATCAAATATGGTTAAAGGAGCTATGTTACTAAGAGTTTCAAAAGATCAACAATTTTATTTTGGCTCAAATGATGAACAAACTCCTTCTCTACGAGTATTGAAAACCGTAAATGAAGTTTAATGACTCCGATAAGCAAGAAGCTTAAAATTATGAAGTATGTAGATGTTACTAATTTTATGCTCGCTAAAATTAGTAAGTCTTTTAGTTAAGAGTATGTCAATAAATTGGCTCATAATAATGTAATAAATTTATACTCAAAATTGGTTTATTTATTACTAATTTTTGTGAAATATTACGAAGCCTTTCTAGAATGTCCACAAATAGTTTTAGCATGAATTGCTTGCCAAAAAAGGTTGTCGAAAGTCACAAATTCCCAAAATTATATAAGAGCTTCTTAGTTCGGGCAACTTGCAAATAAACAACAATATCTCTATGAATAGAAGTCCTCAACTTGCTAGAGACCTAATATTTGTTAAGTTGTGAAGCCTAATCAACGCCTTATGCTGAGTCGGTACACGGATCTTGAGTTGTGGCCCGAGAGAGGTTAGAGAAAAATACTTGTAAATTGTGTGTGATTTCTCTTATAAACTATTTCATTTTCATAGTAGATTATTGCAACGGCGAAATATAGGATATAGTCTTTACCTTGAGGCGAACTTGTATAAATCTTGTTGTTTATTCTTGTGGTTGTTTTTCTTTCTTCTGCGATTATTATTATTGTTCTTGTTAGTTTGGAATTAGGGCGTCTAATTCCTAAAAATATTAAATTAAATATTTTTTCCTGTGTTTTTTTTTCTTAAATTCTAGTCTATAAACATGCATGATTATGGCCAACACACTTGTTTTTTTTAAGTATCAAACGAGTTGAAGTTTGCTTTCAAATCTAAATTAGATTGTTTAGTTACATAGTTTCTTTTTTATTTTCTTTAAATCTGAGTCTTTGTAGCTAGTGTATAAATCTTGTTGTTTATTCATCACGCCGTATATCTTTTCCCTTACACCTAATGTATTTGCATGTTATATTTGTTTTCCTTAATTTTGATAGCAATCCAATGTTTTATTTCATTATTTTCCTTTTTTTCTCTTGGCAACTTTGGTTTGCACCACCCAATGAACAAGGATTAATGCTTGACAATAAAATAACATAGTACGGATACATTTTTTTAATAAAAGTTTGAATTAAATATAAGAAATATGTGAAAGCTTTTCTTCTCTATGTTAGAAAAATATTATAAGTTATAGCTTTCGGTCTTTACTTGGATATTATACTTATAATTTGAAAATAATAGTTTCCCCTTTTCAAACATTTAACCTTCGTGATAATAAAAAATACAAATAATAGAACAAAGAACCAAAAAAAAATGTCATGTTGAAACCCACCAACTTTGATTTTGTTCGAATTTGGATTAATTCAGTTTTAATATTACTTCATGTTGTTCAGTGATCTAAAACCTAAGTTTTTTTGTTACTCTTTGACTCTCTCTAGAAGTTTTTTTCTAAAAAAATGTTAAGTTAACAATAAATAGATGACTATATGTGTTGCATCAAATATTGAAGATGATCATAATACATTATATACATATAAGTTGGAAAAAATATTAGTTTAACTTATTAAAGGAGATAAATAAAATTTTAATTTGCAAGAAAGTCATATTTCTATCACTCATTACTGTTGAATTCTAGGGCCAACACATAAACCCAAGAGATCTCAAGGGAAGGAGAGAAGAGAGGAACTCTTAACTATTGGGAGAGAGGAGAGAATAAACCAAAGGAGAGAAAGAAGAGGAAAAGAGAGAGGTGCATGGGCAAATTTGACCCAAGAGGAAGAGGCTTGAATGCTCTACCCCATGCCTTGAGGTTGTATTTATAGTTGTAAGAAGGTGCTTACAATGACTATAATACCCTTAGGGCTACATGCTTCAAAAAGAAAAGATATAAGAGGATATTCACCAACTTGCATAATTACAATTTTATGTCATCTCTATGAAAATTATCCTTTATTTAGTCGTGCCACCCTTACACGTGGGTGTCACTTGACAATTACTACGTTTTAATCATGAAAGAATGTTAAAGGAGGAGACTAAACTTGAAATTGGTCTATAATAAATACATCTATAAAGTTAGTGTGACATCAATAATTATTCATTTAGAATTTTAAATTAATGTGTGTTCACAAACTTAATTGGAATTCAATGTAAAAAATTAATTTCAAAATCAAAGGTGCATACACAAGCATTTAAATCCACAAAGAAAACACAAAATTTTTATAGTGGTTCACAATCCTATCTTGGATTACCAATCCTCTCTCAAGGTGTTTTGCCCCCTTGGAGTTCAACTCTGTTTAGTTTGCCAAGTGGCGCTTACAACAAATTGCGTCTATGCTCAATTACAATGCACTTACAAAGGGATTTATGTCACTCAATTAATCACAATAGCCAACTTACATAAGTTCACTTTGCATAGATTTACAGTAGTAAACCAGGCACACAACTTAAACCCATGAGGGGATTTTCAACAGTTAACTAGGGTAATATCTCTGCCTAAACCCACTCAAGGATTTGCAATAGTAGCTCACTAGGCATAAGTGTCTTAGACCTAAGGATAGATTTTTCAATACCATTTGCCTACAGAAGGACTTACAACTCAACAACAACTACAGTAAGGTTTCTCAACTTCTTCTTCTCAACCACACATGGTTTCTCTCAATTAAATTGTGATGAGCATGTTCTTGCCTTGCCAAAGGCATGACCCACTTTGCCAGTGTTACTTGTTTATACTTCAACCTAATATAAATATCTCTTCAATGGGTAGATTTAATCACTCAAACACAAGTAGATAGGTACATCAATCATAAGTACTTAATCAATGTAATAGTAATTCAATTGGTCCTAAAATGACTAAATTTCAAAATACAAACACAATAAAAAATTGGATTATTTTTTCAAATGACGGAAATCATGCAGGCAATTCAATATAATAAATGGTTTTAAAGTCTAACCCCACAAGTGGAATTCTGAACTTCAATGAATAATTTCAAAGTACAAAGGCACAAGTTCATGGTACCTTTCTTTTGCCATGTACATATGCTCTCCTTTTTCTTCTACACTCTCCCATATGTTCATGCAGGTAATCATTCATAAATAGTCTCGAATAATATTAAAATTAGAGAAAACCCTCTTTTAAAAGATCTTGAGACCATACAATGTCTCAATCTTCACACTTTTACCATTTTTTTACTATGTGGCCCTACTCAAAATATTTTCTCACCAATTAATGCATGTATTATTTGATTCCATGGATTTTGACCCTTTAGCGATTGATAATTGGGAGGTGGGTGAAGTATTGACATTGTGTCTTGGAGTCTCATGCTCAAAATTTCGTCCTAGTTGATAATGGTAAAAATTAAGGCAATTCACTTAGACCTTTGTACATTTAGATAACTACATACGAAGTACAATATTATATTTGTATAACTTATAAGGCTGAAAATAACAAACGAGTATACGAGACTAAGTTAGAGTAGATGAAAAGGGATATAATACAAGGTATCAAAAACTAACTCTAGTGGTACACTAAAAACAAGGTATCAAAAACTTAAGTATCTCGAGAAATATAGAAGTGTAACTAAGGGTTTGCAATACTTCACTTTGATAGGATAACTTTTGTAGAAAACAAAGTCTGACAACATATGGATTCACCAAAAGTACAATATTATTAGACTTTGAAATAGATATTAAAATACGTGGAATGAACTGCAAATGATTTAAGTTACTTTTATGGGAGGAAATGATAAGTGAGTTAGCTTGCAAAATATTTGAGTATACTGAGATTTTGATTGGGCCAAAGACCCAATTGAGAGACTCTCACTATCTTGGTATAGTATATTTCTTATACCTGAATTTGATTGCAGGAAAGATTAAGAAAATAATACAATTGCAAAGTCGAGCCCAGATGTTAGTTATAAAGCATTAGGTAGAATAACAAGTAATATGAATAAGAAAGCTTGAAGAATTAATAAGTGAGAGTAATACAAGACGTTTCAAAGATATTATAAACCAACTAAATATATATAAGATTGATTGTTCTTTTCCTCCAAGAAATCTAGCGGTAAATATTTTCACTAAAAGTTTTAGTCAGGACAAAAATAAACTATTAAAGTCACGAGCGAATAGCCCAACATGTTCGCGAGTTTGTGGAGAGTGATGAACTAGATATTGACTTCCCCTCAAATAGATGAATAGGAGTATATAACATAAAAAACCTAGATTAGAAGAGTTTGTCTTTTAGGTCCTCATCCGTAGAGCTGAGAAGAATCCTGAACCACATAAATCCATTCTTCTCTTCTTTAGCTTCGGGGGGGGAGGGGGTGTGTGGTTATTCCCCTAACATAAAATTTGAAGTTCTTCATCTTCATTTCATGCATCTACATGAACGTCATCTTCGAAATGGGTATTAGTGTGGACGAGTTCTTGTCCACTGGAAAACAATTTTCAGTATTAGTGCCCTCATATGAGAAAAACGCAGAAAATAAGAGAATTAGTAAAATATACTTAATTAAAATATAATACTTAAACATTAAATTAGGTAAAATAAACATTATTACTACCCGAATAACTAATATAATGTATAACTAAAATATATTAATATACTAATTAATTTAATTATATATTATATTATTTAATGATTACTGTTTATTATACATTAATATAGGAATTATGTGAGTCAATTAACAGTGCACATGATTAATCATAAAAAAAATAACGTTAAAAATAACATAAACGAATATTATACATTTAGTTATTAATCTATTGATAATATATGGTGTTATTTAACATAAAAAAATCATGATTAAACAGGAAAAATCTATCAAATACTAACTTTAACACACTATATTTTTACATATTATTAATTAAAAATATTTTCCATTAAATTTTAAACCATTGGTTTTATTAATTATAAAATTGAGTTAATTAAACCAAGTGCTTGAGTTAACAAAATTTTAATTACCACTATTAAATCACTAATACAATAGACTAAATAAAAATAAATATGATTAATAAAAAAAAAGTATTATATTAATAACATAAGAAGGATTTTTTATATGGTATTAATTAATAATATATTTTGAAAAAATAAAAAAATTAATCAAATGCATATTTTAACTATATTTTATTTACCAGAGACTTAAATATGAAGTTTAATATAGTAATAAAATTTTAAAAAATATTAAATAAATACATATACAACTTTATTAATAACCTAAAAGAAAGATTATTCAAATTACAAGTTCGTGCCTTTAATATTAAAATCATCAAGTTACAAGTTTAGTACATATGAACGACACATGTTCAAAAGTAATAAGATACAACCATCATTTATCGTTCCACATGGAAGTCGATATGGCATCTAGAAATTGTGCAGCTCTAGCAGATTCTAATGCACGCTGCCTCTGAAAGTTTGTTACTTGGCTATCCTCATCCTCAAGACCATCGCAATCGTCACTGTCTGTATCATCCATTGCACCTAATTGGACCGCATCACCTCCTCCACCGAGCTCACTACCCGAATCATCATCTTCATCTTCAAATATATCATCATAATCCTCTCCACGTATATAATTGTGCAATATGCAACAAGCAAGTACAATTTTTGTCTGGATCTTAAAAGAAAATGGAGGAGCGCCTTTCAACATTTGAAATCGAGCTTGTAAAGCACCAAAAGTTCGCTCAATAATATTCCGCAAAGATGAGTTAAGATGAGTGTTTTTGGTTGAATAATTCTTTTTCATTTCTAGGAATATTATCAGCAAATTCTTGTAGATGATACCGAGCTCCTCGATATGGAGCCAAAAATCCCAGAAGATTTGCATAACCAGCATCGACTAGATAATACTTTCCTATAATAGAAATTATATTCCACATAAAATCATTGAAGATAAAATAGATAAAAAAATGACTGCATAAAAATACATTACTTAGCTTTAGGTACAAAGATTTTATCTCGGGAGTCAATGCGTCCTTCAGTACACTAGAATCAGCTGTTGATCCCTCCCATCTAGCAAGTACATATGTGAATTGTATGTCAAATGAACATGTTGCCATCACATTTTGTGAGAGATAGCCTTTTCCATTCCAGAACCTTGGTTGATCTTCAAGTGGAATTCTATTCCAGAACCTTGGTTGAATGTCAAGTGGAATTCTATTCCATAACCTTGGTTGATATTCAAGTGGAATGTTTGCTTTGATATGAGTTCCATCAATAACTCCAATACAATCCTAATTATACATTTTCAATTAATATTGACTAACTTTGTATATTAATCTAAAATTGTTTAGTTAGAGGAAGTGATGTTACCTTGAAGTACGGATAAAACATTGAACTGCTTAAAATCTTCGAGTGTGTGCATTCCGAAGGCCGTTTGACTTGTTTAAATACCTACTTATGGTCCAGTTCGATCTATCAAACATCTCTGCTGTGACACTATAAGATTGTTGTTGACCAACAGTTAGGAGGAAATATGCAAATTGTTCTTCAACTGAGATGGTCTTTGTGGTTGATAAAAACTCTCTACTAGTAAGTATCTCTACCAATTTGTGAAATACCATTTGATTCATCCTGTAAACTTTCCGAAATTTAACTGGTGATTTGTCTAGTGCATTTTGCAAATACAATGGACCATTCATCCCACAAGAATGTGGTACACGTCTATTGCAATGGTAGAGATAGTATCTTCCCATGGCGATAAACAAAGTTGTGAATGCAAACATATTTGCAAGCTTTTCTTTGTCTGTCATAATGTCCATGGAAATCTACAAATTCAATGGCCTAAAAGTCATAAACACAAGTAAACATCAATCTTCAATCATAACCTATTTGCAATCACACCTATACACAACCATATTCATCCACATTCCCACATCCTACCTTCAATCACATCCCTACGCAACCATATCCATTTAATTGTCCACATCCATACTCATCCACCATATTCATCCATGCAATATATTAACACAACAACATATAAAATTTAAATACTAACCATACTAATACATCTTGCAACGTCATAATTCAAACATTATACCTAATGCATAACAATATTCCAAAAGAAGATAATGTATTTAAAACGCATTACAATTAGTTTGTTGCACAATATTTAAGCCACTCGACCCGCTCTTCCACTGTCATCTCCGTTAGATACTCCTTCTTACTTGGCATATCCAACTATAAAGGAGCACGAAACTTCAAGTCTATAGACAGGTCCGGGATTTCCCTAAGAGCTTTGACCCAATCTGCCTCTTTAGGCTTCATGACATCCTTAAATGTCTGAGCTATTCGATCCATTGGATCAATGAATTTACTAGTGTCATCACCAGACATTTCGGTTCTCTTTCTACGACGACTTGAAGATGACCGCTAACTTCTTTGAGATTGATTAGCTGTCGACTCATTCGCGCTTAATAATGGCGATGGAGTATCCCTAACTATATCAATATCCTCAAGCTCATCCATCGAGACATGTTCTGACTTATGGATGAGTTCATCGCCCTGCTCTACAAAGGTTACACCTCCTGACCCCATGGCTATTGTGTTTCCCACCACCACAGCTAATTTGTCGTACAGGAGGCACCCTTCAAGTCTGTACTTCTGAGCATCTTTATGCTCCTACAAGAGTAAAACATGTTTTAGACGTCTTGGAATAGAGTTATACTAACGTGGAAAACATAAAAAATATTTTATAGTACATAATGATTTACTGACCTTTATGTAGTCAAGTCATACAGAATTACATGCAGTCACTCGTTGTATGGTTGCATCCCAACCGAAACCACTAGTATTGATATAGTTCGTTACCGATTGCAATGTCTTCTTCCATGATCTTGTTCGATTCTTCACCTGCTCAATAGTTTTTTTATTGAATGCGTCTTCATTGAACTTATTAACACAGTCCATATATACCTCATGCTTCCAAACCCCATTAGGCAACTTGTTCCCTATATTGACCTGCTCGACCAAGAGATTGAGCATTTTGCTATCATCTTCTAAGGTCCAAATGTCATATGGTCGAGCAGTTGGTTGTCTTCTTATAGCCATGTATAATCTAAATCCGAGATGGTCTTCATGGAAAAAACTTTATCAGACAACCTTTACCTGTCACGGAAACACAAACCATAAAAAATAGAATACCATGTGGTGGATATGTATAAAACCTGAATCTCCTCGCCACATGGCAAAAATATTCCATAACACTTCAAAAATTCTCAACAACATTCTAAAACATTACAAAATTAATCAAACTAGTTTCACTATTGCATATGCACCAAACAATGAGAAAACACACACATCAAGTCCAAATTCAATGAACACCCCTGATAGAGCCCCATATAACTTTGCAGTCACTACGAACTGAACTTTGAAAGTGATGGGGGTCGGGTTTCGTTGGCTAATGGAGGCCTGTGTAGGCGATTCAACCTTGTTTGAATTGGACTAAAAAACCCTAATAAAACCTCAACCCTAAACCATCAAACCCTAAACCCTATCACCCACTAAACTCTAAACCCTAAACACTAATTCCAAAACTTAATACCCTAAACCCTAGACCCCTAAACCTTAAAAGCCCTAAACCCTAAACCCTACACCCTAATTCCAGACCCTAAACCCAAAAAACCCTAGACTTTAAAAACACAAAACCCCCAAAACCTTAAAAACCTTAAACCTTAAAAACCCTAATCCCTAAAAATACCATAAATCCTTAACCATAAACCCTAAACCCTAATGCCAGGTCCCTTAAATACTGAGCACCAAACCCTATAAATAAACCCTAACCCGAATCAAGAATTTAGACCCTAAACCGTAACTCTAAATCCCACAATTATGCACAAATAATCCCCAATTAGGTACTGAAACTAAAATTAAATCAAATAGAACACTAATTTAATGGAAAAAAATTAGGGTTTAGTCATACCTTCTGAAATTTGGGGAAAATCGAAGCCGAAGGGTTAAATCGAAGTCGAACGGGGAAATCGATGCCTAATCGAAGTAGAAATTAAGCAATCGATGCCCAAATGTTAAAATCAAAATGGGGGAAATCGAATGAAATCGGAAGGTATTTTTGGGGAAAAGAGAATAGCGAGGGAGAGAAGGGAGAGAGAGGCTAAAAGGGAGAAGTGAGGGAGAAGAGAGAGAAGAAAGGGTGGTCGTGAGGGATAAGAGAGAGGGAGAAGCGAGAGAGAAAAAACGGAGAGCAAGTCCGAGATAAGAGAGGGAGGCACGGAGACGAGAGAGAGGGTGCGGGAGAGAGGGCGAGTCCGAGAAAAGACCGAGAGACGGAGGCCGAAGAAGAGAGGGAGCAGAGACGGAGGCCGGAGAGGAGAGTATGAGAGAATAGAGGGAGTAGAGACGTCGAGGGCGCAGGGAGACGAGAGAGGGGGTGCGGGAGAGGGAGAAAAAAATGAAAATGAGAAGAGATCGAGATAGGGGGAAAAAAACGTAGAGGGTTCGAACCCTTCCTTCATCCGGATGATTGGCAAAAATGGTCGAAAACTAGATTCCATTTTTTATAACGTGGAGATGATGTTCCGCTTCATCTCCAACATCCAGATGACATGAACTCTGGCGGCCCACTAACGACGTAAATTGATAAACGGCGTAATGCGGCTGATCTTCATCTTACCTTGAAGTTGACTCCCGCCTTTGTTTACAATAGAGAAATTCTTATTCTTTTTAAAGCCTTTCTCAAGAGATACGAAAATCATGACACCATTTCGTGAGGTCATGCATTTGCTTTCCGGGAAAGTGGACTTAGAGATATTGTTTCAGACCATCCTTCCAAGTTGGAAGAAAACCATTGGGTAGGTGTCGAAATCTAAACCAGTTACAGACCAGATCAATTAACGATTAAACATCAATCACCTAATCTGGTCCTTAATCGAATGGGTTTTTTATGATATTGGTTACATAGGAAGTATGTTTTTATGATTTTCGTTTCTTCTCAAATAAATTGGTTTACAGTAGTTTATCCAGCTTAGCTTTTTTAACAGTTTCCGAAAACTAAATAAATCTTGCTGTAGGCAGATACGAGGAGGAGCCAAGCTTAATTAATAATAAAAAATAAAAAAAAACGGAAAGATGACAGAATATGATATATTGTTTCTTTCGTTGTTTACTGTTAATCAATTTCTTACACAGCCTCCGTCGTTATTCATTAACGCGTTTAAATCTTCTTGTCCTTCCTCATCTGCCTCTCTGTTGACCGCACGCCGTCGTTTCCACAGTTCGTTTCCATCCACGGCTGGGACGGACACGTCCACCATGGGTGAATAAGGCCTCAATGGTCCCGCGCACCTGTAAACGACGACTATACGTAAGCAGTTCGTCATTCCTTTGTATGCAAGAGTCTCAATTGTCCACCCTCTGGAGTCTCCACTGGCAAGTCGGCGAAATTACATAACTTAGGGTTTTCCTTGTCTCGATTCGATCAGATCAGAGCTTCCGTCCGTGAATCCTCATCCTATAACCGGGAAAAGCCCCATGGCTGTTACTTTCTACTTATGCTAACAAAAAGTGGACGGATAAATACCATGTGAGTTTGCTCTTCTTCCGCCTGTCTTTTCTGCACGAAAAGTAAATCTAGGGTTTGGCTTTCTTGATTGCTTTATTCTGTTTTCGATTTCCGGTTCCCGGTCTCTCTCTGTGATTGGTTTGGTTGATCTATATTTGTTTGCAATGGTTGACTTGCAGTTGCCTCGTCTGCGAAGATCGATTAAGCTTCGTTTGCGTTCGGAGGCGTGTGGAGCTCGGTCTTGCTTGAAGGCTGAAGTCGCTTGAGTTTGTAATTTCAGTTGGTTGTTCTTATCGGTGGAGATCCTTTTTTGGATAGATCTTCGAGAGGTTAGGGAAGCTCTAGGTTTCTTACTTGGCGAGATGGGGAAATCAGTTGTCGCCCAAATGCTGTGAATTTTGACTCGAATTTGTAGGAGTGCTCTCTGTTCTAGTTCCAAGGAAGCTGGTTCTGCAGCTACTCTTTTGGGAATTTGGGTTTTGGTTTCGAAATGGATAACTCAAATTTTTCTCGGAATAAGCAAAATGATCATTTGGGTGTGAACAAGATTGGTAAAAATATACGGAAAAGTCCGATACACCAATCGAACTTCACGAACCCTAAGCAGCAACCGCAGCCTCAAGTGTACAACATAAGCAAGAATGATTTTCGAAACATTGTCCAGCAGCTAACTGGTTCGCCCTCCCAAGAACCCCCGCCAATGGCCCCCTTGGTCCCCCCACACAACCCGCCGAAATCTCCGAGCTTGCGGTTACAGAAAATCCGTCCGCCTCCGCTCTCGCCAATCGCCCGGCCGCCTATAGCTGCTCCTGTCCGTGGGCAGGTACCCTTTCACAGCACCAATCCCAGTATGAACCCTGCCGCAAATTCCATGTTTTTCAATCGTTCCCCACAACCTTCGTATTCTCCTTTGCCTCCGATTGACATGACGTGGTCCCAACCTGCAGAATCTCCCATATCTGCCTACATGCGCTACCTTCAGAATTCAATCATTGATTCGGGCTCCAAGCAATCTCCTCCAGCCCCGCACCCTCAGGCACTGTCATCGTCAGGCCTACTTCCTACTCCTCCGCCCCCTGCTTTTCCATCTCCTCGAGGTAACGGGCCGGCACTTTTGCCTTCTCCTACATCACAGTTCCTAATGTCATCTCCTACCAGTTTCTTGAACTTATTGTCGCCCAGGCCGTCTTACCCGCTGCTTTCACCTGGGTTTCAATACTCCCCTCCGTTTACCCCCAATTTCTCATTTTCACCATTGCCTCAATCGTCTGGGATTTTGGGTCCAGTACCACAATTGCCACTGTCCCCAGGGCTTCTGTTCCCTCCAAGCCCTACAGGCTTCCGTCCCGTCTTAAGCCCAAGATGGAGGGAGTAAAATTTGTCAATTTGGAGCCTTGACAGGCATTTCGAAGGCTAAATATCATGTAAACTACTGTAAGAGGCTGTGGGACGAAATGTGTAGCCTCGTCATGCTATTGGTTTTCTTTTGTCCCTTGCTTCTCTTTCTGTTGATTCGTTTTTTTTCCTCAAAAATGAGGTTCTGCTTGGGCAAAAACTGGTTGGCTTTTTCTTTTGCTAGACAGGCATTCACTGTTGTTTTATAAGTTTCACCTGGGTTAGGACAATTGGGTTTCTTTGTATACGGAGATGAAGAAGGAGACTCAAGCAAGACAGAACTATAATAGGGAACAAGGGAGCTGTACACACTATCTAGTTTCTAGAGTATTTGGTAGATGAGTATTCTTGTAATTTCTGTTATTTGGTCTTTAATTTTTACTGGTGTTCTATGAGCTATTCAGCTTCCAAGGGAGTTCTCATAGCCACTAATCCAATGCCACTTATACCTTGTGTAGCTTATAGCTGTACAATTTCTCTTTCTGTGATACAGTGGTAGGGGTTTCACTGTTCTCAATTTAAATACTGTCAGAAGAATGTGTAGCTTCTGTTGTGAATTTGCATTATAATGATAATAATGGTTTTGAATTTTTTGTTATTGGTACTTGATATGTCGACTGCGCGGAAGCATCTCATGATCCAAAAATATTGTTCAATTTGTCTCGGGTTATCTTTTTATGTGTTTGCAGAGGTAGAACATGTTAATGGTTTTTTATTGTTTCAACGACCAAACATAATAGTGTTTGATTGGTACATGTTATATCTATAGTCTTGTTCTGTACACAGGTCAAGGGAAGCGTTTCTGATGGCATAGATGTTGTTCAATTCATTTATGGTTATCCTTTAATTTGTTTCTGTAGAGGGAACATATAAGATCGAGCAGGGAGGAGATAATCTCACTGTCAACTGGAGGTGTTGGGGGCAATCTGGAACATGTCACTTGCATATTGGAAGTCTTAAAGGTGACTTTTAAGTCTGAAAGATTCGTCAGGGACTGCATCTACAATTTGTGGGTGAACTGCATCTACAATTTGGTTTTATTTCTGCTTCTTGCAAGCAGCGCCGAGAAAAAAGGCTGCATGAACGAGATAAGCTTCAGAGATAAAATGTAGTGATCCCAGTTAGGGGATGCAATGCTTTTCATTTCACCCAGTAGGTTAGGGGATAGGGGGGGATGGAGTTGAGAGAAAGAGGAATCAAGTTGGAGAGGGTAGATTTTCTATCCTCATTTAGTTGTTGGAATGAGGCTGCCGTATGTTTTCGTTAAGCAGTCCGCCACGGACTACAACAACTTGAGGATTGGAATTCAAAAAGCTGAACCAAGTGCTGCAAGAATCAACCTTCTGAAGGGGATTACACAGACACTGTCATTTCCTACACTGTTTCTTGCTAGAAATTATTGGATAAAATTCAGGAAATACAGAGCCGACATTGGGATACTTGACACAACATAGTTAAATCACTGCGAGCCAAACTTGTTGTTCATCTTTCCCCTTTCTTGGCTTTTTCGCAAACCACTGAATGAAAACGGTTCTAAAGTTAGATGAGAAATTTATTAAAGCTTAGGACATGCAGGGATCTGTCACATTCTTGCAGGCCAAAAATAGCCCCCTCTTGGGTGGAAAAAAGGGTGGGGCCAAAAAATATGCAAGAAAGCGAAAGAGTGAATAAGAAAACTTACAAAGTTCTTGTAATAAACTATTCA
This sequence comes from Aristolochia californica, assembly GCF_029961685.1. Classification (NCBI taxonomy): domain Eukaryota; kingdom Viridiplantae; phylum Streptophyta; class Magnoliopsida; order Piperales; family Aristolochiaceae; genus Aristolochia; species Aristolochia californica. The sequence continues at coordinate 6,819,680 of NW_027182257.1, forward strand.
AACTTACACTTAAACTTGCATGAAGAGAAAAACATAAGATCAAGAAGAACATAAGTTGATAATTTTCACCGAAGAAATTTTTTTCCTATATATATCATCTAATTCATTTACACTGATTCTTATCTATATATAGAGAAGCCTATCTATGGCTATACATAAATTTACAAGATTTTCTCCTATAATCTTTTGGAAGATAACCATGACGGTTTCTTCCTTTGATTTCTCGGAAGACAACTCATGCCGATAATCTCCCTCAACTTAGTGCGTATAGATATTTGATGCTCAATTTGCCAAGTGAGTTATAGAAGTTTTTGTCGCATACTGTTTTTGCAAGTATGTCTGCCAATTGGTCTTTAGATTTAACAAACAGAAATCGAATTATCTTGGTCTCAAGGTTTTGTTTGTTGAAGTGTTGATCTACTTCCACAGGTTTAGTTCAATCATGTGGAACCGGATTATGCAAAATATCAATAGTCGCCTTGTTATCACAGAATAAGTCTATCTCACAGCTTGGGGCAAAGCCAATTTTGGCTAATAATCTTTAAAGCCAAAGAAATTCACAAAGACCCTTAGCCATCCTAAATCTTCTATCTAAAATATTCTCTGCCCAATAATCATCTGTATAACTTTCAACCCTAAGGTGGTTGTTTCTTGAAAACATAAGTTCTTTCTTAGGGGAGGACTTTAGGTACCTAAGAATTTGACTCACAACATTTATATGATTCTCACTTGGACAATGCATGAATTGGCTTACTACACTTACTATATCGGTGATGTCAGGTCATGTATGGGAGAGATAAATAAGTTTTCCTACCAACCTCTGGTACCTTCCTTTGTTTGTTGGCACTTGGTTTGAGTATTCTCCAAGCTTGTTTTGGATTATTGGGATCCAACTTCTGATAATAAATCTAGGATATATTTTCATTGGGAAAGAAATATGCCTTGTTTAGACATAGCAATTTCAATTCCCAAAATTTTTTGAGTCTTCCTAGATTTTTCATCTCAAGTTTTGTTGCCAATTGCTCTTAAAGTCTTGCTATTTCTTTTGGATCACTTCCTATAATGATCATATTGTCTACATAAACTCTCAAAGTTGTTACTTTACCCCATGGATGCTTTAAGAACAGCATATGATCTGAGTTACTTTGTTGAAAACCATGTTTCCTCATTGCCAAACTCAATTTCCTAATCCATGCTCTAGGAGATCATGTCAAACCATATACACCATCCTAGCTTCAAAATTTTCCATATATCTTAGAGGAACATCCTTGTAGTTTTTTTTTCAAGATGTCCATGGAGAAAAATATTTTTAATGTCAAACTGGTGCAATGACCAATCAAGGTTAGTTGCAAGAGATAACAAAACTCTAATAGTATTCAATTTGGTCACCGGTGAGAATGTCTCTTGATAACCTATGCCTTTTGTTTGTGTATATCTTTTTGCTACTAGCCTTTGCTTGTATCATTCAACTGATCCATCGGATTTGTACTTGAAGGAGAATACACATTTACGCTCCACTATTCTTTTACGTTCAGGTAAAGGAAAGAAACTCTAGGTCTCATTTTTCATTAATGCCTACAATTTTTTCTTCATAACTTGAGCCCACCTAGGGTCTTTTAGAGTTTCATCAACACTTGTGGGAATATGGTGTGAGAGACTTCATTTACAAAATTCTTGAGGGGTTCAGACAGTTCTTTTGTAGACACATAATTGACAATCAGATATTTCGATCTTCGTTCCTTCCCTTCAAGAGAATATCTATTTGGTAGTTTGCCCTGATTTTGCTTCACAAGTAATTCATAGCCAACAGGAGTATCCACGTATTAGAATTTTGAGGTGTTATAGGATTACTTACCTCAATTATAATCTCAGGAGACAAGTCACTGGATATTGAGGAGGGGAGGGGTATTGTTTCATTAACTTCTGAAGATGTCATCTCTGGATTCAGTTCCACAATAGTTGCTTGAGGAGCATTAGTTGTTGTGTCAGTGTCCTTGAACCAATCAAATGTCAATAAATTTAGCTCTTTTATCGTGTCACCCCTTGAAGAGAAGAATTGGATGCAATAGACGGGTAGAAAGTATTAGATTCAAGGAATGTGATATCCATAGTTACATATGTGCGCCGAGTAGTTGGATCGTAATATCGATACTCTTTTTTATGTGCCGCACATCCCAAAAACAGACTTCAAATGGCGTAAGGATCAAGCTTCGAGCGATGGTTTTTGTGGAGATTAGCAAATACAATGTAGCCAAAAATTTGAGGTGGAAGCATTAGCATAGTGGGTAAGGAAATAGGGTCTGTAGTGGAGTCTTATACTCAAGAATTTTGGAAGGCATGCGGTTAATGAGATGGACGACCGTAGCAACAACATCGGTCAAATGATGGCTAGGAACGTGAGCCCCAAGTAAAAGATCTCAAGCTGTTTCAAAAATGTGACAAATTTTTTGGGCCGCAATACCATTTCACTAAGGAATCTGGGGGCATGAGGTTTCATTAATCAGTCTATGATGTTGGAAATAATCTTAGAATTATTGATTCCAATATTCTCTACCATTATCAGATCAAAGAATTCAAATGTTAGCGAAGAACTGAGTTTGGATCATCTTATGAAAGGATTGAAATGTATGAAAGACCTCACCCTTATGTTTCAACTAGTAAATCCAAGTCATTTGAGTGCAATCATCAACAAATTTTAGAAACCAGACATAGTAGCCTTCGGGGAAGGACCCCACACATCAGAGTGAATCAAATCAAAAGAGACATCAATCTTATTCATAGTTAATGGATAATTGACCAGATGACTTTTACCTAGAATGCAAGTCTCCCAGTTAAAGTCCAGAGCTGAGAATTTTGAAAATAAATCAAGGAACATATGTTTCAAATAACCAAATGAAGGATGACCTAACTGATAGTGCCACAACCATATTTGGTCCACTTTGAGGTCACTTGGGCACTGCATGTGATATGCACAACCTACACTAAAATATTCTATGAAATATTTTGCCCTTCCCCCCCAAAAGATACCATGCCCAATGATATCATTGGTGAGAAATATCCTGAATAAGACAAAATATAGGGTAAATAAGAATAACACAATTCAAGTCTTCAGTAACTTGACTCATTGATAGTAACTTGTGAGAAAGAGAAGGCATGAGTAGTGTATTAAATAATAGTAAGGCTAATGAAAATATCACTGTTCTAACCCATGTTACTGAAGAAATAGCTCCATTAGCATTGGCAATGCTAGTCCGTTAAGGAGCAGAGTGCTGACAAAAATCATTTGCATCAAATGTCATATGGTCCATTGCTCCTAAGGCAAGTATCCACACGTTGCAATTAGCCTCTCTAGTAGATCCAACAAGAGCATTACCTAGTGTAGATTTTGAACTATTGATTGGAATGAGGGAAAGATGAGGCTCTCCTACAGCTACCACAACCTTGCCCATGCCTTCATTATTCTGAACTGCATCACGATGCTTTCGAGCCTGGAGTTCGTGCCACCACTCGGGATACCTGTATAGCTTGAAGCAAGTCTCACGGGTATGCTTTGCATTCCCACAATGAGAGCATCTAGTTCCAACAAAAGTGGCTCGTTATTTGGAGTTGGAACCAGATTTTCCACCATGCAAATAGATAAACCTAGAGTGTGTGCGAGAATGAAAGTTATGTTTGAAGCTCTTGGATAATAGAACTGCTCCTGGTGTATCATTGGAGCTATCAGTCGTCATCACTGCTTCACGAACAACATCGATGTGGACGTGAGCATAGGCTTGCTCCACAATTGGGAAAGGTTGTATCTAAAGAACATCACTTTGGATATAGTCTAGGCGATCATCAAGACCATCCAATAATACAAATACTCGCTCTGCTTGAACTAAGGTATTTTACCGTTGAATATCGGTTGGGCACTCTATCAGGTTTGGTCGACGGAAGTTTATTTTACACCAGAGACCCTGGAGATTATTGTAGAATTTTTTAAGAGAGTCACCAGACTGTTTGAGACGTGTCACACGCCTTTGGAGATCATACACCTGGGAGGTATCACTACCATCAAAATACATAGTAGCAATGACATCCTAGATCATCTTGGTTATCGGGAATCGAATGAAGTTGCTGATGAGGGAAGAATCCATGAAATTAATTAACTCTCCTTTGACAATAGCGCTGTCTGTGCGCCATTGACGAAAGGTAGGATCTGTCTGAGGAGGTTGAGGGAGATCGTTATTCAAATACCCCAGCTTATCTTTGCTCGAGATATACATCTCGACAATCTAGGATCAGAGTGCATAGCTGGTGTCATCTAACTTGATTGCCATTGGTGCAATAATATCAGTGGTTTGAGTCGAGGCTGAAGCTTTGCTCAAAGCTTTAGTCATTCTCATGGTCAACTCGACTAAGACAGAGGAAGGCATAGATTCACTAGACCGAAAGTTTGTATTGGCCATAGACTAAGACATAGGGGTCACGATTAGCAGAGGTCCCATGGTGGATTTTTCAAGGTCACGGTCAAAGTTAGTTATCAAAAACTCTTCCCGCTTCCACCTAGCTGGCGATTTAGAAATTGAGACAAAGTTGAGAAACTTCAGTGCGATTCTCTCTAGTGAAAGGAAACTTTTCTGGGAAAGGATTTCAAAGGAGAGAATTCGAATCCAGCTCACGCGTTATCACCCACCACCACCAAGCCAAAAGCCCAATCTTGTAGTGGGTTGGCATTGAGGTGATACTTGTCTATTTGACTCTTAAGGCCGGAGAGTTGGACATGCAGGAACCACATTCATACAAAATATCCATTTTTTTGCTGCACGATCTCGAGCGAAAGATCAATCCTCAAACCAACCGACCGCCAGCGTCCCTACTTATAGTTGAACACGTCAGAATCCATGGACGAGAGTCACTTCCTCGTCAGGAGTCTTGATGTACTGATCGGAAATCCTTTCTCACTTCAAGAGAGGAGAGCGTTTCATGGGCAAGTTCTTGCCGGGTTCCTTCCCATGGCTTTTCAGTTAGAAGGAATGACTAGGAGGAGAAGAGACTGAAAAGAGCTCTGTATTCCCTCGCTCCCTGATGACTTTGTCGAAAATGGAGAAATCCTGTCTCGTTCGTATTTAAAACAGAGGCAAAGCGGGTATGAGCCGTCGGATATAGAAACCGAGTGGCAGGAGCCTGTGGGTCGACTTAAACGAGGATAATCGCAGAATGCGTGGCGATTTATTCTTTCAACTATGATTTTTCTGTTTCTAGAAAGAATTAAAATACCAAGCCTGAACTGAGATGAGACGGATTGGAGTCCCTCTCTTCGAAGGACGGCGATGCCAGGGAGAACAGACTAGAAAGAAGATCCGTCTCTCTCAGTGGAAGATGAAAGAGGGCTTGGATCAATCTTCTATTTATGATAGAGGGAGAAAGGACGACGTCTTCCAACAAGACCTGCTCTAATACCATGATAACTTTCACCGGAGAATTCATTTTTTTTTTTTTTTTCTGTATATCTCATCTAATCAGTCTCCTTTGAATCTGAGTCATTCATCAACTGGATGAGAGAAAGAAGAATTATATCTGCCTTTTTGTCTCTACTAATTAGCGAAGAAAACAAACACAATTAAAGGAAACGGCAAAACCCAAGAAACAGAAGAAGCAAACATAAAATTTGATCTTCATCTTCATCTTCATTTCATGCATCTACATGAACTTCTTCTTCGAAATGAGTGTTAGGGGGGGTTAGTGCCCCAAAGTGGATTCTTGAAGATCAAGTCATGTCCAACATGAAGATCATGTCATGTCATGTACATGAAGATGAGGTAAGAATTTGTGTTAGGGGGGGTTAGTGCCCCAAAGTGGATTCTTGAAGATCAAGTCATGTCCAACATGAAGATCATGTCATGTCATGTACATGAAGATCAGGTAAGAATTTGTGTTAGTGTTGATGACTTCATGTGCACTGGAAAACAGTTTCCAGTGTTAGTGCCCCAACATGAGAAAAACATAAAAAACAAGAGAATTTCTAAACCTTTACAGTGCACTTAATTACAACATAATCCTTAAACCCCAAATTAGGTAAAACAACTATTATTACTACATGAATAAATTATTTAATGTATAATTAAATATACTAATATATTTATTAATTGAATTAGATATTTTATTGTACATTAATATGGTAATTACATGAGCCAATGAAATAACTACATGATTAATTACAAATAATAAATAAATAACATTATAAATAACAAAAACGAAAGTAATACGTTGAGTTATTAATTTATTAATAACATATGATATACTTTAACCTAAAAATGAATAATTTAAGAGAAAAAAATGATCTAATCATAACTTTAACACACTATATATTTGTACATAATATATTTTAGGTATTATTAATTATTAATATATTATCACAAAATTTAAAACTATTGGTTTAATTAACTATAGCAATCGGATAATTATGCCAAAAATAATTTATCAAATATTTATTTTAACAATATTTTAATTATGACTATTAAATCACTATTTTAATATAGTAACTGTAAAATAAATATATTAAATAAATAAAAATAATTATTTATAAATAAAAATAATTAATTTATAAATAAAAATAATTAAACCATCGTCGTCTTCCTCAGCTGCGAGCCAAAGGGCAACGACGATGGCGACGGGGACGGGCTAGTAGGCGACGGCGATGGCCAGCGACGACGGCGGGCAACGACGATGGCGACGGGGACGGGCTAGTAGGCAACGGCGACGGCCGGCGACGGAACGAGAGAGGGCTGCGGCAACACCGAGAGAGGGCTGCGGGAACGAGAGACAGTTGCGGAACGAAAGAGGGTTGCGGCAACACCGAGAGAGGGTTGTGGAAATGAAACGGCAGAGAGGGTGTGCGAAAGAGAGCCCCCCGAGAGACAGCCCCGCTCGCCGAGAGAGAGCCTGCGCAAGAGTCATGTAGATGACTCTCAAAATCGGGCGGAAAGCACTTTCCGCCCGTTACTCTTGAGACATGAACTCGTGATTCATGTATATTCATGTACATGACATGAATTTCGGCGCCCCCTAACGACATCAGGACATGAACTGCGTAATGCGCATGAAGATCATGTCCTAAGTCATGTGCACTAACCCCCCCTTAGTGTTCACGACTTCATGTGCACTGGAAAACAGTTTCCAGTGTTAGTGCCCCAACATGAGAAAAACATAAAAAACAAGAGAATTTCTAAACCTTTACAGTGCACTTAATTACAACATAATCTTTAAACCCCAAATTAGGTAAAACAACCATTATTACTACACGAATAAGTTATTTAATGTATAATTAAATATACTAATATATTTATTAATTGAATTAGATATTTTATTATACATTAATATGGTAATTACATGAGCCAATGAAATAACTACACGATTAATTACAAATAATAAATAAATAACATTATAAATAACAAAAACGAAAGTAATACGTTGAGTTATTAATTTATTAATAACATATGATATACTTTAACCTAAAAATGAATAATTTAAGAGAAAAAATTGATCTAATCATAACTTTAACACACTATATATTTGTACATAATATATTTTATGTATTATTAATTATTAATATATTATCACAAAATTTAAAACTATTGGTTTAATTAACTATAGCAATCGGATAATTATGCCAAAAATAATTTATCAAATATTTATTTTAACAATATTTTAATTATGACTATTAAATCACTATTTTAATATAGTAACGGTAAAATAAATATATTAAATAAATAAAAATAATTATTTTATAAATATAAATTAATAATTAATAATTTTTATGACGATAGTTTAATTTTTCCTAACTTAGGAAAAATTAAACCATCATCGTCTTCCTCAGCTGCGAGCCAAAGGGCAACGACGATGGCGACGGGGACGGGCTAGACGGCGACGGCGACGGCCAGCGACGACGGCGGGCAACGACGATGGCGACGGGGATGGGCTAGTAGGCAACGGCGACGGAACGAGAGAGGGTTGCGGCAACACCGAGAGAGGGCTGCGGGAACGAGAGACGGTTGCGGAAAGAGAGAGGGCTGCGGCAACACCGAGAGAGGGCTCTGACAACACCGAGAGAGGGTTGTGGAAGGAGAGAGGGCTGTGGAAATGAAATGGCAAAGAGGGTGTGCGGCAGAGAGCCCCCCGAGAGACAGCCCCGCTCGACGAGAGAGAGCCCGCGCGAGAGTCATGTAGATGATTCTCAAAATCGAGCGGAAAGTGATCGGGCGGAAAGCACTTTCCGCCCGTTACTCTTGAGACATGAACTCTTGAGTCATGTATCTTCATGTACATGACATGAATTTTGGCTTTCCCTAACGACATTAGGACATGAACTGTGTAATGCGCATGAAGATCATGTCCTGAGTCATGTGCACTAACCCCCCCTTAGTGTGGACAAGTTCATGTCCACTGGAAAACAATTTCCAGTGTTAGTTCCCCCAAATGAGGAAAACACAGAAAATAAGAGAATTAGTAACTTGTAAGAGTATACTTAATTAAAATATAATACTTAAACATTAAATTAGGTAAAATAAACATTATTACTACACGAATAACTAATTTAATGTATAACAAAAATATATTAATATACTATTTAATTGAATTATATATTATATTAGTTAAAGATTACTATTTATTGTACATTAATACAGTAATTACATGAGTCTATTAACTGTGCATATGATTAATCATAAAAAATAAATAAATAACGTTAAAAATAACATAAACAAATAGAATACATTTGTTATTAATTTATTGATAATATACGGTGTTCTTTAACATAAAAAAGTCATGATTAAACAGGAAAAATTTATCAAATACTAACTTTAACACACTATATATTTTTACATATTATTAATTAAAAATATTTTTTCATTAAATTTAAAACCATTGATTTTATTAATTATAAAAATGAGTTAATTAAACCATGTGCTTGAGTTAACAATATTTTAACTACCACTATTAAATCACTAATACAATAGAGTAAATAAAAAATAAATATGATTAATAAATAAAAAAGTATTATATTAATAACATAAGATGGATTTTTTACATGGTATTAATTAATAATATATTAAAAAAAATTAAAATTAATTAATTAATCAAATGCATACTTTAATTATATTTTATTTACCAAATATTTAAATATGAAGTTTAATATAATAATAAAATTTAACAAAATCGGAACGGAGGAAATCGAAATGGGGAAAATCGAACGAAATTGGAACTCCCCCTCCCCTTCCCCCATATGATGACGATGATGAACTTCAAATGAGCCTATGATATTTAAATTTATTATTACGAAGCTTTTAAATGTTCGTTGACTATATGATATTTAAATTTATTATTACGAAGAACTTCAAATTTAATGTTTGTTGACCATATTATATTTAAATTTATTATTATGAAGCTTATTAGCCGTCAGTCTTAACGCAACTATTAATTCCTAGTCGATGGCCTGAGAACTTCGAAGATGAAGCTGATGATAAACTTCAATTATGTTTCTTGACCCTATTTATTATTATGAAGCTTATTAGCCGTCAGTCACATCAAGTCTTAAGTTAATTCCTAGTCAATGGTCGTCGCGCACATCTTTTGGGACTCATGGCTGAGAACTCCAACGGGGAATCGTATAAATTTTCGTTTTACTCTGTTCTCTTTTACCTCAATTTTTCCTCCTCCTCCTCCTCCGCTCCATCGATCACCATGAATTCTCTGAAGCAGGCTTCGCTAGTTAAAAGATGCAGAGGTAAGCTCTTTCTGGTCATCAGTCTTCACGAGATTTGAGCATATTATAAATGGGTTTACTTGTTTCAGCGGCGGTTTGCTGGGGAGCTGGGGAGCCTATGGTGATAGAAGAGATTGAAGTGGAGCCGCCGAAGCAATCCGAAGTTCGTGTCAAGGTGCTCTGTGCGAGCCTCTGCCACACCGATGTCCTTTTCGGGAAAGGGTTTCCTTTGGTGAATCAACCAACCTACTTCTCAATTTTCTGTTTTCCCTCCTGGTTTTCCTAATTGTAATACTCTTGCTCGTTTCATCTTGCTCCAATCTGCAGCCATTGTTTCCTAGAGTCCTGGGACACGAAGGTGTAGGGTACGCCCTCTTAATTTCTCTCACTTCTGCTAGCTTCTGCGGCGTCTTCTGATCAATAAAATGAGATAAAATGTATTTTTATAATCAAACCCATGATCCTGTTTTTCTTTTGGCATGACAGAGTGGTGGAGAGCGTTGGAGAAGGCGTGAAAGAATTCCAAGAAGGTGATCTCGTGCTTCCAACCTTCATTGGGGAATGCGGAGCATGCGAGAATTGCTTGTCTGAGGAGACCAACTTCTGCCTGAAACACTCGCCCTCCTTCAGTGGGCTCATGGAAGATGGAACCTCAAGGATGTCCGTCAAGGGCCAGAAGCTTTACCACACGTTTAGCTGCTCAACCTGGTCCGAGTACACAGTTGCGAGCATCAATTATCTCGTCAAGGTTGATCCGTTGGTCGATCTGCCCCAGGCCAGCATCCTCTCCTGCGGCTTCTCCACTGGATATGGAAGCGCCTGGAAAGTTGCCCAGGTCGAGAAGGACTCCATCATCGCCATCTTCGGCCTCGGAGCTGTTGGATTAGGGGTACGTATATGAATGAGATCCCCGCCTGCCGGGATCGTACGTCCTGATTTCTCTTAGACAAAGAAACGCTACTGAAAATGTTTGCAGGTGATGGAGGCCGCTCGGTCAAAGGGGGCGAGCAGAATCATCGGGATAGACTTGCTGGAGGAAAAGAAGGAAGGAGCTGCAGCGTACGGGATCACGGACTTCATAAACCCTCGGGACGGCGACAAGCCAGTGGCGGAGCAGATTAAAGAGATGACAGGGGGAATCGGCGTCGACTACAGTTTCGACTGTACCGCATCTCCAGCCGTTCCGAACCAGGCCCTGGATTGCACCAAGCCGGTACGTACGTCTTCTTCAATGGGGATCTTTACGTGCATAGGACAAGGGCAACAATCCATCCCAACTTGGCTGGGGACAGATTAAAAAGTAAAAAAAGAAACAGAGAATAGGAACAAAATTTGCGATTTCTTAATTCATGCGGACCTGCAAATACACAGTGGTTCTTCTTTGAATCGATCGATCCACTATGAGGAAGTCTGAAATCAAGTTCGTAATGGGTGCAGGGAAAAGGAGTAACAATCTTAATTGGAGTAGCAACTGACAACGTGAATCTAAGCCTGCTTCCTTTTCTATCGGGCAAGATTTTGAGGGGAACTCTCTTCGGTGGGATTAAACCGCGCTCCGACCTTCACGTTATCGTTTCCAAATGCCTAAATAAGGTGAACTTTCTCTCACAATATCTTCCTCTTTCTTTCTTCGCACTTTCATGTATGTTTTTTCGTTCACCTGATGCTGCCATTAAAGTTCCTGCTATTCTCACACTGCTCCATGTTTCCCTGACTTTTCAATTGGACGAGGATGAGTTGAATTCCTTTTTTAAGTAGGTCCTTTGGTTTACCTGACTCAAAGCAATTAGGAAGACTTTGACGATTGTGATTGTTGAGTTTCAATCTGTCTGATCTGTAAATCGGCTATTTAAGCTAGACGATGTGAATAGCAACACAACGAAAAATTGAAATCTTATTTTTGAGTGTGATTTGGTGCAGGAATTGGATCTCGAACCCCTCATAACACACAGGATCGAGCTGGAGGATATATCTCGCGCACATGAACTGCTCAAGGATCCACGATGCGTCAAGATTGTCATACGAATCGCTTAAAATCGTACGAGAATAGATTCGGGAGCAGAGAATTTCATCCGTGATGAACAATAAGATTGGTGGTTTATTCTAACAATAAATTTGATGCGCAAAGAAACATGAAAAGTTGTTTTGTTCGACTCCAGATTGCGAATGCTAAATTTCTTTTCTAGCAGAAAGAGGCATTCGGAGCAAAACGAGAAGAAAGAGATCATAAAAGAATAAGAGATTCAGATTCTCTGATCTTTCTTAACGTTTAGGCTGATTCTGCATTTATCCATTTTTTTTCTTTAAACACAATGAGATGAAGATTATATTAAAGGAGAAAAAGAGTACAGAAGAAGGCTACACCAGGATGAAACAAAACAAGTGCAGAAGAACAGAAAAAAAAAACTGAAATTATCCATCGCGAGAGTATTGCCCACAAAATGATGTTGATCAGAAGCTCCGTTTCTAGCATTGAGAAGGATCCTTCAGCTCACGGTAACCGCCATGACAAAGTAAACAAGAACGATATTAACTCTACAGATTGGAATTTCTGCTCACGACTAGTCTTTTCCACTTTTGAATTCATTTGACATGGCTCAAGCTTAATTTTATTGATTCTGACCTACGTGCTCTACTTCGGTTGCCCATGGATAAGCTAAATAGAGCATGAATATAAAATTTGACCTTTATGTAAAACGATTCTTTTACCCTCTTCAAAAATCTGATATATATTTATGAAAATTTACAAATAAGTACTCAAAATTTTTGGTTTTTTCAACTGTTATACAAAATAGTAGGTCACATACAACACTTTGAAACTTATGTCAATAAGATCAATGTTTGAAAAATATTTTTTTTTTTGCTTGATTATTTGGATGTTGGGGAGGGTTCTTTCTAATGTTGTTTCTTTTGGTAGTGTTGGGTAGAGGTCCATTTGAATGCCTTGATTTTTTTTTTTTCTCCTCGTTCATTTTAAGCCTTCACTATTCGAATTACGAAGGCATAAATCTGATCTGAATATCTGTTCCATTTCTAATTCATGACACATATGGTTAGCATTAAATGTATGTTATCATCCAAAACCTATTCTCTCACTCATTGATCTTCTCTGTGTTTAGTAACTTCAATCATCGCTTTTTTCTATCTCAAGTTATCCATCTATGCACAAATGATTTGTGGAGAAGTCAGTGGCTTCTAGTGCTTAGGCGTGATGCCTCCTTGTATTTGTACTTTCATCTCCACTACAATATCTTGCCAACACAGATCCAACCACTTCTACACTAATTATCAATCTAGAGTACAAAGACTAGGATTAACAAGATCAATTCCTTGTAAGCTAGCTCAATTCCACTATGATAGAAAAAACTTTCAGTCATATAATGATACTGGTAAACATAAAAGACATATGACAAAAGTGCAAAACGATTTATACCAACCAGTCTAAGGTAAGAAATACACCTTTGCCAACAACTACAATCCTTAAAAAAATTGATGATCTTACTTTTGATGAATATATTAGCAAATTGAAAAGCATTTATGATGTTTTAGTAGCTATTCAAAACTTGGTCATTGACGCTAACAATGTTTTATGGCTACTGAATATGGTCTTGGTGTATTGAGTAAATCTTTTGTGATGTTAGTGTTATTAAAAACCCCTTCACCAACTATGACATGAGGCTCAAAGAGTCTCTCTCAACTCACTCTTTCATTAACATGGTCGCAAACACCAAAAGCTATGACGATAAGAGCAATCATAACAATAGAAAATGGTGGATGAACAAACAAAACCAACTTTTCCTCTTCATATAAGTCTCTTCGATGTTTTCCCACTCAAAAACTACACCTATCTTCTTAGCCCTCCACATGCCAAAATACTTCTAGGAATGATTTTTGGAGAAGTCAGTGGCTTCTAGTGCTTAGGTCGTGATGCCTCCTTGTATTTGTACTTTCATCTCCACTACAATATCTTGCCAACAAAGATCCAACCACTTATACACTAATTATCAATCTAGAGTACAAAGACTAGGATTAACAAGATCAATTCCTTGTAAGCTAGCTCAACTCCACTATGATAGAAAAAACTTTCAGTCATGTAATGGGACTGGAAAACATAAAAGACATATGACAAAAGTGCAAAACGATTTATACCAACCAGTCTAAGGTAAGAAATACACCTTTGCCAACAACTACAATCCTTAAAAAAATTGATGATCTTACTTTTGATGAATATATTAGCAAATTGAAAAGCATTTATGATGTTTTAGTAGCTATTCAAAACTTGGTCATTGACGCTAACAATGTTTTATGGCTACTGAATATGGTCTTGGTGCATTGAGTAAATCTTTTGTGATGTTAGTGTTATTAAAAAACCCTTCACCAACTATGACATGAGGCTCAAAGAGTCTCTCTCAGCTCACTCTTTCATTGACATGGTCACAAACACCAAAAGTTATGACGATAAGAGCAATCATAACAATAGAAAATGGTGGATGAACAAACAAAACCAACTTTTCCTCTTCATATAAGTCTCTTCGATGTTTTCCTACTCAAAAACTACACCTATCTTCTTAGCCTTCCACATGCCAAAAGACTTCTAGGAATGACACAATTTGGTGCAATTATGCCCCAACCCCAACTGCTTCAACCTAAGGATTAAGTTCAAACAAGTTCCAACTGCCCTTGTTGTACTCTCAATTGTAGAACCAAATGATGAACAATGATTCCTGGATACAGGCACCACCGAGACACATATGACAAGAACTTGAGGTATGTTTTCAAGCTTAATTCTTTAACAACAAAGACATAAAATAAGTTCCAATAGGAAATGACAATCTTCTCTTGATAATAGTGGTGAAACACAAAAGTAGTTAGTTCATGAAGCAGTGCGACCTTAAGTACAACGATAATAAAAAAAAACCCACTACAAGTGGTATAAGGTCATATCTCTAATAAATCCTCTAATTGGATCAAGCTTGGATTCCCTTCGTAGATGAAGTAAAAGTTTGGTTGATTTGAATAGTTCCTTTAGGTGTCCTTCGATAGGTGTTTCAACAAGAAAATTTGCTCTTGTATTTATGAATGGCAGGCTAGAAATGTGATAGAGAAATAACAAGAATAACTTGCTTGATAGCTCTACTATAGAAATTCTTTAAGGTTATTGGTGCCATAATTTTCTTCTCTCCAAAAGGCTCTCCTACCCAAAGGTTCACTCAAAGTTCTTCCCAAAAGTTTCTTTTTCTCCAAAGGCCAAAGGGGTTCTTTATTTGAGAAAAACAACATACCAACTTACCTAGTTATTGGATTATGCTAAAAATTAATGAAATAAAAATAGATATGAGAAATCTAATGGCAGCATCCCACTTTCATATGTATGGTTGAACCCAATCTAAACCTTAGATCAAAACTAATCATCCTATCAATTTGGTAGCCTTTAAGGTTGTTGGAAGATGGGCCCAAACCTACATAACCAAAGAAGGCTCACATATCCAAGTATGTTAGAAGATAGGCCCAAACCCATAAGACCAATGAATGCCCACACATCCAAGAGATATAAAAATAGGCCCAAGGCCCATAGACCAAAGAAATGGCCTACAAACCCATACAATTATGGCAGGAGGGTAAATAAAAAATCATCTCATAGAGATGATATTGATGTAATTAGGTTAAGTTTTAGGGTATTATTATAATACTGTAGTTTGATTAATCTATAAATTGAGTTTAAGACAATAAGTCAATAACCCATTCTTTCTCTTGATTTGTCCTAATGGGTGTCTTTTTTTTTTTCTCTGTGACCTAAATCCATGGAGTCCTAAAAATCAATATAGTATTAGAGTTTTGATTTTTAGGACTCACATCTATGGCTTTCAGGATTAGAAAAATCCATTATTTATTTCTTTGCTCATTTTTTTAGTTTTTTTTGTCGTATAATTGTTATTTTTTACCCATCAAAACCTTGGAATCTTCCATCAGCCACTACGTATACTGTGATCTTGGTTTGCGCCGAGTTTACCAACACCTGACTATATTGATCAAGAAGTTTGGCACAACAACTTCTGGTTGAAGGCGAATGTCAAACCGTTTACCACTGCAAAGACCACCTCCTCAACCAATCCGGGGAATCCACATAGTTGGATGTCCTTCGAAAGGAATCAGAGAATGACATGAAGTGTTGCCTCACTTGGTGGGACATTGTCTGGCTCAGATTCGGTAGGAACCGGTGTCTGGGTCCTTACTGGCCAAGAAGCCCATAATAACGCCGAACCAGCCTGCGACTTCCCGAGCATAGCAGATAAGAGACGAGAGAGAGAGGGAGATAATATCTTCTCGGTTGGACCTTGGCTGGCAAAGCATGGCTCGTTTGATTCAGCTTGATTATTCGTCTTCCTTGGCATTGCTTCCCTCCGATGTTGTCAAATATTCCGAAAATGCATTGCTGACGGATTTATCTCTAGATGGAAACTTTTGATGTCCAGCTACTATCGTGCTGCCTATTTCAGAAACCAACGTCTGCGCTATTGCTTCATTACCGCCGATCTGGTCAGTTACAGAATGATCTTCTTGCTGTCATTGTTGTGTTATTGCCTCTGTCGAATAGAAATTTGCCGATGCTGCTGATTTCTCAGCTTATGGATTGAATTATTTCTGGAATTATTTCTGGAATTATTCCCCACCGTGTGAAGATATCTATTACAGTTTTAGACGTCTCCATAGCTGGATTAATCTCTATTATTCTGGCTTTATCACGTTGCTGATTTCCCCGGAGTTATTTTTTTTGGAAACTCCTCCAATGGCGCATCTCTAGTTTCCTGCTTGATTGTTCGTGCTATTTCTTATTACGGGAAACTTTCCAGGTCATCTTCCTCCCCGTTCTACGGACTTTTTTCTGCTGTCCTGCTCTGTTCTGGTGCCAGCGTCGCGGGGAGGCAGTTGGCCCCTCTGTTTGGCACCGTGGGGAAGACGACGTGTTGCCTCAGGGAAGAGAATGCTATTGCCGAATTAATTTTTGGGAATTTTACCAAAATACCGGTTTTAAATAACTTATTTATGAAAATAACGAAGACCACAAATTATTTACAAAACTACCGAACTTTTGACCGGTCCACTGTATATGTGAACAGTCAAAGGTGACACGTAAGCTTTGACTACTTACGTGTCGCTCCATCATCATAGCGATGTTGTAGATGAACACATAGACTGCCACGTCATTATTATTGACACGTCATTATACGATAAAATTTTGAATAAATTTAAAAAAAATTAAAAAATCACATACACTTTTTATTACCTTATATCTAAAATAAAAAAATATTTAAAAAAATTTAATAAACAATTAAAAAATTAACTCTTACTTATTTAACACCGTTTAATATCAATTAAAATATTTATTAATTAAAAAAATTATCGTTACACTTTTTATTTTTTCATATTTTACAAAATAAAATAAAATAAGTAAATTAATTAGATTTAAAATATTTATAAATTAAAAAAATATAAAAAAATTATTTTAGAGTTTAAAAATACAATTTATTTGTATATTTTTATCACCTTATTTACGAAATAATAATATTTACAAATTTTAAATATTTATAAATTTAAAATATCTTACTCTTAAGTCTTACCCATATATTATCGATTTAAAATATTTAAAATTTTTTAAAAATATACAAAAAAACTATTTTAGAGTTTAAAAATATAATTTATTTGTATATTTTTATCACCTTATTTAAGATGTAGAGACATTCCGCCAGGCCTATCCTGGCTTCGAGCTTGAGGACAAACTCTTCTCATGGGGGGGGGGGGATTTTCTTTCAATAGCAGGCCGAGTTAGTTAGAGGTGTCGTGGCTGAGTTATTTAGTATTTGGTTAATTGATTTTCTTTCAATTTACTTTTACTTTATTTTTATTTCAATTGAAGAGTTAATGTAGGGGCCTTATTATAATATTTTATCTTGAACTTGTGTTGGCGCCAACCTTACTTAGGGGGGAAAGTGGAATGGAAAGAGACAAGTCTGATTTTAGCGTAAACATGGTTTGGAGTTTTCCTCAACGAGCTCTAAGGTCCAGGTTTCCTCACGAATCTGATTTCTTCGGCTTTTTCTTTTCTCTTTTCCATTTACCAAAACCAAGGGTAGCCACTGCAGTGCAGAACTCGTCCACTAAGCTCTGGATTATCCTTCCCAGCGCCATGTTACAAGATCCATGACCCGGGACCGTAACAAATTCCATAACCCATTTTTCCTCCTAATTTGTCCCAATGTGTGTCTTTTTTTTTTCTCTATGAGCTAAATCCATGGCGTCCTAAAAATCAACTAAGGTTTTCATAACATTGATAAATAGAGATGAATATATTTTTGTAATAAAACTCATTGTGTGTTTGCTACTCTTTTTGGCACAACAGAGTGGTGGAGAGAGGGGGAGAAGGCACTAAAGAATTCAAGGAAGGTAAGGTTGTTCTTCCAACCTTCATCGGATAATGCAGAGAATGTAGAGAATGCAATAAGTGCTTGTTTGAGAGGAACAACTTCTGCTTGAAACAACTGTTCCCCTTCGGGTTGATTGAAGATGGATGGAACCTCAAAGATGTCATTGAAAAAACTACTCTCTCTATAAAAGAAAAAACTTATTAGAAGAAAATTTAAAAATTTTCCCAGAAATGTGGCCTATTAGTAGCAACATAAATTTCACCTAGAAATAACTAATTTTTTTATTTCATACATAAATAAATATATTAGTGTTTGACAAAAAAAAATTAAATTTTTCTTGGAAATATAACCTATTAGTGACAAAAACATTCATCAACAAATAACTTAAATTTTTTATTTTATTCATGAATACTTTAATGTTTTTGAAAAATTCAAAATTCATCAAGAAATGTAGCATATTAGTAGCAAAATAAAAAATAACAAGAAATCACTAATATTTGTAAATTTATCTAATAAATTTATTTCCTTATATTTGTCCAAAAAATTAATTTTTTCCGAGGAATGTAGGGTACTAGCGGAATAATTTAAATTTCAACAAGAAAATGTACCATATTATTAGAAAAAATACCAACAATTGTTTAAATTTTAATCTAAATATGTGTGAGTCATTTTATTTTTTATTTTCCCAAAATGTAGAGGAGATCAAAGATCAATTCTAAAAATGCTTGGTAAACAAAAAATTGACATTGTCTGGTTGAAGTGAATGTGTAGGCATGCCATGAAATGGTATGTATAATATTGTTGACCTCTTTATTTCTTTCCTGAAAAGGATTTAGAGATCCAACTTAAATTTATATTGCTACAATTGACAGGTTAGTACTAGCCAAATTTGTCGATAAAAAAAATCGTCGAGAATAGTTTTAGCGATGAAAATTTTACCTTTTCAAGACAAATTTTCAGCCAAAATAGTGTGAGTTACTACCCTAAGGAGTATTAGCTAGTAGCTCAGGAATCAAAGCCATCTACTAAAAAATAAATAGGATTCAAAATTTTAACCATGCAAATTGCTAAAGAATTTTATATAGATTAATAAAGTGTATTCCACTAAACCATGATGGTATACCTCTTTGTTTGCAATATGATCTTCTTTAAAATATAATTGGAAAAGGAGCAAGTTTTACAAAAAAAAGAAGAAAAAAAAAAGACTAAGACTTCTCCAGGAATTTAGTTAAAGAATTTAGGAAATCAGAAAAATTTGATTGCAAGGGCACTAAAAACTAAATATTACGAAAAAGATAAATAAAAAAATAAGAAGAATAAAAAGAAAAGAAGAGAAAAGAGAAGAGAGGAGGGGAATTTTTGTAATCCCTTGTGGTGCCAAAGTTGGGTAGAGAATATTGTCCATTAGAAAGAATATAAATGGAAAATAAAAGAGAAACCTATTATAGAACAAAGAAGAAAATAAAACCAAGAAACTAAAAATGAATGCAAAAAAAAAGTGATTACTACAAACACTAAAACTAAGAAACAAAAGAAAAATCCAAAATCCGATAGTCGGAAAGCAAAAACAAAAAAATTAACCAAAAAAAAAAAAAAAACTATAGCCATGTTAATCATGCAACGACCTGATTTTCAATTGAAATAGAAGAAAAAGAAACTCTGCAAGGATGAATAGTTTATAGTCTAGATGAAGGCAATGAAAGAGTGTTAAGATTTTACCTAGTGACCAAATGTTTGACTTAAAACCATGAGTAATATTAGCTAGCAACTCGGGATTGAAAGCCATATTTTTAAGAATAAAAAAGGCTCAAAATTTTAACCATTCAAATTGCTAACAAATTTCGTATAAATTAATAGTGTATTCCCCTAAGTTGTGATGATATACCTCTAGCAGAGTTGTATGTTGAAGCTTCTCTATTTGCTTGTCTAGTCAGATCTTCTTCAAAATGTACTTAGAAAATATGCAAAATTTTACCCAAAAACCAAGACTTCAATTATTTAGTCAATCAGAACTCAGACAATTACAAAAGGCTAAACTAAACTGCATTTTACTTTCCCATTCATCCCCTAGTCTGAATCATAGTTGTCCAAGATTTAGTAGTATCAATCAAAATTTAGAAAAAATAGAAAATGTCAAATGCAAGCATTTTACTTTTTTGTTCATCCCATATCCTGGAATAAATAATTGCATAAAAATGTATTCCCTTGCAAAGTAAAGAAATCAAATTCAAACTTGATTTTGTTTGAACAATATATGTCTGTAATGGCAGACCCGCAACAGAGAGTTCCTACAAATCAATGACAAAGAAGAGAATAAAAAAAAAGAGAACTAAACTAAACATCAAATTAAAAAAAATAATAACTAACTTGTTAATTTTTCTGTATATTGTGCCTCACAAATTAAGTAGCTAACTTTGAAGTAGGACAAAGCCTTCGTTCTACGTATAGTGCTCTTATTGTTCCTCTAAAAAATCCAATATAATCTCTTAACTTGTGAGTGATTTTTTTTCCATTTGCTTATGAACGTCTATCTATCTTCAAATTAAATCCTATACTTATTCATGCTTTAACATTCAAATGTTGGCATCATGTTCTATCAGCCTCTTGGAGGACAAAGCTGTCAATATGTTGTATTCCACAGTCCACAAATAATTTAATGGTATCAAATAAGCTTTCTTTCTATTAGGTCTCTTCTTCATGACAAACCTTGAGAAAATGAAAAAAAATGCCAAACCTACTGAAGGATGGATAGTGAATTGTCCATCTATAGCCCATGTTATTACTAAGAATGGATTACATATGATGAACTCAATGGTGGGGGCTAGGTGAATTTCAACTTTGTTGATTTTTAGGGACAATACATAAACACAAGTGATCTCAAGGGAAGAAAGAAACTTTAGCTCTTGGGAGAGAAGAGAGAAGAGAGACGAAACCAAGGGAGAGAAGGAAGAGGAAAAGAGAAAGAGGTGTATGTACGAATTTGAGCCAAGAGGAAGAAGTTTGACTTCTCTACCCCATGCCTTGAGGTTATATTTATAGTTGTGTAAAGTTGTTTACTATGACCACAATGCCCTTAGGAAAAAGAATAAGAGAACATACACTAGCTTGCAAAATTAAAATTTTATGTCATCGCTATAAAAATTCTTTTTATTTACTAGCCATGCCACCCAACCACAAGTGCGTGTCTCTTAACACCCCCTCAAGTTGGTGTTGTAACTTCAGTTTGCAAATAATCTTGATCAAGAAACTTGTGTGCTTGAAAAATAAATTTTGATTGTCTAGATTTGATTCATCTTATTCTTGTTCACATCTTGCTTATATTCTTCATCTTGTTCTCATCTTGTCTCCTCCTTACATGGATATTCTAGCCACATAAAATTTGATTACCACAACAAGTGAAATTCTTCATTATTAGTTACCTCTTTCTTGTATTTCTTTTTTTACTTTTCCCCCTCAAGTTGGGGATCTCTTTGTTCTTTACCAAGAGACCCAATTTGCACAACATAATGGTGAAATAAGAAAACTCACTTCTAACCATAAGACAAAGCTCCGTATACCAATTAAAACGGTCATAGTCTGAAACACACTCCACTCAATTTCAAAGGCAAAAAATAGCCAACGTTAGGGCACAATAAATAGACTACTCACTTTATAAGGGTAGCTCAAACAAAAAAATACCTCTTGGGTGAAGAATAAAAAAACTTGATTCAAGCTGGACGTTGGCACACTCCTATTGTTTTTAGGTACGGGTCTATTGACATTGCTCCAAAGTGATTTAAATTTTTTTTTTTTGAAGAAAGTACTTTGAGGAATTAAGGGTGTGAATAAAAAGATAGCAACTCTCATATTTCCAAATGAAGGAGGCGCACAATGCCATCTTCATACTTCCAAATAAGAAAGAGGGACCTTTGGATCAATAGATGGATAAAAAGTAACAAGTTTTACTCAAAAGGGAGGTAAAAAAATAGTTCCTCTATGAACATGATGATTAAGGAAACTTAATAAACCCCAATAAGAAATTTTTGAGGTGGAACATAACATTAAAAACTTTCTAAACATAAATTTCTAAAAAAAAAAGCAATTACTTTTTAACACAACTTGACCAATTTACAAAAAAAAAATCAAGAGATAATTTCTAGAATGAGAGAGATTTTAGGACGCTGAGGTTTGGAATTTAGAATGAGAAAACAAGACTTTCTAATTTAAAAATTTTAGACATTGTCAAAAAAGGAAACTAAACTCATAATGGGAAAGATTTCTCTGAAGGAAACTAATGTAATGTGAGATCAAAGAAAGAAAAAATTTAAGGAAGGAAAGATACTCAAGTTGATAAAATATTTACTATATTTTGAAAACACATAGGAAACTTAACCAACATTAGCAACTCAAAAACTTAAGCAAACAATTCAACTTAAATTCAGATATTTGCATGCGACGGGATACTAGCATGACCTTTGCTTCTTCCAATATGGATATCTCTCTCTATAAAGATCAAATTGAGAAATAATTTATTGGTAAGGAAAGTAGACTAATAGAGATTTATTTTTTAGATATATCTATCAATATAAATATTCAGTAATGTTGGTACAAACAACTCAGGAATTTGAGGATTTCTGCTGCTACATGAAACTTTTCTACTGCTTGATCTTTCCTGATTTAGATGTTAATTTATCTTTCTATAAAAATCTTATTTCAAAATTTCTTTTTTATTTTGAAACTAGACTCAAAGATCTTTCCAACAGTATATAATTTGATAAATTAGTCAGTTGAATTTAAGACCCCTTTCCTGAAATCTCGCTCAAGATGAGAGAGGGAGAAAGAAAAAGAAAGAGAGAGAGAGAGCTCTCGGGTAGAGAGGAGAGAAGAGAAAAAAAGAAAGAAGAGTTTACGCTAGAGAGGAAGGCTTCATGGGATGAGAAGTGGAGAACTACTTGAATTTCTTATTTTAATTCAAGTACAAGCACCTCTATTTATAGTAGTAGAATCCAAATACAATTAAATTACCATTCTCTTAATTAGTCCCAAACTATAACTCTTAAAGATAAGTCTATCATAATTAATTAACTCAACATAATTAGAAGACTAATATAACTCAAACTAGATCTCTTCTATGAGGCACGTGATCATATGATAAGGATGCTAGCTCGTGGTAATCATGGTGGATCCCACTTTATCTTCCAACTCATGTGATAAGGATACCAGCTTGTGGTTATCATTCTAGGTCCCACTTGATCTTCAAATCTTCCAACTAATGCCATCTCGTGTGATGGCCCATCATGCCATCTTACATTCTCATGGTGGTCCCACCAGCTCATGCAACTATGGTGGGTCCCACTTTGTAACACTCCCCCTCAAACTAGGGGTGAGAAAACATCGTAAACACCCAACTTGCTACGGATAATGGACAAGATCTTATGAGTGACTGGTTTGGTGAGAATGTTTGCAACCTGGCTTCGTGAAGATATATGTTTGAGAGATAATATGCCGCTTTGGAATTTTTCTTGTATGAAATGGCAGTCTACTTCAACGTGCTTTGTTCTGGAAGACCAGATTTGATGTGATATGTATTGTTGCCTGATTATCGCAATGTTGATCCATATGAGCTTCTTTATAGAATCCCAATTCAGTGAGCCGGGATCTGATCCATAGAAGCTCACTAACTGTGTGTGCCATGGCCCTGTATTTTGCTTTTGCACAAGACCTTGTAACTACATTCTGCTTCTTGCTTCTCCTTGTATCCAAGTTCCCTCCAACCATTGTACAATATCCCGAATTAGATTTTTTGTCATCTAGGGATCCGACCCAGTCTGCATCTGAGAATCCTTCTATGCTGAAGTGACCAAGGTTCTTATAGAGAAGCCCTCTTCATGGAGCTCCTTTTAAATATCATAATATTCTTTCTAGTGTTTGCCAGTGACTGAGTTGTGATTTGTGCATGTATTGACTCACCACACTTACTTCATATGATATATTTGGCCTTGTTACACAATGATAAATGAGTTTTCCCACAAGTCTTTGATATTTTCCAATATCCACATTTTCTCCAGTACCTGCAAACAATTTTGTATTTGAATCTATAGGGGTTTCTGCTAGTCTACACCCTATCATTCTTGTCTCCTCCAATAGATCAATGACATACTTCCTTTGAGATAGTACAATCCCATGTTTGGACTGTAGTACTTCAATACCCAGAAAATATTTAAGTGGTCCAAAATCTTTTGTATTGAATTCTGCACATATCTTTTCCTTGGTTTCCTGAATGACCTCAGGATCACTACCGGTTAAGACAATATCATCAACATATATTTCCAATATCACTTTGCCTTTAGGTGTGTCTTTAATAAATACGGAGTGATCTATAAAAAAATTGTGAAATCCGACCCGTATGAGTGTTTGGCTAAATTTATCAAACCATGCACGAGGAGACTCTTTCGGACCATAAAGGGATTTCTTGAATCGACTTACCGATTCCCCCTCAACCACAAATCCATGTGGTTGTTGCATATAAATTTCTTACTTGATATCCCCATTGAGAAAAATATTTTTCACATCAATATGACAGACTTGCTAGGAAGAATTAGCAGCAAGAGATAGTATGTTAGGTTCCCTTGCCATGGATCAAGTCACCCGGCGATCTCCTCTGGCTTCTAGATTAAATACTGAGGTTGAGAGGGATTTGGAATTCCTCCAACGCCCAATGGCTAGGGTAGAACGAGCCTTCAAAGGAGACTCGACCTTGGACCTCGTCAGAGAGAGAATCAGATCTCATTACACTAATTTTGATCAATGCTTAATCCATTTCATAACCAGACGTCCCTATAAAAGAATTAGGGAACGACGCCAACATAGGCCAAACAAGAGGTCATCAGTTTAGAAAAAAATTACACCAAAATCTGCTAATGAAATAAAGCTAAAAATTACATAGTCTACCCTCTGCGTAGACTAGTTACTCTAGATGCTATGGAGTCCATAACATCACCCCTCCTCCTAGAGAAAGAGCTTGTCCTCAAGCTCAAAAGTGGGGTATAGGGTTTGGAAGGACTGGAGTGGCTCCCAGGAAGCTTCAACCAGGTCTTTATCAACCCACTGAACTAAAACCTCCCATGATCCCTGGACACGAAGAGCATTCAGTACTTGGGCTGGAGTAGGAAGAGGTCGTCCATCTTGTACTGGTGGCAAAGGGGTGTATAGTAGCAGAGAGTCACCCCTAAAGGGCTTCAAGAGAGAGGCGTGGAAGACGTCATGGATTTTGGAATTTGGTGGAAGTTGCAAGCGATAAGCCACATTGCCAATATGTTGCAACACTTGGAAGGGACCATAAAATTTTGGAGAAAGTTTGTGCCTTTTGGATACGACAAGGGAAAGCTAGTGGTAGGATTGGAGTTTAAGCCATACATAATCTCCCGGTGCAAATGAAAGAGGACGAAGGCCCTTGTCATAGATGTTCTTCATAGTGTCCTGAGCTCATTGCAAGTGAGCAAGTGAGCTTTAACCTCCACGAGCATGGTATCTCATTCCTCTAAAGCCTGGTCTAGCGTCGCGACCTGAGACGACCCAAGTTCATAAGATAAGAGACGAGGGGGGTCTCGCCCATAGACCCCTTGAACGGTGTGGTGGCCAGCGTGTGTTGTAAGAGGTGTTATAACAATACTCATCCCAGACCAACCATCTGACCCAACTGCGTGGAGAGTCACCAACGAAACACCTCAAATACATCTCCAGGGTGCGGTTGACCACCTCTGTTTGCCCATCAATATGCGGAGGCTGAGATAACATAACCCAGATAAGCGACCTCTAAAGTACCCATAGTGCATTTGGATTGGTTGAGGAAGAGATGATGGGCACGCAGGAGTGTGAATACCTGTCTCAAAAGTTGTAGATGGTCTTCCCAATTCTTGCTATAAATCAATATATCATCAAAGAATACTAGGACAGATGGACGAAATACCTCGTTCACAAGTTCCTGAAATGTGGAAGGGGCGTTGGAAAGCCCAAATGGCATAACCAAGAACTCAAAATGACCATGATGCATCCGGAATGCAGTTTTCTCCACATTGTTAGGGTGTACCCGAATCTGATGGTAGCCGGATTTCAAGTCCAGCTTAGTAAATAATTGTGCCCATGTAACTCGTCCAATAGTTCGTCCACCGTCGGGATTGGAAATTTATCCTTTACTGTACGAGCATTGAGCTTTCTGTAGTCCACACAAAATTGCCAAGATTTATCATGTTTTTTGACCAACAACATAGGTGAAGAAAATGGTGAGTGGTTGGGCTGAATAATTCCTTGAGCTAACATCTACTGACATTGTCGTTCTATCTCATCTTTCTGCAAATGCGGGTAACGGTATGGACGCACTATAACTGTATTGGTGCCCAACTTTAGCCGAATTCGATGATCACAAACTCGTATGGGCGGAAATGCAGCTGGCTCCTGAAATAAGTCTGCGAATTCTGTCAAGATGAAGTTTAACTGACAACGATTTTAGTCCATAACTTTGATATTCTTGATAGTGCACAATAAGTGTACATGGGTGCCATGGAGTGTGAGTTGGTGGTGAGCTTGCGTAAAACTCATAGTAAGGGCCTGGAAATCCCATAAAATCGAACCCAACTGTTGCAGCCATTTAATCCCCAAGACCAAATCAAACCCAGTAAGTGGAATGACCAAGAAATCTGCCACAAAGGTGTGTCCTTCAATAACAAAGGTAATAGTTGAGCATAACCCCACACTGGTAACCTTGTCCCCATTAGCCATAGACACTGAAATGCAAGAATTGTGCTGAAGTGGCAAGCCCAACTGTTGTGCTGTTGGTTGGTTGAGGAAATTATGGGTGCTGCCCGAGTCGACCAGTGCAAGTAACATGAGATTTTGGATGGCAGAGTGGACTGCATAGTGTTGGTGTTGTGGAACCCAGTCATGGCGTGGATGGAAATTCCTGGTTCCTCCACTTCGGTGTTTTCCTCATCCATTGGTGGGGTACTATCTTCTGGATCCTCCACCTCTAACCAAAACAACCTTTTGCAAACATGCCCTGTTCGATATTTTTCATCACAATTAAAACACAGCCCTTGAGCCCTTCTCTGATCCATTTCTGATTTGGAAAGGTGTTTAATATATTGTGCTGGGGGTGTGGACGGGTTGTCTCTAATGTATTGGAATGAGGTGTGCCTTGGCGCAGTGGTGTGTTGTGGTTTGGTGGGGCACCTGGTGTCACTCGACCTGGCTAGGGGGGTCTATGCACCAATGATTCTTTCAATATTTGTTGTTTGGTGTCCAGTGTAAGTGCCAAGTTCATAGCATGTGCTAAAGATGGGGGGTCATGTAATTCCACCTCTAGACGAAGTGCCTCAACCAGGACGGCGGTAAATAAGTGGACATATTGGATCGGATGCACAAACTGACTGGCTCGGGCAAGCCGTTCTTGAAATAATTTCTGGTAATGCTCAATAGACCCTGTTTGTTTGAGATTGACCAAATCTCCTAGAGGTTTACTGCATGCTGGTGGACCAAACCGTAACTTGCAGTAGTCTTTAAAAATTTCCCAATCATACACATGATGCTCATAATTAAATTGATAATAGCACAGCTGTGCTTCGTCGAGCAAGTGGAAGGCAGCTAAGGAACCCCTGTCCTCAGGCTGGGTTCTTTGATTCCAAAAGAATTGGTCACACCGTTGTAACCAAATCAGAGGGTCCGAGGACCCATCATTCGTGGGAAAGTCTAATTTGGTATACCTGGGCACCGTTATGTGGCCTGGTCCGTGGACTCCCATGGCTAGAGGAGGTGGTTGACGCAAATGTGTTGGAGGTGGAGGGGGATGGGGCGGTGGATTGTCGGAAGGTCTTATGGAACTTCCTGGCTGAGGCATAATCCGAGCAAACCCTTCCTCCATTCGAATCATCAGTTGTTGAAG
This sequence comes from Aristolochia californica, assembly GCF_029961685.1. Taxonomy (NCBI): domain Eukaryota; kingdom Viridiplantae; phylum Streptophyta; class Magnoliopsida; order Piperales; family Aristolochiaceae; genus Aristolochia; species Aristolochia californica. The sequence goes on from NW_027182257.1 coordinate 6,847,761, forward strand.
AGTGTCTTTCATCGTGAAAACGTCATTTTGGAGTGCATCAATCCGATTTTGAGCCTCAATACGATTTTTCTCAATCAGATTACGCAAATCAGTAGGAGAAGAGGAATCACCAATGGTGGTCTTGTCTGATACCACGATGTTAGGTTCCCTTGCCATGGATCGAGTCACCCGCCGATCTCCTCTGGCTTCAAGATTGAATACTGACGTTGAGAGGGATTTGGAATCCCTCGAACTCCCAATGGCTAGGGTAGAATGAGTTTTCAAAGGAGACTTGGCCTTGGACCTCGTCAGTGAGAGAATCTGATCTCACTACACTAATTTTGATCAATGCTTAATCCATTTCATAACCAGACGTCCCTATAAAAGAATTAGGGAACGACGCCAATATAGGCCAAACAAGAGGCCATCAGTTTTGAAAGAAATTACATCAAAACTTGCTAATGAAATAAAGCTACAAATTACATAGTCTACCCTCTGCGTCGACTAGTTACTCTAGATGCTATGGAGTCCATAACATAATAAAATATGTACCAAGTTCATTTTGGCCACCGGAGAGATTGTTTCCTCATAATCGATCCTTCAACATTGTGTATAGCCTTTAGCAACAAGGCGAGCCTTAAGACGAGCAACGGACCCATCTGGATTGTGTTTCATAGTAAAAACCACTTACAACTGACAAGTTTCTTAACTAGAGCCCAAGTCTGATTTTCATAGAGTGCCTGCATTTCTTCGTCCATTGTCGCCTTCCACCCTGGATGTTTCAGAGCCTCCTGATAGGACTGTGTTATATGGAGGATATAGATGAAATAAATTGACAACATGAAGGGGATAAATGATGGTGAGACACAAAATTAGATATGGAGTGAGAAGTAGAGGACCTAATGCAAGTTCTAGGTTCTTTTCTTAAGGCAATGGGATGAGTATCATATAGTGGCCCAAAGACAACCTAAGAAGATGAAGTTACCTCGGTGGGATCCGTGAACTCTACAGGTGTGGTGTTAGCCAATGTGTCTGGGGGTTGAACAGTTTCCGTGGCATGGGGCACAACCAGTCGAGGAGAGGCTGGTATTGAAGATAGACCTAGAGGAGCATTGTCTGAGTAATACGAAGAGTCTTCAAAAAATTGACATCCCTGGACACATGTAACCTTTGGAGAGTGGGATTATAGCAAATATAACCCTTCTGTGTTTGAGAGTATCCTAAGAAGATACACTTGACAGATTTTGGATCAAGTTTACTGTGTTGTAGGGAGGTAATATGAACAAAGCATGTACACCCGAAGACTTTCAAGGGAAGCAAAAAAGGATCATCATGTGGTAATAATAAGGAGTATGGGGATATATGACCGAGAACGGAAGAGGGTAGCCTATTCATAAGAAAACATGCAGTAAGGATGGCATGCAACCAATAAAAGAATATGACTTTCATGGTATACAGTAAACTGCGAGCTACCTCCAAATGATGACGGTGGTTCCGTTTTGCTACACCATTTTGTTGAGGGGTGTAGGCACACGATGTTTGATGGATAATGCCATTTTTTTATAAAAAAAAAGTCAAGATCTCTGGAAGTATATTCTTTGGCATTATCAAACCGAAGTATTTTGATTTTCTGACCAAATTGAGTGAACACCATAGCATGAAAGGATTTAAATATGAATGGTATTTTAGAACATTCTTTAAAAAGAAATAGCCATGTGGTACAAGTAAAATCATCAATAAATGTAATAAAGTACTTGAAGAAATATTTGAGGTGCTTAAGGGTCCCCATACATCAGTGTGGATCAATTAAAAAGGAGTAAGACTTTTAAGTTCTGGATGAGATGAGTATGTAGTCATCTGGTGTTTTCTCAATTGATAGACTTCACAATTTAAATCTGACCTATCTTTAAATGTAGGGAAAAAACGATGAAGAGATTGTGCGGATGGATGTCCCAACCAATTGCGCCATAGACTTGTCTCAGTTTCACTGAATGAAATAGTATTTATTTTCGGCACGTCTAGGTAGTAGAGCCCCGCTTGTTCACGACCTCCTCCAATCACATGCTTCATTATAAGATCCTGAAACACATAAGAAGTGGGTGAGAAGGTGATGGAGCAATTAAAATATTTTGTGAGCTGAGTAATAGATAAAATATTCAAGGAAAAATTAGGGACAAAAAGAATTTATGTGAGTGGGAGTGATGGTGTAACAGAGGTGGATCCTTTCTCGAGAACTTTAGTTTGAGAGCCGTCAGCTATGGTAACAAATTTATGTGAGAGACGAGGAGAAAATGAGTACAGTAGATTTTAGTTAGTTGTGAGATTCTCGGAGGCCCCTAGATGAAGAGGAGGCAAATAACATACCTGAAGCGGTGGTGGCACCAGTAGTTGAGGAAGAACTTGGAGAAGAGACCATCAATGTTTTCATTTTCTGGAATAAGTCATACTCATCATCGGTAAGGGTTTTCTTTTCTGGAATAAGTCATACTCATCATCGGTAAGGGTTTTCTTTTCTGTTAATGTAGTAAACTAGTCCTCCTTTGTATCACTTACTAAGGCTTGATTAGCCTTCTTCCAATCCGGTTTGCCATGGATTCTATAACATGTCTCTATAGTGTGGCCATATTTCCGACAATGGGTGCAATCCCTGTAATAGCACGTATCTATGGTGTAGCCATATCTCCCACATTGAGCGAATTCCTTACCATCTGGTCTGACAGAACCATTCCTTCCACCTTTTCCTTGTCCTCTATAATTTCTTCCACGACCTCGGCTGCTGTCGGTTGATGTTCCCCTATGCCTAGAGTACATGGCAGATGATACTTTAGTAATAGAAGAAGAAACGTCTAGAATATGAAGTAATGTGGCACATACATCATCAAAAGTGGGAATAGCAAAGGTGCTAAAAAGTTGAGTTTTAGCAACTTCGAGATATGGCTTAATGTTTGCAAGGCAAATGGCAGTGACTAAGGCTTCTTTCTGCTTGTCTTGGACAGAGACATCCGTGGAAGTAGGCAGAGTTATTTTCCATTCTTGAAGAAGGCCTCTAACACGTGCTAAATATTCATGGATATTTTCTCCTGTTTAGTGTTGAACATTCTTTGGAGAATATCATATGACCTGTGTAAGTTGTCGGTGCTAGAGTACAACTTAGCACATGTCTCCCAAATTGGTGTGGACCAACTCATGAAATTGGATACCCCTCTCAAGGGTATAGTAGTAATCTTGAGTATATCACTCTTTTTACCCATGTTTTCTTTAGTCATAATAGGAAATTCTATGTAAAAAAATTAATCAAAAAATAATAATCACAAAACCAAGTAGAGTTCTTCAACCAACTCGGTTAATGGAGAGGCTTGGCAAAGAAGCTAAGTAATCATATTTCAGAAATCCAATGAATAAATAACCACTCATAATAGGCTCAAGAACACTTTTATTTATCAGGAAATATTTTTCCCACAAAATTATAAAATTTAGGCATAAAATCTCATCATAAACCGTTTTTTAGTAAAACAATTTTCAAACCGACAAAACTGCCTTGGTAACTTCTTCTAATCCGAGATGCATAAATCTCAATAATCTCATAAGATGAAGACAACCATAAAATCATCTCTAAACCATCTTATAAATCCTAAAAACCAAGAGCATGAATTAATAATAAAAAAAACTTATCTCATGAGTTTCAATCTTCCTTCACAAAGAGCCTTCGCTTTGATCAAAACTTCTTCGAGCATTCTTTTTGACATGGGGATCCTAAATTTGATGTTCTGATACCATATTGAATTTAGGACCCCTTTATTGAGATCTTGAGCAAGGTGAGAGAAGGAGAAAGAAAAAGAGAGATAGAGAGATCTCTTGGGTAGAGAGGAGAGAAGAGAAAAAAAGAAAGAAGAGTTTAGGCTAGAGAGGAAGACTTCACGTGATGAGAAGTGGAGAACTACTTGACTTTCTTATTTTAATTCCAGTACAAGCACCTCTATTTATATTAGAGGAACGTAGTAGAATCAAAATACATTTAAACTATCATTCTCCTAATTATACTCAAACTATAACTCTTAAAGATAAGTCTATCATAATTAAATAACTCAACATAATAAGAAGACTAACATAACTCAAACTAGAACTTTTCTATGAGGCACGTGATCATATGATAAGGATACCAACTCGTGGTTATCATGGTGGATCCCAATTTTTCTTCCAACTCATGTGATAAGGATACTGCTCGTGGTTCTCATTGTGGGTCCCACTTGATCTTTAAATCTTCCAACTCATGCCAGCTTGTGTGATGACCCATCATGCCATTTCACGTTCTCATGGTGGTCCCACCTGCTCGTGCAACCATGGTGGGTCTCACTTTGTAACATAAACATATGTTAAAAGAGTAAAACATCTAATAAAAAATAGGAATTGGGAAAGAAAAACTTAAGGAAAAAGAAAACACTCTTTTTTTTTTCCTTTTTCTTTTTCTTTTTCTTATTCTCTTTCTTCTCCATCTTCTTCTCCTATTCTATATCAAGTTTTTTTCTGCTTTGATACCATGTTGATTTCTAGATACAACACATAAACACAAGAGATTTCAAGGGAAGGAGAGAAGAGAGGAACTTTTGGCTCTTTGGAGAGAAGAGAGAAGAAACCAAGGGGTAGAAGGAAGAGGAAAAGAGAGAGGTGTATAGACAAATTTGAGCCAAAAGGAAGAGGCGTGAATGCTCTACCCATGCCTTGAGGTTGTATTTATAGTTGTGTGAAAGAGTTTACAATGACTACAACGACCTTAGGGTTACGTGCTTCAAAAGGAAAAAGGCATAAGACAACATGTACCAGCTTGCGTAATTACAATTTTTATGTCATCTCTATGAAAGTTCTTCTTTTTTATAGCCATGCCACCCCTACTTGCATGTAGGTGTTTGTTAACAAGCTTCACTAAATTATTTTTCTTTCAGTTGAAAACGTTGGAAGTTGAATGGATTAAACTTAGTTTAGACTCTTTGAGCCAATTTTTTATTAGGTAAAAAATGTGTATGGGCAATCTAGTTGCATGTATTAAATATGGACCCATTAGTAATTCCAAAGAAATTTTCTATGTGAAAAATGCACATTAAACTTTGTTCATCAGGGCTTAGTAATTAGAAATCTAATGAGGGCCTTCTACCCTTGTAATGAGTATGTTGAGTTGTCCTTTTATTTAAACATATTTTATTGCAAATAAAAGAGTTTGGTATAAATTCGGTTCTTGCTTTTTGGTGGTAAACAAATAAAACTTTGTCTAATGTTGACATTCTACCCTTGTAACGAGGATATTATAGTGAAGTAGGTTTGACCTACTTCAAAGTGTAGGGATTAAGTCTTAGTTGTATTATTTATTATTTTTTTCTTAAAACAATCTAAACATAGAAACAAAACAAAACTCATAATTTGGAGCGCATATGAAACATTAGGAACCTGCAATTGTTATCACAATTTGGCATGCAAGTTAACGAGTGTTTTGATTTATCCAAAGAGGGAACCTGAGATTTTTCAAAGAAAAAGAAGAAACTTATGACGGTCAAAATATTATTATGGAAAAGCATAGTGGAACAAATTATTTTACCGTTGATAAATAGATTTTACTTAAGAAAATGCTAACAACACTCCCTCCATAAATCCATCAAGCTAAAAAAATTAAATTGATCTTATTACCCATTTAGTACACTAATTTTCTATTATTAGTTATTACTTATTATCAATTTGAATAAGATTAAAAATAAAATATTATAAATTAAAAATATTTATCCTATTCAGGCCCTGTTAGGGCATTTTTTAGGAAATGCTAGAAAGATATTTCTAGTAGAAATGTATTTCCAGGGACCATTAGTGCCCCATGTTTCGTGGAAACACTTTTATTCTTAAAAATTCTTACTACAAAAAATCATATAATTTTTTAAGTAAGATTTTCCAGCCAAGATGGGTCAGAAAACCATATGAAATTTTTTGAATATGTATTTGACGATTTATGCTGTAATACTTTCAGTACAAGGCAACTTTTAATAGCAATTTTGTATTTGATAATTTATTTTACTGAAAATTTTTCGAAGGAAATTTCTAAAATATTTCATGTAATTTCTTAGTAAGGCACTAATAGGATTTTATCTGAAAGTTTCTTGGAAATGTGTATCCTAGGAAAAGTATTTCTAGCTTTTTCAAGAAAATAAATTTCCAACAGGGGTACTAATGGTGTTTCCCTGTCCAAAGGATAGGCTAGAATTTTTTTAGAAATTGGCACAATTTACTTGGATAAAAAGATGTAGAACCTTTAAGATAAAGGAATAAATGACATAAAATAGGTCTATCTAAATGTTTAAGATCAATAATGGTTTTGAATTTTTTGAAGACATGTGCTAGGAGCTTGTTTTACAACAAACAAACAAAAATCCAAAAAGAAAGAATAGATCGAGAGTCTCTTCTCCTATTGAGGAGCGACAAAAAAGGGGGAAAAACACCAATTTTGGATTTTCTTTTAGTAGGGTTTTTGGAGTTCTGAAATGGATATGGTCTTATCATCAACAAGAAAGGGAGGTGGGGCAAAGAGAAAGAAAAAGAGTGAGGCCAAGTTGAGGGCGGATGTGGCGAGCTAGGAGCAAAAGGGAGGTTTGTTAGAATTTAGGCACCATAATTTAGAGCTAACAAGAGCAATAATAATCGCAGAAGAAGAAAAAACAAGCACTAAAAAAACACGATTTATATAGGTTCGCCTTAAGGTGAGACTACACCATATGTTCCGCCGCTGTAGTAATTCATTATGAAGATGAAATATTTTAAGAGATAAATCACACACACTCGTGTTTTTCTCTAACCTCTCTCAACAGCAACTTATGATCCTTCTCCGATGATAACCCTAATAGCGGTGCACCAAATATAAAGAGAAAACTATCGCAACTGCAATACAAGAGTAAAACCCCTAAATTGCCCTTAATGAGTATACCCCCTACAACCTTACTACGAAGGTCGATCCTCGCCTCCCTACCAAACCCCCACAGTGACCTTATCTCGAAGGTCAATCCACATACTGACTCAACACAAGTGTTAATTAGGCTCCACAACTTAACAATCACCCACTTGGAGACTAATCCATCATCAATATCTCCTCTACAGTGGCAACAACTTCTCAATCCATAGAGAGAAGTCCAATTGAAGTTACACACAACTTTAGTTTCTCAATCGTAATAGTCTTTGTCAACATATTGACTGAATTCTGACTCCCTTGAATCTTCTCAAGTGCTAATACTCCATCCTCAAGAGCCGATCTAATGAAGTGATAGCACACTTGTATGTGCTTTGTTCTATCATGATAAACAAGGTTCTTTGCTAAATGAATAACAATCTGACTATCACACTAGAACACATTCTTCCCATGCTTGAAACCTAATTCTTCCAAGAAAGACTACAACCATACCATCTCTTTGTTGACTTCGATCATAGCGACATATTCTGTCTCAGTAGTGGAAATAGCAATTATCTTCTGCAAGTTAGAGACCCAACTAATTTTTGTATCACCCAATGTATAAACATATCCAATGATAGTCTTCCTACCATCAATGTCTCTAGCCATGTCAACATCTACATAACCTTGTAATCCGAAGTCTAACTTTCAGAAACACAAGGTTGATTTTGTAGTGCCTTTCAAATACCTTAGAATCCACTGCTCACAACTCCCACTGCATGAGCTATGTTTGGTCTAGTGCACACCATAGCATATATGAGACTACCAATAGCAGAAGCATAAGACACATTGGCCATGTAGGCTTGCTCCTACTCTGTACATGGTGACTGCTCCTTAGATAGCCAAAGGAGTACTCATCGGTTTTTCATCATTCATGTTGAATTTGCTCAACACCTTCTTCACATATTCTTCTTGTGACAGTTTCAAGACATCGGTATCCCTAGTAATGCTCATTCCTGTATGCAAGTACCTGCTATCAACATGTCATCAACATATTACAGTAGAATGATGTAGTTGTCATCAAGGTTCTTCACATAACAGCAATGATCCGCCTGGCACCTAAAGAAACCAATGCTACTCATGAAGATGTCAAACTTCTTATACCACTATCTTGGAGCCTGTTTAAGACCATACAAACTCTTTTGAAGTTTGCACACCATTTTCTCCTTTCCTTGTGCTTTGAAACCCTGTGGCTACATCATGTAAATTTCTTCCTCCAAATAACCATGAAGATAAGTTATCTTCACATCCAACTGCTCTAAGTGCAAGTCTTCATTTTTTACTAGTCTAAGCATTGTTCTAATAGTAGTCAATTTCACTACTAGAGGAAAAATCTCAGTGTAGTCAATGTTAGTGTATCAATGCTCACCTCTATCAAGTTACCATTAATGCAATGTATTCATTGGCCCCCAAGTATGAGGAGCGCCAATGTCGATAGTGAGTAATTAGTTAACGGTTCCAGCTTAGACGCTGATGAGGTCAAATTGTGATAGCAACGGTTACTTGTGAAGAAACTGTAAAACGGATAGTGGGGTTCGGGGCATCAGCTCCGACGGGGGTCCAAGGGGGCTGGCCCCACGGTATGCACGTGTCACGATTGCATCACCAAGTGCCAACATGGAGGACAGCAGGATGTCGTGCTCTACAAGCTTCCTAGATGGCTTGCTCTACAAGCTTCCTAGATGGCTTGATCTATAAGCTTCCTAGATGAAAAACACTTATAAATAGAGGTGTTTTTCAGGAGCATTGGAATCCAGAAAATCAGAGCTATTCCTTCTTCATTACTTTGTTTTATTGTTTAGTTTCTTCTTGCAATTTCTGTTGAGTCCAGAAACCATTGAAGCTCTTCTAGAGCATGTGGTGGGACGAAGTTTCTTATCGTATTTGTAATAGATCAGTGTCAGCTTTCTTCTTGATTGTTGTTTAGATGTTCCTGGGTTGAGCTTACTCTGTTCTACATGGTATCAGAGCTCTAGGGGACTCTTAACAGCAATCATCTGTCATAAAGCACAATATCATGACTGATCTTAAGCCTAGTAGCTCTTCCGCTAGTTCTAGTTCTGTACCAGCAATACGTATTCGTCCCCCAGCTTTCACAGAAGGCAAACTTGATGGCACGAACTCTCCTGTGGAAGTTCAAAATCACTATGATTCTGGACTCCTATGAACTTCTTGATATAGTTCTGGGAGTTGATGTTGAACCTATTGCTGTCACTAATGGTGGAAAGATTACTCCTCCTAATCCTCAGCTCGTCAAAGATTGGAGAAGAAAGAATGCTGATGCACTTTGTGCAATTGTCACAAGTATTCAACATTCTGTCCTCACCCTGATTCAACATACTTCGAAGGCGAACTAAGCATGGAACATACTAAAAAATCAGTATGAAACGAGGAACCAGACTCATATCCAAAATCTGGAAAATCAACTTGCTACTGAAAGATTAAGTGAAGATGAGGCAGTAGAGCCTCTTATTACTAGGATGAAAAACCTACATGATAAAATGGCTTCTGTTGGTATAGCCAAGTCAACAGAGGAACTTGCTCGAAGATGTATTCGAGTGTTGCCGAAAAAATTGGATGGCCTCGTGACAGCACTCAATACACAAGTTCGTGATCCTCCATTGACCTTTGAAGATTTCTCTGCCTTATTGATGGAGGAGGAGATGAGGATAAAAGGTAGAGACAATCAGTCTGACTCTGCCTTCACAGCAAAAGCAAAGGTTAGCAATGAAACAAAGAAGAAACCAAAGAGTAAGAAGTTCTTTGGATCATGTTATTACTGTAGCAAGAAGGGCTATGCTGTCAAAGAGTGTAGAACACGAATCCACGATGAGAAGAACGGCAACGTGAAACAAAACTGGAAGAATAGAGAATCTTCAAATTATGTAGAAATTGAGCTTCCTCTGTTCACTGTCACAGAGGAATCATACTCTAGTGCTCATGTACAACATAAGAGTACATGGGTGTTAGATGTTGGAGCTTCCCAACACATGACCAGCAAGAAAGAATTATATGATTCTTTAAATCCTCTACAACAACCAATGAACATGGTGGTTGGGAATAATGCGAGATGTCCCATTGAAGGGATAGGCACCATATCCATTAAGTCTGATGATGGAGAAAATAAGAAGATAGCGGATGTTCTACTTGTTCCCCAAATCTCAAGAAACATGTTGTCCGTAGCTGCAATTACAGACAAAGATTTGGAGGTACTGTTCAAGAAAAATGAATCTCTTATTCTTGATAAAAATGATAACATAGTTGCAAGAGGTATCCATAGGGATAACCTTTATGAAATCAACTCACTTTCTGTTGTTGTTGATGCCAAAAATAGTCAACTTTGGCATGAAAGATTCAGACACATTTCCTTTCATGTGTTGAAGGAAATGCAGAAGAAAAATATGGTGACATATTTGCCTTCAATTGATGTAATTGAAGAACCTTGTGAAGCTTGTATGCTGGGCAAACAACAAAGAAAGTCATTTTCCAAAGAGAGTCAAAACAAATCAAAGGGTCCTCTAGAGTTGGTACATGCTGATCTCTATGGGAAAATGACTACGATGGCGTTAGGAGGATCTTTCTACTTTATGCTGTTAGTCGACGATTACAGTAGAAAGATGTGGGTGTACATCCTTCGAGACAAGGCTAATGCTCTTGCAAAATTCAAGGTGTGGCATAAGCAAGTGACAAATGAGAATGCAACAACTGTGAAGAAGTTTCGTACAGATCGTGGGGGGGAATTCTGTTATGCTGAATTCTCTAGCTACTGTAATTCAGTTGGCATCAAATGCCAACTTACTGCTCCACATACACTAGAACAAAATGGTGTAGTTGAACGTCGAAATCGAACGGTGGTGGAAATGGCTCGCTGCATGATAAAAGGTGTTGGGCTACCAGATATGTTCTAGGGAGAAGCAGTAAATACAACAGTATATGTCCTAAATCGATGCTCCACAAAAGCATTGAATGACAAGACTCCAAATGAGGCTTACTCAGGTATGAAACCTTCTGTGTCTCATTTAAGAAAATTTGGGTGTGAGTGTTTTGTACACATTCCCAAAGAAAAAAGAAAGAAATTAGATGACAAGAGCAAGAAATGTATCTTCTTGGGTTATAGTGAAGAGTCTAAAGCATATAGACTCTATGATGTAGATGCCAAGAAGTTAGTCATAAGCCAGACATGGTGTTTAATGAGTGACCACTCTCAATGGAGGATAATGATCCTGCCATTTTGTCACCAACCGATGAAGTAACTCACCAAGTGCTTGTTGAACAACCAGTAAGTGATGTAGAAGATGTTTCTATTAAAAAAGAAACAACAAGCCAACCTAGTGCACCCCCACGGAAGCCACAACCAAAGTGGGTGCACCAGCTCTTTTATGACAAAACTCCAGAAGTTGAAGACAAAAGTCCTTGTCCTGATGGGCTTAGGCAATCAAAGAGAATAGAGGAGTAGAACAAAGCAGGACAACAAATTTTGAACATGGCTTTGATGACTCAAATCATTGAGACGGTAAAACAACCAGTAAATGTGGAGGAAGCCATGTCAGATCCAAAATGGTGAGCTACAATGCAAACAGAGTATTATAGTATCATAAAGAATGATATTTGGGAGATTGTTGACAAACCTCCTAACCGAAAGATCATTGGTAGCAAATGGATTTGGAAAACAAAGTACAAGGCTGACGGTACTCTTGAAAAATACAAAGCACGCCTTGTTGCTCAGGGATTCTCACAAATTGAAGGTTTTGATGTTGATGAGACCTTCGCTCCAACAACAAAGATGACAACAATTCGTTTATTCTTGCAGCTTATGCTCATTACGGGTGGACGGTACATCAAATGGATGTAAAATCTGCCTTTCTGAATGGGAAACTTGAGGAAGAAGTCTACGTGGCACAACCACAAGGCTTTGAACTACCAAATGCAGAGGAGAAGGTATGTAAATTAAAAAAGGCCTTGTATGGTCTAAAGCAGGCACCACGAGCCTGGTACAAACGTATCAACTCTTTCTTCTTGGAGCGCGGATTTTGTAGAAGCAAATTTGAAGCAAACTTATATGTTCTTTGTGAACATGAGAAAAGTGTCATTGTAGTACTCTATGTAGATGACCTGGTAATCACTGGTGACCATGAAGACAATATTGTGAAGACTCGGGAATGGTTGAGCCAAGAGTTCGACATGACAGACTTGGGCCTTCTTCATAACTGCTTGGGAATTGAGGTATGGCAAAAATCTTATCATATCTTTATTTCTCAAGAACGTTATGCTCGAGAACTGTTATCTACTTTTGGCATGACCGAAAATAATCCAGTAGTCACCCCAATGGAAGTGAATACCAAGCTATCAATCAATGACTCCTTTGAAAAGGATGACAACAAGCTCTACAGAAAATTAGTTGGAAGTTTAATCTTCCTTTGTAACACAAGACCTGACATTAGCTATGGTGTGGGAGTGCTCAGTTGTTTTTCTAACAATTCAAGAAAAATGCAGTGGCAAAGTGGAATGCGAATCCTCAAATATCTCAAAGGTACTTTAACTTTTGGAGTATCTTACACAAGAGGAGATATTTTATCAGGGTATTGTGACTCAGATTGGGCTGGAGATATTGACACGAGAAAATCCGTTACTGGCAACGGATTCTTGTTTGGAAGTGGTATCATCTCATGGGCTAGTAAGAAGCAACAAACAGTTGCACTGTCATCAACCAAAGCAGAGTGTAAAGCTGCTTGTGTAGCAGCCTGTGAAGCTGTGTGGCTACGACACATCTTGATTGATATAGGTATTCCTTTGACTGAGTTAACTACCTTAAATTGTGAGAGTCAAAGTTGCATAGCTATGGCGAAGAACCCAGTGTTCCATGCTAGAACTAAACACATAGAGATTCAGTATCACTATGTAAGAGAATTGATTGAAGAGGAGACCATATACATGGAGTACTGTCCTATAGAAGACAACCATGCAGACATTTTTACCAAAGCACTAGGGAGTGCTCAGATGAACAAGCATCTTTGTGGCTTGGGCATTGGCCCAAGAACATAGTTCAACAGAAGTGAACATTGGGGGTGGGGTGTGTTCCAATGCCCGCCTCTCTCAAGTTACCATTAATGTAATGTATTCACTGGCCCCCAAGTATGAGGAGCGCCAATATCGATAGTGAGTAATTAGTTAATGGTTCCAGCCTAGACGCTGATGAGGTCAAATTGTGACCGCAATGGTTACTTGGAAGAAACTGTAAAATGGATAGTGGGGTTCGGGGTGACAGCCTCGACGGGAGTCCAAGGGGGCTGGCCCCATGGTATGCATGTGTCACGATTGCATCACCAAGTGCCAATGTGGAGGACAGCAGGATGGCGTGCTCTAAAAGCTTCCTAGATGGCTTGCTCTAAAAGCTTCCTAGATGGCTTGCTCTAAAAGCTTCCTAGATGGCTTGCTCTATAAGCTTCCTAGATGAAAAACACTTATAAATAGAGGTGTTTTTTAGCAGCATTGGAATCTAGAAAATCAGAGTTATTCCTTCTTCATTACTCTGTTTTATTGTTTAGTTTCTTCTTGTAATTTCTATTCAGTCCAGAAACCATTGAAGCTCTTCTAGAGCGTGTGGTGGGATGAAGTGTCTTATCGTATTTGTAATAGATCAGTGTTGGCTTTCTTCTTGATTGCTGTTTAGATGTTCCTGGACTGAGCTTACTCTGTTCTATAGTCAACTCCTTCTTTTTGCTGAAAGCCTTTTACAACCAGTCTTGCCTTGTATAGCTTGTTGCCATCATGTTCATCTTTTATTCAGTAAACCCATTTATTCTGCAAGGTTTTCTTCCCTTTTGGTAACTCGGTCAACTACCATGTCTGATTGGATAATAATGAGTCAATCTCATCCCTCATGGCCAATTCCCACTTGGTTGATTCATCAACTTGTATGACTTCCTCATAACTTTGTGGTTCTCCTTTATCAGTCAACAAAATATAATTCAATGCAGGGGAGTATCTCTGTGATGGTTTTCTAGATTTGGAAGATATCTTGAGTTCAATCACAAGAATGTTCTGATTTACTTATGGGGGTATGTTTTCCTGGTCTTCTTGAACAATATTCTCCATCTCAATAATTGGAAGATCTCTCAACTGAATCACTTTGGACTTTTTAGCTTCATTACTTGTGCTCTCAGAATTTGTTCTCAACATTTCTTTATAAAGGACACCTTCAATGAAGATCACATCCTTGCTCCTGATAACCTTACGACTTTGGTCATCCCATAAGTGATAACCAAACTTGGTTCCACCATAGAAAATAAAGAAACATATCTTAGATATAGCATCAAGTTTACTTCTAACAGAAAAATCAATATGAGTATAAGAAACACTACCAAACACTTTCTAGAAATAAAGGTTTACCTCTATGCCACTCCAAACCTCTTTTGGTATTTTGCATTCCAATGGTGTTGAAGAACCTTTGTTGATCAAACAGGAAGCGGTGCTAATAGCCTCAGACCAGAACATCTTTGAAAATCCCTCATGTAATCTCATGCTCCTGGCATGGTTGTTCAAAATCTTGTTCATCCTCTTAGCTACACCATTCTATTGAGGTTTTCTAGGAATGGTCTTCTTCATCTTGATTCCATTATCTGCATGGTACCACTCGAAATCATCTATGTATTCTTCCTCATTATCTTACTGCAAGCACTTCACCTTCAAATCTGTCTCATTCTCAACCATTGTTCTCCATCTCTTGAAGATATCAAAGACATCAGATTTGTTTTTTCAAGAAATAAATCCATACTTTTCTTCTTGGGTCATCAATAAACGTCACATAGTAATTAGAACAAGCAAGGGAGGTAACAGTTGAAGATCCCCACACATTTGTGTGAACCAACTCCAATTTCGCAGTCTTTTGCTAGTTTCCAGCCTTAGAAAAGTTAACACTTTTCTTCTTGTTGAAAACACAGCCTTCACACAAACTGTTGTTTACATATTTCAACCCTGGTAGCTTCCCTTTGGACTGAAGCCACTTTCATTCTCTTCTCACTCATGTGATCGAGCCTGTAATGTCACAAATCAGAATTAGTGATAGCATTAGCAACTGCAACCATATATCTGCAAATGGAAGTGATATAAAGAGTTCCAGTTTTAACTCCTCGTGCAACAACCATGGTTCCTTTAGTGAGTGTCCAGGCAACACCATTAAAAGTCACATTGTGACCTTCATCATCAAGATACCTTATTGAGATAAGATTATGCATCAGTTTTAGCACATGTCTCACATTGTGAATTTTTCACACTGACCTATTTGACATCCTCAAACTGACATCACCAATACCGAAAATATCTAAAGGTTATCCATCAGCAAGATACATCTTCCCGTGATCTTCAATAACATAATTCTCCATGATCTCTCAGTGAACAATGGTGTGAAAAGAAGTTTCTGGATCTAACACCCAAGAGTCAATACGGCTATCAGCCGATAAGAGTAAAGCATCTTATACTTCTTCAGTCACCGCATTTGCAGCATCATTTTTTTCATCCTTCTTCGGTGCTCTAAAGTTTTTCTTTATATGACCTGACTTGCCACAATTCCTGCATTCCACATTCTTTCGATTTTGGACTTGGTTCTTCCATTTTTTGACTTCCATCTATTGTGGCTCATGTTAGAATTCCTCTCGAAGTTCATTCCCCTAGTATCGACATTTAGGGCATAATTAGATGTCAACGTTTATCTGGAGTTCTTTCTACTAACTTCCTCAGCAAGAATGGTATCTCAAACATCATAAGTAGCCCTCAATGTCTCCCAACAATTTGGCCACTCCCAACATCTATCTATCAAGGTGATTCCACTCATCATCTTTCATGCCTTCTAGTTTCATATCCAAAAGTGGTGAGTGCAGCTTTTTACTGTACAGATAATCTTCGATCTTCATCCTCCAAAACGCAAAATCCATACCATCAAACTTGTTGATTCCAAGTGTCGATCTTTCTCTGCTAGCCATTGCTCTCAATCACAAACCAAACTCTGATACCACTTTTTAGGAATTAAACACCTTAATTCAAAACAAACGAGATCAATAATAATTTCAGAAGAAGAACAAGCAAGCACGAAAAAACACAAGATTTAAACAGGTTCGCCTCAAGGTGAGATTACGTCTTGTCTTCCGCCGCTGCAATAATTCACTATGATGATGTCGTTTACAAGAGAAATCACACACACTCAAATGTTTTTCTCTAACCTCTCTATAGATCAACTGATGATCCTCAATAATCACCCTAATAGCAGTGCCCCAAAATATAAAGAGAAAAGTGGGGCAACCGAAATACAAGTGTGAAATCCCCAAACTACCATCAATGAAACAACAATCAATATATCATGGACCTTTCAAAGGCTCTACCCCCCCCGTCAACCCACACAACGACCTTACTGCGAAGGTCAATCCACATGCCGACTCTACGTAAGGCGTTAATTAGGTACCACAACTTAACAAGGATTGGAAGACTAATTTTAGTTCTCCTTAATCAAAAAGAAGTCACCTGACTGTTAGATATTAAATTGAACCACATTAGAGGATGAACTGAATCACACTCTTAGTAAGTGTGGTATTTATGTAATTTAGAATAGAGAAAATAAGTTTTACATAATAAGATAAATACAACATGGGATAAATCTAATGGGATCTTATCCGATAACTAAAGGGATTATGCTTATTCCTTATCTTGCCCCCTCAAGATAGGCCCCTTGTTAGAGAGGCCAATCTTGTCATGTAGAAACTGAAACTGTGAACTTGGCACTGACTATGTAGGAAGATTTGCTTCGAGGGTCTTGGAAGAAAAAGGACGGAAAGAGCAGTGGCACTATAGCGGCTGGGGCGAATGGAATCGGAGAGAACACATCATTTGGTGAAGAGATGTGGAAGAGGAGAGTTGATTGTGTTTTTTTTTATTTTCAAATTTCACACATGTTATTTCACCCATGCGTGAATGGTATGTTCACGATATAGTATGTGCAGGAGGGGTCTGGTGTGCCGCTTGCGAGGGTGATTACCGGCATAGCTGACTGCAACAGTGAAGGTCAATGGCGACGATGGAGGTGAAGATGGTAGCGGCATTAGGGTAGAAGTATTTCAACGGAAAATTGGCGACGGTGGAGGCAACGGAAAAGGCTGGTCGCTGGTGCGGGATGTGTCAACAACGGGAAGTCTGTAGCACAACAAAAGGAAGAACATTGGATGGTTTTCGGTAGTGGTACTGCGGAGGAGTGGTCTTTTTCTTTTCTCAATATCGGTGAAGAGCTACGTAATGACAAGGGGGAGTGGCCGTGGTGGATGGAATCAAAAGTGAATCGTCCAAGTGGTTCAGATTGGCAGGGTGTGGCAAAGTGTAAGTTACTATTGGAGAGGCAGAGAATGCAGAAAAAAATGGAGGAAGGCAGATGTAGAAGATCGATTTGTTTTGATACTATGTTAGACATTAAACTAAATCACAGTAGAGGATGAAATGAGCTACACCTTTACAATTGAGTAAGGGTGGTATTTATATAAATTAGTATAAAAAAGATAAATACTATGTGATGAGATAAATACAAATGGGATAAATCTAATAGGATTTTATCCGATAAGTGATCTTTATTACCTATTACATTACCTTACATTCGCGACTTCTGTTCGTCTGTGCCAATCCACATGAGAGAAGTTACTATGTCAACAAATTTTGAATTCCTCTCAACCCGTTGTTGTAATTAGGGGTGGCATCTAACTGATCTGGCTCGTGGCTAGAGCTCAACTCGGTTCGATATGGTTTATCTGGATCTCAAACTGAGTTCGATATCCAGATCAGGTTCATTTAAGTTAACGAGCTGAGCTCGACTGAACCATGGTTCGGTTAGAAAGCTTGCAAGTCGGCTCGTTAACTTAATGAGGGCCCAAGCGCGGTCATCTTTTGTTCTCGACTTCTCAGGAATCAGAGGAACGGGGAAAGTCGGTGTTCCATGTAGATGCTATAACATGTTCCTCGGATGTAGTTGAGTTTAAATTACCTCTCCTTTAAAGTTAGGGTTGATGGCGTTGAGGAGGAGCACCGCCTCCGGGTAGGCCAACGACTGGCCTCGCGGTGGCAGACGATCATCTGGCATGGGCATCAGCTTTTGTTTGTTATATGCCATGGCCATGTAATGGAACCTGCAACATGTCTGTTTGGTCAGTGTTACCGACTGTCGCGATTCCTTTGTCGTCCCTTTTGGACTGTAAAAAGGGTAATGGTTTTTACTTGTCCCTTCTCAGCTTGAAAGCTATCCTTGCTTCACGTAAAAGGCTGGCCATCCCGGTATGAGCTCAAAGACGGCGAAAATAGGTATTAGGAGAAATCTTTAATTTCTTAATCCTTTGGTTTTTTTTCGTCATCGACGTAACAATCATTTTTTTTTCATTTTTATCTTATGTATTCAATCACTTATCTTCTGTAATAGTGATTTTTTTTCATTTTCATTTTCTTTATTCCATTATTTATCTTATGTAATAGAGATTTTTTTCATTTTTTATCTTTTGTATTTTTCTATTTTTAGCTCTTATTGTTCTATTGTATTTTACGTTTTAACTATTTGGTATGAATGTTTTATGTTTCTCTTGCATAGTCGCATCGTGTGGATTTTAGTTTGCATAATGTTTTTGTCCCGCGTTGTCTTGCATAATGTTTGGTATGAATGTTTTAGGGCGTTTTAACCATCTACCCGAAGTTTAATCGCGTCGTGTGCATATCTCAGATAAAAGGAGTCATATATCAGATAAAAGGGGGTTTTAGTGTTTGATTTTGTAGAATTTAGGATCTCATGAAAGGAACTTTAGATCAACAAGAAAGAAGAAGAAGAAGAAGAAGAGAGAAGGAGAAGAGAAGAAGAAGAACAAGGAAGGAGAGAGTTTGGATTAAGGGAAAAGAGGGTTGCGTCAAAAAGAAAATTGAGGGTTGGATGAATTTTTGGAAAGAGAGGAGAGTGCTTCAATGCCCTACCTCTTAGCCAATGCCTTTATTTGTAGTTTTACAATGCCCTTTGGGCTACAACCTGATAAAACAAAAGACATAAAAGGAACACATATCTACACTTCTATGCCATCTTTATGGAAAGTACCATATTTTACACATATGCCACTCCATTGACGTGTGGGCTTCTTGTCTTGAGCTCGTGGCCTTGAGCCCATCTTCCAACACTCCCCCTCAAGTTGGAGGAGAAAAGACATCATAAATACCCAGCTTGCCACATATAAATGATAGGATTTTAGATGTAACGGGTTTAGTGAGAATATCAGTTCCTTGCTCTTGAGATGACACATGTTTGAGAGATATTATTCCTACTTGAAACTTCTCCCGTATAAAATGACAATCCACCTCAATATGTTTAGTTCTTTCATGAAAAACTGGATTTTAAGTGATATGAACGACTGCTTGATTTTCACAATGCAGATTCATGGACCCCTTTTTATAAAAACCTAGTTCGATAAGAAGGGTCCTGACCCATAAAAGTTCACTAACGGTATGGGCCATAGCTTTGTATTCTCTTCGGCGCTAGATCTTGCAACCACATTTTGCTTCTTACTTTTCCATGTAAACAAGTTTTCCCCAACGAGAGTACAATATCTTGATGTAGATTTTCTATCATCAGGAGATCCAGCCCAATCTGCATCTGAGAAGCCTTCTATGTTGAAGTGCCCATATTTTTTATACAGCAATCTTCTTCTTGGAGCACCTTTTAGATAACGTAATATTCTCTCTAAAGCCTGCCAGTGGGTAATTTGTGGTTTGAGCATGAATTGACTCACCACACTTACAGCATATGATATGTCTGGCCTAGTTACCGTGAGATAAATCAATTTTCCCATAAGTCTTTGATATTTTCCAATATCAATATCTTCTTCATTTGTGGCACATAATTTTACATTTGTATCCATAGGTGTGTCAACTGGTCTACAACCCTTCATTCCTGTTTCTTCAAGGAGATCCAAGACATATTTCCTTTGAGACAATATTCTCCCATATTTGGATTGAAGAACTTCTATACCCAAAAAATATTTAAGCATACCAAGGTCTTTAGTCTTGAATTCCTGACATATCATCTGCTTCACCTCTTGTATGCTCAAAGTATCATCACCGGTTAAGATAATATCATCCCCGTATAAGGCCAATAATATTTTCCCTTTGATCATATCTTTATAATATACTGAATGATCAACTGAGCACTGATGAAAACCAAACCGTTGGAGTGTTTGACTAAATTTATCAAACCAAGCCTGAGGGGATTGCTTAAGCCCGTATAAAGGATTTTTTTAACTGGCATACTGACTCCCCCTCAACCACATAACCAGGTGGTTGAACCATATAAATTTCCTCACTGATATCACCAATTAAAAAAGTATTTTTAACATCCAACTGATAGGCGGGCCATGAGGAGTTAGCAGCAATAGATAAGATGATGCGTACCGAATTCAATTTTGCAACAGGAAAGAATGTCTCCTCATAATCTATCCCATAGCACTGCGTATAGCCCTTAGCAACCAGTCGAGCTTTAAGACGAGCAACCGATCCATCTGGATTATGTTTCACCAAAAAAACCCATTGACAACTAACCGGTCTTTAAATTTTCGGGAGTGATGTTAAGCACCAGGTTTGGTTTTCGTATAAGGCGTGAATTTCTTCATCCATAGCCGCCTTCCATCCTTGATGTCTCAGGGCCTCTTGATATGACTGTGGAACGGAAGTAGAAGAAAGGGACGCAAGAAACTGAAAACACTCGGAAGACAAGCAATGGTGAGACATAAAAGTTGAGATAGAATGCGAAGTAGTACAGGAGCGACGTTATTTTCTTATAGCAATAGGCCGAGTATCAAATTCAGGCCCATACATAGGAGGAGAAGGACTTACCTCGGGTGGATCCGACAACTCCACAGGTGAAGGTACGACCGGTGCATAAGGGGATGGATCTTCTTCAAGATTGAACGGCACAAGCGGACAAGGACTAGTAGAAGGACAAGTCCATCTTGGAGGAGCATCATGGGAGGAGTAGAAGGGGGTGTCCTCAAAGAAAGTCACATCCCTAGAGATAAACATCCTCTGAATGGTAGGATTGTAACAGACATAACCTTTTTGGGTGCGAGAGTACCCCAAAAAAATGCACCTCATAGACCGAGGATCAAGTTTATTTTTATATGGGGATGTAACATGAACAAAAAACGTACATCCAAACACTTTCAAAGGAAGAGAAAAAGGATCTTCACCATTAAATAACACAGAGTAAGGAGTTTTATGATGAAGGACTGATTAAGGTAACCTATTAATGAGAAAGCAAACTGTAAATATAGCATGAGGCCAATAGAAATAGGGTACCTTCATGGAGTAGAGGAGGCCCTGAGCAACTTCAAGAAGATGACGATTCTTCCTTTCAGTAACACCATTTTATTGAGGAGTATAGGCACATGATGTTTGATGAATAAACCCATTACTCTCACAAAATGATTTGAAGTCATAAGACATGTATTCCTTAGTATTATCAGATCTAAGGGTTTGAATTTTCTTCCCAAATTGTGTCAAGACCATAGCATGAAAATTTTTAAACAAAAAGGAAGAATTTCGGCACGCTCTTTAAATAGATATAACCAAGTCACTCGAGTAAAATCATCAACAAAAATGACAAAATATTTAACTTGAGAAATATTTGAGACACATAAAGGACCCCATACATCAGAATGTATTAGCTCAAATGGAGCAGTATTTGTAGTTGTAAGACAAGGAGAATATGTACTCCTGACATGTTTACTTAATTGACAAACCTCACAACTGAAATTAGAAAGTCCTTTTAAATATGGAACCAAAGAACGAAGTGAAAGGGTAGACGGATGACCAAGTGGGTTGTGCCAAAGTTGGGCCTCAAATGTAGTGGACAATAATGCAGTTAATGGTGGAAGAGTGAAGTAGTACAAACCCCCCATTTCATGGCCGCCACCAATCACCCGATTCGTAGTGAGATCTTGAAAGACTCAAGAAGACTGTGAGAAGGTGATAGAGCAATTTAATTGTTTGGTCAATTGACTAACCGAGAGCAAATTTATAGGAAATTGAGGAACAAACAAAACATCTTGAAGGGGAAAAGATGAAGTAAGAGAGGAAGAACTTTTTCCAAGGACCTTGGTTTGGGTACCATCAGCAATTGTAACGAATTTATGAGGATAACAAGGAGATAAGGACTGCAACAAGTGTTTGTTACGTGATAGATGTTCGGAGGCCCCGGAGTCGATGATCCAAGAGGAAGAGGAAGAAGAGGAAGAAAGCATACCTGAGGCAATAGTAGTGGCAACAGTAGATGACGAGGGAATAGATGATTCTATGAAGGACTTCATTTTCTGAAATGCAGCATAGTCCTCAGCCATAAGAGTCACATTTTTGGATGATGATTCAGCCATTTCTTCATTTTTCTCAATGTTAACCAAGAATGGGTTAGCTGTGGCCCAATCAGGCTTGCCATGAAGTTTCTAGCATGATGCTACAAGGTGGTTCTGACGGCCACAATAAGTGCAAAGTTGAGGCTCAGTACGGAAAGAATTCTGACCCATTCTACCGCCTCTATTTTCAGCCCCCCTCATAGTTCGACCCCCTCTCATATTTCTGCCCCATCCTCGGGATGAGGAAGATGTTCCCTGATTGCCAAAGAACATCGCCGATGGAGCATCAATAGGAGAAGGAGGGGATGGATCCGGTATCCGAAGTAATGTAGCACTAATATCATCGAAGGATGGAAGAGTAGAAGAACTTATAAGCTGAGTTTTGACCACCTCAAGGTATGGTTTAATAATCGATAAGCAAATGGCTACTGCCAAAGCTTATCTTTGTTGTTCTTGAACGACAATATCAGGGGAATATGGCTGAGCTAGTGTCCATTCTTGAAGAAGACCTCGAAACCGTGCCAAAAATTCATGAATATTATCTCCATGTTTCGTATGTTGCATCTTTTGTAAGACATCTTATATTTTTTGTAATGAAGCAGTGCTTGAGTAAAGCTTGGCACAAGTGTCCCATATGTTCTTGGCGGTTTCCAAGTAGACCACATTGTTGGCCACCTGTTCTTCCATGCTATTAATGAGCCAACTTATCATCATGTTATCATCCTTAACCCACTTGTGTTATGACGCATCTTCTTCATCAATAGGAGGAGAAAGTTAACAACGTGGCTCAAGAAGTCACGAGTAATAAGAACCCTCCGAACCGATTGTGACCAGCTCATGTAATTGGAGAGACCTCTAAGTGGAATTGTAGTAATACGAGTATATCACTCCTATTACTATTGTATCCAATCTCCATGATGAGGTAAGTAAAATATGGAGGTCAAGGGAAAAGGCCTTCTTCAAAGAACAATTACTCAATGTAATTTGAAGAACCCATAGACCAAATCAGTCACCAACAAAAGAGAACAAGAACCAATTTCTTTCACGAGGGCAAACACCAAATTATCAACAAATTTGTGCCTTTAGAAAGTGAGAATAACATTCAGCCATCACTCAACTTCTCTTGTATTCATAAGAACAAAGAGAAGAAAGTAGATGCAACCGATTAGGCCTTAATCCAAACTCCAAAATAGACAAAAATTTAGAGAAGATTTAATGGCAAACCAAAACACTTGGAAGAGATTTATCTTCAGCTCATAGGAGACTTCAACGTAAAAAAAATTCAATTGTTGAAGTTAAAAAAAAAAATGAAACTACAAAGGGTAAATGACTGCTGGAATTTCATCAAACATATAATGGGCATCCAACGACATAATGCAAACCCATGAGTAACCTTAAGTAGGAGAAGATACAACAACACATGCTGGAATTCTACCTCAAATGAGATGGATCCAAATTACATAAAGGTAATTGAATTTCACCCATCAATCTTAATAAGATGCAAACAGCAAATGATCTTGATCACTCTTGTAATTGATTTACAAGAAGTTAAAATTATAACATCAATTTAGTCATAGAAATAAATTTTTACAACATATAAAGATTTATCTTGACTTGATGTGACTCAAAATTCAAGAAGTAAAGAAAAATAGTAAAAAGGAGTATGTAAATAAGAAAAGGAAACAAAAAAAACATAAATAAGAAGAGCATGAACTTATCTCTTCATCACTTAACTCCTTTTACAACTTCTTGAACAGATTTCATAATAACTTCATGAAGAGAGATCCTAAACTCCTTGCTCTGATACCATGTAGAATTTAGGATCTCATGAAAGGAACTTTAGATCAACAAGAAAGAAGAAGAACAAGAAGAGAGAAGGAGAAGAGAAGAAGAAGAACAAGGAAGGAGAGAGTTTGGATTAAGGGAGAAGACGGTTGCGTCAATGACGAATTTGTGGAAAGAGAGGAGAGTGCTTCAATGCCCTACCTCTTAGCCAATGCCTTTATTTATAGTTTTAAAATACCCTTAGGGCTACAACTTGATAAAACAAAAGACATAAAAGGAACGCATATTTACACTTCTATGCCATCTTTATGGAAAGTATCATATTTTACATATATGCCACTTCTTTGACATGTGGGCTTCTTGTCTTGAGCTTGTGGGCTTAAGCCCATCTTCCAATAGATTTTTAGCAACGTGATGAGGTAGGACTTCATCTGGCATGGTATAAATATAGGTGGGAGCTCGAACTAGATGAAAATTATTGGGCTCAAGCTTGATTACAATTTTAGGTTCGAAGCCTGGTATAAATATAGGTAGGAGCTCGACTACAATTTTAGGCTCGAGGCCTGGTATAAATATAGCAACGTTATGAGAAGTAGGGCTTCATCTGGCCTAGTATAAATATAGGATGGGACCTCGAACTTGGCTCGAACTCGGTTAAAATTATTGGGCTTGAGCTCAATAACAATTTTAGGCTCGACTCGACCTCGAGTTTGAAATATTTAAATCAAGCCCGACTCGAATATAGGCAGGTTCGAGCTTGGCTCGATTCGATGCCACCCCTAGGTGTGACGAATATATTGATTACAGTAAATCCTAGTACGTCACTGCTTGTCCGACCCATTATTTTGCCGCTTTATGGACTGAGATATATGAGATGACAGGGGGAGTAGGCTTGGACTATCCAATGTACCGGAGATCCAACCGTTCTGAATCATACTTGGATTGCACCAAGCCTGTGCTTATGTCTTGTTGAATTGGGATCTGCTACATGATTACATTATAGGACAAGGGAGATAATCCATTCCAACTAGCTGGAGATCAGCTCCTCACCCATGGCCGGCACGACCGGTATTGCTGGGGATGGAGTTGAAGAAAGAAAAAAACTGCGCAGGAATGAAAGCTTGCTATTTCATAATTCCCAGGGACCTGCAAATGCAAAGCGGTTCTTCTGTGAATTGATCTACTATGAGCATTTAATGAGTAAAAACAATTGAGTTTATTAGATGGGAAAGAGGTTTCCTTAGTTGGCTAGTCAATGTTGGATGGGCCTGGGACCCAACTTCATATGATATCAGAGCAAGTACTGATATATGGGGCTCCACCCAAATTATCCACACAATGCCATAAAAAAAAGGCCTACACCTAGAGTGTTAAAGAATACGATTAGTGAGTAGAACGATGTTGAGTTTATTTGTTAAAAAATAGGTTTCCTAAGTTGGTTAGTCATTTTGGGATGGGTCTTGAATCCAACTTCATATCAACCCCATATGTTTTGACGCCCCAATGAGAAAATATCGATAAAGGCTTTTGAAATTTACTTATGAAGGCTTGCTAAATAAGAAAACTTTATTGGGATGGGGTTGGGTCCTACGAGCGTGGGAAAAGGTCTCTTAATTTCAGTTTTTCCTTTTTTTGTGATGGATCTGATATTCTCACTATGTCGAGTGTAACTCTGTCTCTTCCTACTTGTTTTGAGTTCGACTAAACCTACCGGAATCTGATTTCCACCTTGTTGTGATCCGGTAATCGATCTCGTGGAAAAATAAGGGAACAAAATACTTTTTGATGATTCTGATTGGTGCAAGAATTGGATGTGGAACCCTCATAATTCACAAGATCAAGCTTGGGGATACATCTCACCCATTCAAACTGCTGAATCCCAGAACGTCTTCTACTTCACGACAGTATCACACTGAATCTAAACACACTCAACCTATAAAATCATAAACAATCAGTTACTTCCCCATTAAGGAAGTAACTGCCAGAACAGGTATAGCCACAATATCCCTCTAACGTGAATTGTGGATATGGAAAATGACTATTTCTGTTAGACTTTAAAATTTAAAATTAAAATGATAATAGTAATAACAATAATAATAATAAATTTAACATTCTTTCACATGGTCTAAGTAGCTTAAAAAATATGTGTAACAACGTCCACAATTTCGCTGATACTCCATGCTTAAACTAAAAGATAAATTATAGGAATCATGGTGGTATGTCCAACTAAACAAGTATTACTTTTCATACATTACCATGAAATTTTCCTTTGAAAATCCTTTCACTATGGTTTCTAAATTTTATGAATAAGTCTCATATGCTTATTCTAAGTCCTACAAAACACAATAATATATAACATTCTCATAACATGCATATATACATGGCAAAAGAGAAGATGAATAAAAAAATTATTTAAAAATGTTTTATAAAATACAACACTTGGGATAAAAAATAAAGGGACCGATTTGAACAAAGTCTCGTCTGAGTTTTATGATCCTTAAAAAAATATGATGGCGTACTCTCTTCAATAGGTATGCAACCATTTGTTTAGTATGCATGTGTTCTATGAGCACTTTATTGGATTTGGCTTGCTCCTTGATGGTTAAGTAGTTAATATTGATGTGTTTATTTGGACATTTTTTTTTTTTTGGTAAGGAGCACAACAAAAGAATTTCATAGTAAATCTTTAATGTCTTAGGGATTGAATCAACAATTCGAAGCCCCCAAAATAAGATTTTTAAACCAAATACCCAATGATATGACCTCAAAAATGCAACAAAGTCGCCTCCATGTTATACATAGGAACTAGAGATTGCTTCTCATTTTTCAAGATACAACTCATCCAGATAACATCCAAATGTATATAATCTCCAAGTTGTTGGATTATCTATAAGTAAGCACGCAATTTTTGGTCCCTTGAAGACGTAAAATAACCTTCTTTAATGATCTATATCAAGGTTACTTTGATATTTTCTTAACATTTCTACTACAAATGCAATGTTTGGTCATGTATAGACCTAAGCATACATAAAGCTTCCAATTGTCAAAACATAAGAAATGTCTTTCATTTGTTGCCTTTCAAGGTCATACTTAGCCATTGGTCCAAACTGAATCTATCTCCTTTACAATGGATGCTTATTACATGAATAATTTGACATCCTGGATCTCTCAAGTACCTTATTGTTATAGGCTTCCTAAGACAATCTTCACATACCTTATGATTTATCTGTATGAATTTTAATGTCAATGACATAAGACACCTCACCCATATCTTTCATATAAAAAGGTTGAGGGAAAAAACTTTCACCTCATGTAGTAAATCTATATTATTGCTTTCAAGCAAAATATCATCCACATATAAAACCAAAAAGATGATTTCACTTTCACAAATCTTGTGGTATATCCATTGATTCATAACGTTCTCAATAAAATTGATTGAAGATATGACATTATCAAATTTAAAATATCACTGATAGGAGGCTTGCTTTCACCATATATGGATTTCTTATGATTGTAAACTAAATGACCATCAACACACAAGGTAAACCTTTTGGCTTGTTTCATTTAAACCTCTTCCTCTAAGTCTCCATTGACAAATATTGTTTTCACATCCATTTATGTAAATCTAAATTAAAATGGGCAAATAATGTCATGATGATACCAAGTTAATCTTTCTTTAAATAGGAGAGAATGTCTCTCGATAATCAATTTTTTTCTTCTATGTGAATTCTTTGGTAATAAGTTGGGGTTTGTATCATTCAATGTTACCTAATGAGTCATACTCAATCATCTACCATATAATCTATCCCAACTTTCATGTCATTACATTATAAGTTATATTTACTATTATTCACCTTGTGAAAACGTCTCATGGTCATTTAAATATTGGTATCATCGTCAAATTCTTGAAGGTACACCACATAGTCACTAGAAATGGTTGTTTTCCTTATTCTTGTTGATCTCCTCAATATTGTGTCATCAACCTCTAGTGAAGGTTGGTGTACAATGGGAGATACCTCTTCAAGAGGTTGTTGCGCAACAAGATCCACCTATAGTAGAGGTTGTTGGTCAACAAGACTGAGTTGAACATGTTATAGTAAATACCCATTATTTTACTAGTTGGCAAATTTGTATCAGAAACATGACCTTTCTCAAAAATGATGTTTCGAGGTTGATCACTATTGTCCACATGATCATTCTTAAGGAATTTAGCATTTCTAGATTCGACAACCCTAGTGGTAAGAGAAGGATAATAAAATCTATAACCCTTGGAAAATATCATAGCCAACAAAATAGGCATTAATAGTCTTAGGGTCCAACTTCCTTTCTTGTGGATTACAAACCTGAAATTTAGTTTGATAACTCCACATGCGTAAATGAATTAAACTCACAGTACCAAAAAATAGACTTTTGCCAACAAAAATTTGTTAAATTTACTAGCAAAAGCTCTTCAAGCAAAAAATTCTTTAAAGGAGTTCACTGGCATATTTCAACTGTTACAACTTCCGCCAGTTAATTTACATAATTCACTACTAAATTTTTCAAGCTGTAGTAGCAAATACAAATTTTTTGGCAAAGAATTCAAAACCACCACCAACGAATTTATAGAATTTGTTGTATGCTTTGAAGACTATGATAATGAATTCTGTAAATTCATTGGCAGAGATTTCAAAAATATCACCAACGAATTTTGAAATTTGTTGGCACATGTTAATTTTTTACTAGCAAAATGTAGTAATTGTTGTAAAAGGTGACAACAAAAAAATATGAAAAATATTATACTAGCAAATTCATCCAATTCATTAGTAGAATCCTAGCATATTTTAGAAATAATACATAAAATAAATAATTTTTAAAACCTTCAAGCAATGAATTTTCATATTTTAACTGGTAGAAGCATATTTTAAGAAAAAATTTATTTTTATTTTTATTTTACCCTATTTAATATTTTTTTATATATTAATAAATATTTAAATATAAAAACTATAAAATAATTAAATTATATAAATTTATTAATTAAAAAAACTATATAAAATATGAAAATAAAATGCATATGCAAAAGTGTTTTAACCTCATAATAATAGTGAAGCAGTGACTCGCTAGGTGAAAAGGTAGTTTTTAAATAAGAAAAAATATATTATCTATTGCTTTATTACTCATGTTATATGTCAATTTGATATGGGGCAAACAAATATGAAACTTTTTCTTAGAGAAGCTCTAACGAGCAAGATATAACTCTCAAATAGAAAACATAAACAAGTGAGTAAATTTGTCCACTCCATTTATTCCAATTCCCAAATATTTGGAATGACTTCTAGGCCTTAGTTAACTATCATTAGGTATGTTCAGCTTGTACATCATGGATGAGATCATAATTTTCTTCATGCATACTACCTTCATTTCCCATTCGAAGATCAACACAAACTGTAGAAAAGTCACCTTTGGTGAGTTCTCTTATAGCTCAATTAATTCCCAATGGAATATCCATTGAGAATAACTCAGTAATATCTTATTAATGCATAAGCGGTTCTCTATTTGGCATATATCTTGAAAAACGTTAGTAATGCACACTTTACATATTTGAATCTAGCACAAATTTATTGTATGTCATTTGAATGAAGCCTCTACCCCTTTATTTTATTCAACACTCAATGGTATATTGCAAATAATATTTGTTCAACTCTTGCTCAATTTTTATTCAACACCAATATATTTTGCACACAAATTAGTCATTAGTCATTAGTGATAACCATCTATATGAAAGAAGACTTTACTTTGATATCCCCTATTTTTAGATAGGAGAGATCTAGAAGTACAACTCCCATATCACATCCAACTTCTTTGTTCACGTGAATTCATGAGTCCACCTTACCCATTCACGACTCAACATTGTTTATTATTATATGGTTACAATTGATAAACTTATCAAAATTTTATCAACATCTCCTTATACTTTCTCATGTTATATCGACATAGTTTGTTTGTTGGAAGATAGGGCTCAAGCTCACACGACTAAGGAAGACCCACATATCTAAGAGTATTATAAGATGGGTCAAATGACCAAAGAAGACCCACAAGATGGGCCCAAGCCCATAGGAAGTAGGACCCACAATTATTACCATGAGCTGGCATCCTTATCACATCAGTTGGAAGATCAAGAAGGACTCACAAAGGCATCTTTATCTTATGGTCACGTCCTACAAGAGTTCTAGTTTGATTTATGTTAGTCTTTTATCTATATTGAGTTATTTAATTATGTTAGGACTTATCTTTAAGTATTAGAGTTTGAGTGTAATTGGGACAAATGTAGTTTTATTGTAATTGGACTCTACTACCATCCTCTATTATAAATAGAGGTTCATGTACTCTGATTATAATGAGTCAATAAATTTTTTCCTCTTTTCCATAAATTCAACATTGTTGAAGTGTATGCACCATACCCTGTCCCTAAAGCACAACACATACTAGTCAACAAAGTATGCCATATAACACTCGAGGAAGTCAAAGAGATGCATTATAAATGCATCAATAATAATATCAAAATATAACACTAATAATAATAAACAAATTTTCAAGTCATGAACTATCTTATAGGACAACTCTAGAGTTGTACGGGTATATTTAGCAATTGTGCATTTTTTTATATGAATGCACAAAACTAAAATATACATTACAATATCTTGAACAGGTAGTCGCATTCCAATCAAAACATTTAAGTCAACATCAATAAGATGGATTCTCATTAGAGAAAATTAATTAGACTACGAAGAACTAAAAATCCATTTTAGATGTCAAGATAGTTAGATTAAGGGCACGTTCAATAAAACCTATTTTATTACATAAAAATGACTTTCTACCCTAACTCCTTAATACTTTTAGCTAATGTTTGATTGACCATTACACATTTTATGGAAATATTATGAATTGGCCCTATATTTATGAATTATTCCTTGTTGCAATATGTCTTTATTAAATTATATTTTCATATTATGTACATCATTAGTTCCATATTATATTAGACCTTATTTTTATATTATTCTCAATATTTCTTTAATATATTGTTTCAAATTAGTTTGGTATTATGTTGTTCATTAGTTACATATTATGTTCATATTATGCTAATCTTAGTTTCTCATTATGCTCAAATTATGTTTCTATAATATTTCTATTATGCTTATGTATTATGTTCATCTTAGGTTTACATTATGCTCACATTGTGCTCAGTGTGATTTACAATTAAGTTCATATAATTAATAAATCAAGCTCAACCAAATTTGGGGTATGTGCACTCTTCCTTCATCTACCAAACCTAAGAACTAAAAGAAAAATAATGAAAACACGCCAAATTATCCTACGATACAACAAATATGAAAACATAATTTCATATTATGGTTCCATCATATTCCTCCTATTTCACAATGGGATAAAAATCTCCTTGTTGCATAGACACCATTTCACAACACTTTTATATTTCAAAATAAAATAAATAATATAAACAATGAACGTTGAATATGATATGATGAATAAACCTAGAATATATCAATACCCACAAAAAATATAAACCACTTGTTAGAGTTAGAGTTAGGGTTTAGGGTTAGGGATAGGGTTTAGGGTTTGTGTTTGGGATAGAATTTGCATTTGGGTAGGGTTAGGGTTCTGGGTTTGGGGTTTAGGTTTAAGTCTAGAGTTTAGGATTTGGGGTTTAGGGTTCAGATTTAGGATTTAGAGTCTAGGGCTTGGATTTAAGTTGGGGTTTAGGGTTAGGGTTAGGATTAGAATTAGTGTTTATGGATTATTGTTAGTGTCAAGGTCAAGAATTAGTGTGAGGGTCAGAAATTAGTGTTAAAAGAGGAGTTTCTACTAAGGCAAAAAAACCACTATGTTTAGGATGGCTCACTATTGAGGCGAGACAAGACTATGCCACACAATTGAGGGCTGTCTAAACTGCATTTCGTGAACTAAATAAATAATAATGCAACCATAGATTTACTAGTTTTGAAACACAAAATTTTATTTTATATTTTTTACACTCAACTAATTGTTAAAATTTATATAATTTTTAAAAATAGTTCTAATAAGACGTATAAATAACGGCCAAAAGGTAATCCTAATGATGATACCATTTATGTTTTTCGGTTTAGGGAGTCCTTTGATTTTTTATCCAAAACTAGACCTGATCTAGTTCCAAATCAAAAACCAATCCTAGATCCGAATTCGTATTTGGTTTAGAATCAGACCCAAATCACAATCCAAAACCCTACCCGAATCCCTATCTTGAAGCCAACTCAAATACATATTCAAATCCAGAGTCAATACTGGAGTAAGCTTCAAAACCTAATCCGGATACCCTCCTCACTAACTTCTTGCCTACCCCATACAAAAAAAAAATTAACATTACAAAAAAATTAAATAGTATTTCTAGAGAGACGACATGGAGCAGCGAAGTGTCGACACGGTGAGGCGTGATGGCTATAGAAAAGACCATGGGGTCGTGACAATGCATGGAGTTGTGCAATGAGTGGTGACAAGAGTGCGCCAACTGGAGCACAGCAATGGGAGCACATTAGAGGCCATTTATTTGATGAAGGACAACACTGAGGTATTTCTTATTTTTACCTCTTTTTTGCGCTATGTTGAAAAAACAATTTAAATCCAAGGTCAAAATCTTTCGATCTGATAATGCAAAAGGGTATGTTTCAGACCTTTCAAAAGTTTTGCAAGGAAACATGGATCATTCATCAATCTTCTTTTGTTTATACACTTCAACAGAATGGTGTATCTGGAAGAAAAAGAAAACATCACCATCTTGTAGAAGTTGGTAGAACTATTATGTTGTTTATGAATATTCCCTAGTTTTATTGGTCTTATGCAGTCCTTAATGTTTATTTTTTATTAACCGTATGCCCTCAAGTGTGCTCAAAGGTGCCACCCTCTTCTTCAAACTATTTCTTGATTCAGTTACCTTCCTCTTAGCACCTAAGGGATTTTGGTGCACATCTTTTGTTCATCACTTAGGGTCTCCCCAGGGTAAATTCCTCCCTCTGGTTGTTAAGTACATTTTCTTGTGGTATTTTGAAGATAAAAAAGGCTATGTGTGTTACTCTCCGTCTTTGAAGAAAACGTTTATCTGATGTCTCCCCAACTTGAGGGGGAGTGTTGAAATAGTTTATATTTAATTTCGGAATTTAGAATAATATTTGTCGTTATTATTATTGATCAGGTGTATACTATTTATAGAATTACAACGGAGATTGTAGATGATTACAACTCTTCAGAGTTTGAGTTTGAGTTTATTTGGTAATTGTATTGTGATCCTTATCTCTATCGTGCCCTTGCCAAATGGAGCTTCGAGAGGAGAGTCCAATCTTGATCTTCAAAAAGAGGAAGCATATTCTTGGAAGTGGTTTGGTGAGAGCAAGGGTTGGGGCGGACGGAATCACATTGCCCAATGAAGAGAGGTGGAAGAGTAGCAACACTGGTAGTGGTTGAGACAGACGAAATCGCATCGTCCGCTGAAGAGAGGTGGAAGAGTAGCAACATTGTAGCGGCAAGGGTGGACAAAACTACATCGTTCGGTGAAGAGAGGTGGAAGAGAAATGGCATAGGTATTGGCTAGGGTGGACGGAAGAATCACATTGTTTGATGAAGAGAGGTGGAAGAGAAATGGCATAGGTATTGGCTGGGGTGGACGGAATCACATTGTTTGATGAAGAGAGATCGAAAAGCAGCAACACTAGTTGTGGCTAAAGTGGACAGAATTGCATCATCCGATGAAGAGAGCTGGAAGAGCAGTGGCACTGGTAAAGGCTGGGGTAAACTGAAGCTCATCGTCTGCTGAAGAGAAGTGGAAGAGCAGCGACACTGTAGCGACTGGGGAGGATAGAATTGCATCATCCGGCGAAGAGAGGTGGAAGAGCAATGGCACTGGTAGCGACTGGGGCAGACAGAATCACATCCTCCGGTGAAGAGAGGTGGAAGAGCAACAACACTAGAGGCTGCTGGGCGAACGGAATTGCATCGTCTAGAGGAAGAGAAATGACACTGGAGGTAGACAAAATTGCATCATCCGAGGAAGAGCAACGACACTAGTAGCAGGCCGACAATGACGAGGATGTCAGGCGACAACATCGGGAGATGAGCGTTTGTTTTTATTGTGCGGGATTCGGCTGTGGTGATGGCTCAGTAGTGATGGTGATGGGAACAGTGAAGGAAGAAGAAGGTTCTTTCGGTGAGATGGTAGGCGGCAAAGGTGGCTATTTCTAGCGACGGAAGGAACGACGACGGCTTTAGATGGCAACGACGAGCCTACAGCCGACGGGCAAAGAGTTAGCCCTGGGTTCGGTGCTGTGGAGGTGTGGCCCAGGGTTCCAATTCGATGGGAGAGAAGCGGCTTCTGCGATCATAATCGGTAGCCCCCAACTAGAGAGGAATCGGACCAGAGACGATAGTGGGATACAAGACTCAACGGCGATGACGTGCAACTGATCGAAAGCTCTGATATAAGCTGTAATTAATAGTTAATTTAAGTGTTCTTGTTTTATTCTTATATATTATGGCATTCATGTCCCACCTATATAAATAAGAAAGAAATGGGGAGGAGCTCATTTCACATACTCTCTCTTAACCTCTAAGTTTCTCTCCTCAACTCGTGCTCTTGCCTACGCTTTCTCATCTTTTCTTCTCTTAGTCCTTCTTCCTTCTTCTTTCTTTTTCTTCTTCTCAAATTAAGTTAACCATGGATTAAACCGTTGAATTCAACAAGACTGAACCATTTCAAGTAATTAGTAAATAAAATAGTAGTGCTTACATCACACAAAAATTGAGGCACATCAAATTACACATACATAGTACGCTTACCAATGCAAGTCGTACTCAAAGTAAACATGAATCAACATGTCATTAAGTTCTACGTATGGGAAAAGATTTTAACATACAATTTGATTCATAATTGAACTTGTATGATGAAACAAAAAAAAAATTCTCAATACCTGTGGGCAAATCAAGAAATAAAATATTTCATCCTAATTAAATATAAAAACACTAAAATCACCTGAAATAAGATAATTTTAAAGACACATTTAATTATAATTTGATCTCATTTATTCTATATGTGAGCTATATGTTTAGTGACAAGGCTTAATCTATCCATTTTCGTGAATAAGGATATTGTAGTTATTACTCAACTATTTGCATACAAGTCACTTGACATAACATTCATAAATAATCACAAATAAGTCTTCTATAAAAAATACACAAAAATAAGCATGACATAAATTAAATAATTAATTAATTTTTTATCCTAAATATTGTAGTAAATTAGAAAAAAATAAGGTAAATTTTTTTCACTAAATAAACTTACATTATGACTAAAATTATCTCACTCAATTGACTTCGGAGAACTAACGTTAGGTCTTATCACTAAATTTGAGAACCAATAGATGAGTTTATTTAATTTTAATTCTAAATTCTAAAATTTACCTTAACTTTCTAGCCATAAACCAGATTTTCTGGCCTAAATGAAAGTTTTGGGTTTAGGCTAGAATTTTTTTTTTTAATGTTTCCATGTCCGGTCTGGTTCAACTGATCTAGTTCAAAATTAAAACCAGACTGATTCATATTAGACCCAGGTTCACATTTTCGGTCTAGTTGACTACAAAAGTCCAGAATAGAAACAGGTTCAAAAGGGTCAGGCTGGAGGATTATCTTCTTCCTCCAACTGCCCAAAATTTTTCCAAGGAACCTGAGTTTGTTGAAAGTGAAGGCCACATATCACACCAGAAAAAAAACATGGAATATTTTTACAAAAAAATAGTGTTACCACTAAGGGTGGCATCGAGCCAAGCTGATCCCGAACCTGCCTATGTTCGAGCCGAACCTCGTCTCGAGCCTAAAAATTTTATCGAGCTCGAGCTCAAAAATTTTAATTGAATTCGAGCCGAGCTCAAGCTTCTACATATATTTAAAACTTTTCAAAAAATATATATAAAATAAATTATACATAAAATTATGCATATATTTTACATAAAATTGGGAATGACCTCTACATAAAATTGGGCATAACCTATATATATATATAATACATGTATAAGATTGGGCATGACCTCTACTTAAAATTAAGCATAATCAATGTATATAATACTTATATAAAATTCGGCATGACCTCTACTTAAATTGGGTATAATCTATATACATAATACCTGCATAAACACTCCATAAAATTGTCTATACATTCCATAAACACTCCATGAAATTATTTATACACTCCATACACTCCATAAAATAGTCTAAACACTCCATACACTACATAACATTATGAATAAACTCCATACAATAATCAAACACAACAAAATTAAATGAAATATCACTATCAATTTACAATCACCCAAATAAAAACTGTAAATCCTTTAAATAAAATCTTATTACTATTAGAGACTTACTAGAAAATTAAAAGAAATATTTTAAATTTTTCTTAGGAAAGCTAAATGGACCTCTTATTACCTTTTCTAAGGAAATAAATAAAAATTAATAATTAATCTAGTATATTATTATACTTATCGATAAATTTTTAATCAAATAAAATGTCAAATACAAAATTTCTATGAAAAATGCCTCATGCTAAAAGGATTATATCATCAACTGTCTAATACTTATTCAAAATTTTTCTATACGGTTTTCTAGCCCATCTTGGCAAGAAAATCTTACTTAGAAAATTATATGATTTTTTAACAAGAATTTATAATTAGAAAAATATTTTCAAAAAAACATGAGGCACTAATTGTCCCTATATTTCTACTAAAAATATATTTTCAACAACTAATAGCCTCTGGAACGTATTTCTACTAAAATATCTTTTCAATTTCTTCAAGAGCCATGAGGAAGGGACAAAGAGTTTTTTTTTCGTTGTTTATGATCTCACACGTAGGGGTGGCTTTGAATAAATTATATATAAAATTATGCATACATTTAAAAAAAATAATGATAGGGGAGGTTCATGATTGAATTTCAATAATGGATTAAAATTCACCAATATTAATCTTTTTTACTCCAATTGTTGTCTAGCTTGTAATCTGGCCATAAATTTACTATTGCCTCCTTAGTGCCCCTAGATGAAAATTTATATTCTAGGAAAAACTAGAAATATTTTTCCTATGATACAGATTCCCAAAAAAACCTTTAAATAAAATCTTATTACTATTAGTGACTTATTAGAAAATTACAAGAAATATTTTAAATTTTTCTTAGGAAAGTTAAATGGACCTTTTATTGCCTCTTCTAGGGAAATAAATAAAAATTAATAATCAATCTAATATATTATTATACTTCGATAAATTTTTAATAAAATAAAATGTCAAAAACAAAATTGCAATGAAAACTGCTTCAGGCTAAAAGTATTACCACATCAACTGTTAAATACTCATTCAAAATTTTTCTATACAGTTTCTACCCCATCTTGGTAGGAAAATCTTACTTATAAAATTATATGATTTTTAATAAGAATTTTTAATTAGAAAAATATTTTAAAAAAATGAGACACTAATAGTTCATATAAACTTATTTCTATAAAATATATTTTAAATTTTTTTCAAGAGCTATGAGGAAGGAGAGTTTAAAGAATTTTTTTTTTTTTTTACTTTACGATCTTGCACGTGCGATTTCATCTTCGCGCGAGGGAGGGGGGAGATTATTTCTCCCCTAATTTCTCCCCTGAACTTACTGGTTCAGGTTTTACGCTGAGAGCTGAGACGACGCAGAGGGAAGGGGGTTACGACGCCGGGGAGGACCTGTCGTCAGGGATGACGGTTGTGACGGAAGCGGCAATGATGACAGTGGCGACGACGGAAACAAAGGCGACGACGGAAACAGAGGCGACGGCGAGGAGTGGAAGAAATTGAACGGACGACCATAAAGGCGGCCGACGAGCAGCTGTCGACGACGGTAGAGGCAACGACAATAGCCGACGGGATGGGCTCGGCGGTAATGAGGGGAGGAAAAATTCCCTCCCCTTCCCTTCCTCTCACTCTTGTTCATGCTCCCGATCCCACTCCCGCTCCCCTGCTCCCAACCCGATATCGATCCTGACTCACTTTGAGCCGGCTCGCGAGCCGACGAACCTAACCTGTCTTTGGTCGAGCTTGGCTCGTTAAGGTAAACGAGCCGATTTCAGAGCTCGAGCTCGACTTGAGCTCGATTGATAACGAATCGAACTGAGCCGAACTTAAGCCGACTCGATTTGAAACCACCCCTAGTTACAACCACACTAGCAGTCTAATGTGAAATGAGGTAGAATTTAAGACAACTACATTTCATGGGAAACATGGAACAACTGAAATATCTTCTGAAACCAAATAAGAAGTATTTTAATGAAAGCCAAAGTCATATCAGTGACTGAAAGAAAGAAAAACTAAGCTTTAAAATCCCTACTCATGAATGAATTTACCTATTTAATCACATATCTTTGATTACAAGAATTAATGGAGAGGATATATATGAAGGTTTTTCCTGTCAAATCAAACACGAGCGGCTAGATATTGGCACCACAAAGATGCAATATGGAAAGCATTAATAAGAGAGAAAGAAAAAAGAATAACTATCCTTTTGATCACCATTTCTCTACATCAAAGAAGCATATGAAAAAAATGGTTACATTAAAATAGTTTCTCCTAAAAACCGTCCCTATTGTATAAGAGTACTCCCTAAACAATGCTTGTAGAGATTGAAAATATTAACAAATTTTGTAAAAAAGGGAGCCAAGGGGAGGAGGTGCCTCCCTCTAGGGATGATATCGAGCCGAACCAAACTCGAACCTGCATATGTTCGACCTTGACTTACTTTGAATACTTTGAACTCAAGCTTGAGCCCAAAATTTTTAACCGGGTTCGAGCTCTAACCTATATTTAAAACTTCAAAAACAAAAAAAAAATACAAAAAAAAATAAAAAAAAATGAATTGCAAGGCATCATAGAGGAGTCCAAGACTTTGTAGTAGACCATACTAATGTATAACAACCAACTTTATAGTCCTAAAAAGAGAGCAAACACGACATTCAATAATGTTTATTCTATTGGCAAAAAAAAAAAAATCAACATTAGCTGTTGAGGGACCCAAAAGGGTTGAAGGATTGATGGTTTTTTAGGTTTGAGGTAAATAAAAGCAACTATCAACTAACTAAAGAGGGAATTGATGAGAGCAATTAGAGTAAAGAGTATTTTTGTAAAAAAAAAAATATGCTAATGAGTTAACAAGCTGAGCTTGAAAAATCTCGAACGGTTTGGCTTGGTGCCCCCTACCTCCCTCCATCGCATGCAAGAAGAGAGAAGGAAAGAACTGAGCTCCATTTTTTCAAGTATTTTAAAAATATAATAACTTTGTCTGACTCTCCAATTTGTAAAATACACTCTCACCCCCTAGATTGTGAAAAACATTGCTCCCCCCTCTCTTTCTTTGTGCTTGTTTCATAAAGGAAGGACGGCAAGACATTTCACTTCCCCCACATGATGGCATCCTCTGTGCTGTCGAGAGAAGAGAATGCCCATCCACCTCTTCATTGTTGCATAGTCACGAAGAAGGAAAAAAATGGGGTAGAGACATAGCAGTCACCAAGGGTTGTGGTTTAAGGATAATCTAGTGTCGAGGAAAGTACAATGAATTGCATTAATTTTGGCTCTACTATCATCAATACTCTGGTTAGGGAATAGGTTTGCAAGTGAGGTTCATTCATACAATTCTCAGCCTATTTTATTACGGGTCTCAACCACCACAACTGCTTATTTTATTACCCACTCCTAGTGGAATATATTTATGGGGTGAACCAAAAGC
Source organism: Aristolochia californica (assembly GCF_029961685.1). NCBI lineage: Eukaryota > Viridiplantae > Streptophyta > Magnoliopsida > Piperales > Aristolochiaceae > Aristolochia > Aristolochia californica. Next base: position 6,887,718 of record NW_027182257.1, read on the forward strand.
TCAATCTCTAAGGGCACATTTTGTGACACAATTTCAGCTACACATCTTACATGTTCAAAATTTAAGCATATTATTATCTGTACATGTCCTATGCATGATATGGTTTTGTATCAATTTGGATCATGTGGAATTGGATAAATGTATTTATTTTTTATGAAATGGACAAGGGATAAACACTTGAAGTAGAAGGTGAGAAATTCAGATATCATGAGGAGACGGTTCAGCCGTTCAGTCAAACGTCAATCACGACTCCACGACTCGCCCGCCTGCTTTGCGTCTTTTAACCGATCAACCCCAACCTACATTTACTGAATCCTCTGTTTTGGTGACCTAATTACCTTTAGCCCAGACATTCTTCTCCAAAGTATGGGTATTTGAGTCATTTCATCTTCTTCTCTCTCTCCCTCACCCCTCTAAAAGCCTCAGCTGCTACTGCTGCTCTATAATAACCTCTCTGAGGCTTGTCACTGCAAAAACCACATTGACCCATACGAAAAAATAATTTAAACTGGGTTTCTTGCTTGCCCCTGCTCTCTGAAAAGATCTCTTCCTTACTCTCTCAAATCCGTCAGAATCTCTCACAATGTCGGCATTCTAGCAGGCTATTCTATCGCCTGCTCTCTTCGCTTCATTTGCCTCTCTCCGACGGTACTCTCTTCTTACTCCAGGCCGCCATGTTGTCCTCCAAAACGAAGTAAGTACCCGTTTCCTTTTATAGATCTGGTGTTTGCATTTTTTTGATCTCTTCGTTTTAGGCTTCAAGGCGAGACCTTTGCGTGCATAATCTTTGCATTTGTTTCCAAAAACGACTCCGAACTGTGCTTTTCGGTGTTTCCTTGCTTCTCTTCTTTGATCCAGTTGCGTAATTTGGTTTACTTACTGGTGATTTTGTTGATTTTGTCTGGTAAGTGACACTTACTTTTTTCTTTTTCTTTTCCCCATTATGTTTTATCGCCATGAAGTTTCCAGTTTCCAGTCTCTCTCTCTCTCTCTCTCTCTCTCTCTCTTTTCCGTTTTGGTTTAGCAGTGATCGTGCCTATACTTATTTTCACTGCAACAGACATCTGCTGTGCTTTCACGCTTCATAAACGTCTTGGTTCGTTTTGTTATGGTATGGTATGCTTCGATCTTGAAAAAATTTATTGTTTTGGTTTTGCGATCTTTTCCACGTTGTTTGGTATTTTGCATATGTCTTCTCTCTTTTCGTAACGCTAATTTACAGCTTTCTTCTCGTGGTGTGACTTTTCCTTCTACTGGCTTGTGAGTTGTGCATCACTTTTTGTGTCAATGTTTCTTTTCCCCTTAATGTAATGGATTTGATCTGGAGTTAATCTGAACGTCGGTCTTGAATCAGAACCGGACTGTCCGAAACTCTACCCAACAAATCTACGCCAGCAACTCCTAGAGTTAGCAAATTGGCGAAAGGACCAACTAGGTCAGACTCCAATTCTTCTTCTCCCTCACAGAATCCACGCCTTTCAATTGATCGCTCTCCGAGATCAGTTGACTCCAAGCCTGCCGTGGATCGTCGATCTCCAAAACCGAGCACTCCTGATGTAAGTTGAGAAGAAGTCCTCGTCAATCTCTCTCCAGATTTTTTTTCCAAATATTTGATTTCATTGAAACTCACTTATTTTTTGCTGTTAATGGTAGAAACAACAACGGGTATTGAAGGGCTCAGAACTACAAGCCCAATTGGGTAGTGTTCAAGAAGACCTCAAAAAGGCCAAGGAGCGGTTAGCCACTACAGAGAAGGAGAAGGTCCGTGTACTTGAGGAGCTGAAGCAGGCCAAAAGGCTTGCAGAGGAAGCAAATGAGAAGTTAAGTGAAGCCTTAGTTACTCAAAAGCGTGCTGAAGAGAGTTCTGAGATTGAAAAATTTCGTGCAGATGAGCTAGAACAAGCAGGTATAGAGGCAGCTCAAAAGAGAGAAGAAGAGTGGCAAAAAGAATTGGAATCTGTTAGGAGTCAGCATGCTCTCGATGTTGCTGCATTATTATCTGCAACCCAGGAGCTCCAAAGGGTTAAACATGAGCTTTCTATGACAACAGATGCAAAGAACACCGCTTTGAGTCATGCAGATGATGCCATGAAAATTGCAGAAATTAATGCAGAAAAGGTCGAGCTGTTGTCCAATGAACTGGGGCTAGTCAAAGCTGTGCTTGATTCAAAACTAGAGGCAAAGTCAAATGAAACCTCTGAATTAGTTAAGAAACTAAACTTAGAGATCGATTCATTGAAGCAAGAGCTTGAGAGAGCAAAGACTGCAGAAAAAAAGGTAGAAGAAATGAAAGTTATTAATGATGCGCTCAGGTCAGAGTTAGAAGAAGCCCAACTGGCTGAATCAAATCTGAGTAATTTAGCAGATGAGTGGAAGAAAAAAGCTGAATCATTTGAAACTCAGGTTGATGAGGTCACCCTTTCAGAAAAGTTTGCTGCAGAGTCATTAGCTTCATCTATGAAACAGCTTGAACTAAATAATGCTCTGTTGCTAGAGAAAGAATCTGAAATTGCCTCTCTTAGAGGTGTGATCGAGTCCTTGGAAATTTCAGCTGGGAGGCATAAAGAAGAATTAGAGGAATCCAACCAACTTCTTGAGATGGGCAAAAAAGAGGCACTGGAAAGGGCTACTACAGTTGATAATTTAAGGTCTGAGCTTGATAGTGTCAAGGCAGAGAAAGCACAGGCATTGAATAATGAGATGGCAGCCATTTCAAATGTTCAATGTTTGTTGGAAGAGAAGAATAAACTAATGATTGATTTGGAAGTTTCTAGAGATGAGGAAGGGAAAAGTAAGAAGGCTATGGAGAGTCTAGCCTCAGCTTTGCATGAAGTCTCAACTGAAGCAAGAGAGACAAAAGAGAAGCTCTCTACGGCTCAATTTGAACTAGAAAATGCTGAGATCCAATTTGAAAATTGGAAGTCGGATTTTGCAGCTGCCAAAGAGAAATATGAAGCCGTGATTGATGAAGCAAAAGAAGAAATTGATCATCTCACCAAGTCAGTTGAGATATCTCAGCTCGAAGCTGAGAATTTGAAGACAGAACTGAAGGAGAAGGAGCTTGAGTTTGTGGCTTCCATAAAAAAATCAGAAGAAGAAATATTTTCTGTGAGAAGAGAAATGGATAGATTAGCTGAAGACTCGAAAACAGAATGGGAGGTAAAAGAGCTAGGTTTTGTGAGCGCCATTAGAGAATCAGAGCAAGATCTGTCAACTGTCAAAAGGGAAGTGGAGAGGTTACTTAATTTACTCAATGAAAAAGAGGAAGAGGCACGGGCAACAAAGGAAGATAATGCCCGGCTTGTCAACAATTTAGAGGAAGCACTATCTGAGACAAATTCTGCAAAGGAATTTGCGGAAAAAACATTGGCTGAGAGTTTGAAACTGAAGGAGAGACTGCTGGACAAAGAGAACGAGTTGCAAAGCATTACACAGGAGAATGAAGAGCTGAGGTCTAAGGAGGCTGTAGCCCTGGAGAAAGGTAATGAATTATCTAAGTTGCTTGAGGAAGCTCTGGCCAGGAAGATTGAAGAGAACGGCGACCTATCAAATAGTGAAAAAGACTATGATTTATTGCCAAAGATGGAAGAACTTGTGGATGAGAATGTGGATGGTGGAGAAATGGAAAAACCGAAGTTGGCGCAGCCTGAGAAACACAAGGGAGAAGGTTTCTTGAACAATACAGATGCTCTGGAACCAAAGCAGGAGAACATGAATGGGGAGGCTGAGGAAGATGACTTTGCTGAGGTTGAAGCAAAAATGTGGGACAACTGTAAAATCAATGAGAAGGATTTGTCACCTGAGAGGGAACCCAGGACAGAGGCAGGATCAGGGCCAGAGCCCGAGTCTTTTGAAGAAGATGTAGACTCAAAGATCGATGGTGATGGCTATGATCAAATAAATGGGCAGTCAACAGAAACAATGGAGAATGGTGGTACCTCTCCAACAAAGCAGCAACTGAAGAAAAAGAAGGCATTGCTACGCAAGTTTGGGAACCTTTTGAAGAAGAAGACCAATGCCAAGTAGGCAGAAATTTCTAATGCAAGGTACTACCTGATCTTGTTTGCAGTATGACATGATCTGCTGTTGTCTCTTTGAGCTTTGATTGTTGCCATGGTTTAAGCTGTTTGCTACATTATTAATACTTGCATAATTGTAAATTGTAGCAATATGAGATGTCTTGTTCTTGATTAATCTGTTATATCCTGCTTGTGGTATTGTGTAATGATACTCGGTTGTTTTTGTTTTTTTAGACTCTCATTGAGCCTTTGTATGAAGAGGAACGAGTGATTACTTGTATAACTTTCTGTTCTAAGTTCCTTCACCCTAAAGAATCATTGACACCCTATTTAGTTATACGCGTGCTAAACTTTCCTACATCACTCTAATGTAAATACAACTCTTCATTAACTAAAGAACCCACCTTTGATCTTCCCAATTTGATGATTACTGGTAAGAAAAGCTCATCCCCTTTTATGCCTAACTAGTCATAATGCACTGCGCCGTATAGAAAAATCAAAGTTGAAAATCTTCTCAGTTTTATTTTTATAAAGAGCAAAAAGGAAAGAAGATAAAGTTCCTCTATTGCATGAAGGCTCATTCAACCAATGGATCCTATGGAAAGGGACCTTGTGGTTTTTGTTGTCACAAAAGATCCGGCTATCCTCTCCATGGTTCTGTTTTCTGTTTTGCCTGCTGAGGGTAATCAATTCGTTTATTTAATGTCTGTACCTTATATTGCTGGGTGAGTTTCAATATTCTTGAAGTAATGCAGCTCGGAGGAAATGGGGAAGCAGTAGGGAGTAATTAGGAACATGTGGGGGTTGTCTGCTCTATGATTTCTGGTTTCATGTGGACGATCTGTCAATTTTGGAGTAAACATGTCTTGTAGATGGATGGAGAAATTGGTTGAATCGGAAGAGTATCAAAGGCTCAATCATGTGAGGCCCCTCTGACACTCTTGTTTAATCATTCATTTGCTCGTCTGGCATGACAAACCATGTCGGGCGAGGTGGAAGTTGGAACGTGCCCATTAACACCCACACTGCCAACCTATCATGACGCCTCGTTAGCTCTGCAATTACCATTTCAAAGAGAAAAAAAGATAATTTTTTCTTGCTCCTCTGTGGTCCCTGTAGTGTGGTCTCCCGGTAGAGATGGAGTAATTGATCTTTTGAGTGTAGAGAGTGGGAACCAAGAGAGAAGATATAGCATTGCCATTCAGCTTCAGCTTGGTGGTTAACATGTCTCATCGCACTAATGATATTCTTGTCTCATCGCACTTGCTGGGCTTTCCATGTACTCTTAAATAAAATATTCTACTCATCGAGAAGCTTTACAGAAGCTACCTCGCACATTCCTCCGCCACATTCTTTCTGGTCTGACATTGATTGGGCCATGTACTTATCCTTCTTTGCAACAGAAGAAACGGAGACTTGAGATCAATTTCTCTTCAAATTCCAGTGGAAATACAGAAGATAGCTTCCCCAAAATGAACAGATTGGACAGTGTCTTCTTATTAGTGCAATCTAGAGCTCAGTCAGGTGCAGAAATCCCCACTCCATTGAAGAGATACAATCACGGAGATGGGTCCCGGAGTTCGCCGTAATGGGGTACTTGCGACGTTTCGCTTCGTCTGTTCCTGCGTTTGCCGTATGTGGTTTTGCTTCGGTTCTAAGGTTTTGACAGTCTCGAAATGAACCACGTGGAAGTCTGCAAAAGGCACACGCTGGCTCTGTTCATATACGGTAATACCCACATGGAATGAATGTCCTTTCTTTCTCCGGTTCAGACCGCAGACAAAGATTCCTCCCCCAATTCATCTCCACCGTCCTAGCGTAGGCTAAAAGTCTGACAGAATGTTTCCGACGGCAGGAGCAGCGAAATAAAAGCCAAAGTCAAAGAGGCAAAAGCCTGAAAGGAGCTCAAACTTCAAATCTCGCGGGTTATTTTCTACTGCTCTTCTCTCATGTCTTTTTCAAGCTTGTTTTGGACGGACCCGAGATCGGATAATTCAGTCGTATTTTGGCTTTCATCGGTTGCAAAGTAACTGGTTTGGTGCCCACCAAATTAGGGGAAGAAGAAGGAAGACGCCATGAAGGGTAGATGAGAAGGGATGCGTTTGTTAAGATGAAGGAGGCCTTAATGGTGGTACCTGAGCAGACGGCTTACCTTCCAAACAACGGGCACAATTTGGGACTAAACTCTCTACTACCTCACAACCTTCAAGCAATAAGTAGAAATAATTAGAAATAATTAGAAAAAAAAAAAAGTTGATTGTTGATAATGAAGTCATTCATTCCCATCAATTATAAATCCCTCATTCTTCTCAAGTTTCGCTTGTAGACTGAATATCTTGTGATCCAGTTTTCGGAGCCTAAAGTGGATGGCCGTCGCGATCTTTATTACTGTGTTTTTAAGGGAAATGAATGTGTTCTTGAAATGACAACCAACTGACCTTCGGCTCTACTCCCCCAAATTCATTGTGACGTTGACACTGATTTTTATTTAAAATTTTGAGACAAAACCATTCTTCATTCTTCATCAAGCAACAGTTAGCCGTTAAAGACTCTCCTGTCGTGGGTGAGAGAGAAGAAGACGATACAGACGTTTCTGTTAATGTCAATCAACTAAAATTCTTCTAGCAGATAGATGCAATTCAGTGAGACTCTGCCATGCCCCTTCCATATCTCCGTTGATTTCAGTACAGATAGTCCTGTCAAGGCTCTCCCTTCTTCGTATGAGTGATTTACAGAAGAAGAAAACAACGAATAATACGTATTTTTTGGAACGATTCTCTTTGAGAATCCTTTAAAATTATTTAGCTCTTAGCATCCACTTCATGAGTAATAAATTAAATTATTATAATGATTTAGCTCTTAGCATCCACTTCATGAGTGATTCCTTGTCATTTTCATCTATTATTCAATAAAATAGTATCAAAAGCAATTGTAACCTCTAATAGTTGTAATCTAATTCCTCAATTTGTGCACATAACTAAACTCTAGTTCCATGGGTTTGAATTTTACTCATTCTCAGTTGTGTTCTGAATTATTATCTAGTGTGCTCTGCTGTCCATTTGCTCATTATGGGTGTTTGAGTCATCCGTGGTGCTTTTATTTATTGCCAAAGCCAGATGGCACAACACTCAAAGAGTGTTGGATGAGTTTCTCCACAAAATACAAGATGCCTCTTCAACACAACCCTAAAAATAAATGTTGTCATCTTTGAAGAAAATATTCTATAGCATCAATCACAATTAAATGACTTAGTTGTCAAGCTTACACCATTGTATGAAAGATGTGAACAAGCTATTCCTCTAAATGCCACAATAAGTAGTGATGCATCTCCTTTTACGTCTAATGCATTGCTTTGATGATAACAAATACTTAATTAATTATAAAATTGGATTCAATAGGCTTAACAAATAAAAAACCCTAGAAAGAAATTTGACAGATCATCTATCTTATTGGCCTAAGAGAAATCGGCCCATGTGAACATTTAGAATTGCCTCTACATATCCATCATCTAACTGATTAAGAGAAAAATTTGTATGTTGGCAGTAACAAATGAAAAGATTGACCTTGCTATAGGCTGAATGACCAACTGCCATCAAAAGGCATTGTTTCATCTGTTCACATGAAGGAATCAAGAGAAAAGGAGGATATAACTGATCGGTGCAAAACGTCAAGTGCATAATATCGTAGTTTTATAATAAAGTGATGAGAAAACTATCGTCCTCAGGGATTGGTAACATATTTTTAACAAATACCGAAATTATATTAATCTCGACTTTATTTAGAGAAGTCTCTAAGATTTTTATAATTTCAATTTAAAATAAAATCAATTCAAAGAAAATACTCAAAGGAAAAGAAAGTTGTTGTTCGAAGATCAAATTAATGAGAAAGAAAACTTCTAGGAAATCGATTTCACCTAATCTCTCACTATGCTTTACTCATCTAACTAATTGAATTTAATTCTCTCTATTTGTTAGCTAATCTCCAACTCATCCAAAAGCCTCTTGCGATAGTCAATTGGAAATATTTTTGTTCATCATTTTACACAAGAGTATGCAAATTAATAAAACAAGAAAACATTAACTTCAATGATTTTAATATTACATAGGTTCATATAAGTCTTTTGATCTCTATATTTACCTATGACGAAATATCCAAGATCTATCCTATAATTCCCTCTTTCGATAGCAAATCACAAGATCAAAATCATCTAATTAATGGCCAGTCAATTAGAAGCAATAAGCCCAAAATAAATTAGACGAACATGGAAGAGAATTACTTCAAATTAGCATAGAAAAGCAAGCATGATTCGAAACTAGATTACATCGTTTTCCTAGTATAACGAAAATTTAGTTCATGCTAAAAATTAAATTCAACATAAACGAATTCACCATCTTTTCTTTCTGAGGGGAATTGAAGAAAAAGAATAGTGAAAAATCCTCATGTCGTCCCTTCCTCCTTTCTGTCGCAGTTTCTTGAAAAACTCCTCTGAATCCCTTTCTCCTCCTTCCCGTGCTTGCCAAATCCAAGTAACAAAAAACTTCCTTTTACATAGTGTGAGACTCTCAAAAATCCAAACCGCCAACATAAATCTCTCCCCCCACGTAATCTTTTCAAAATGCACCTTGATCTTTATCTCTTAAATAGCACCAGTGAAATTTAAAATTTTCTTTTCTTCAAATCTTAAATAAAATTAAATGACAACATTGAAGCCTAAAACCAATAAAGATAAATAAAATTAGACTAAAGTTTAAAGTTAAGAAGTGATAAAATATACTAAATTATGCAAGTCATCAAACACCCCCAAACTTAAAACTTTGTATGTCCTCAAACAAAAAGAAAATAAAAAAAATAAAATACCACTATAGACAATATGAACTAGACCCCATAGAGACGTATCATCACTTGCCAAACCATGATCTGAATTTAGATTTCCTCACTAGTATCATACTCCTTTAATATCAAAGACAATAGGAAAATCAATAAAAAATTTACCAATTTTTCAATCAAGAGTTAAGTGTTTATTTCAACCTAAACCTAAGACCTTGAGTGTGTGTGTGATATAGTCAATTTAACTCCAAACCACATGCAAATTCAAATAAAAATAGATCAACTTAAACCAGAGGAATTCTCTCAAGACTTAACCCCATAAGTCCAATTTCAGAAATCCTCTCCACTAATGTAGTCAAACACAAAAATCAGATATCAAAAGGTCTTTGATCAGGTTGTAATGATAGGCCATAGGATGAGGGTTAAGAAAGAAATGGATATGGAAAGTCAAAGCAAACTTGAAAAATACTTGGTGGAAAGAACAATAAAAGAAAATTCCACAGGACTCAAACCATAATTCTTTCTTGACAATATGCTCATACTGATGGCAATGTTGTTGTTGTAATCAAGGAAGTAATACCAAGTACACCTTTAACAAAATCTAAAGTGATCCACACTTCACTTACTGAGTTTTTTATATTTTTTTGCCTTTATTTTTCTTTTCTTTTCTTTTCACACTTTGATCAAACAGAGCAAACATAATGTGGATAATTTTCTTTGAACTAACTTTCTCTTTAAAAGTAAATTTCCACCAAGTTATTTTCTCAATCTGTAAAAGGTAATTTCATGGTTTTTCAGGCTTAGAACGGGAATGATTTATGTAGTTAAAAGAAAAAATAAAGGCTTATGTAACATAAGGCTGAAGGGGATTGACTATGAAATACACCATGCAATGATAGCATGATAATCAGAACAACAGGGAAAGTATTTTTTTTTTTTTACCAAGAAATGCCTAGATCATTTCTCTAATATTTGGTATGAACTAGGATTTCGCCTCAACGATCCATCAACGGATTCTATAGCAAATCATGATTGAACTTCCCTGACCCAGTTAATACAACTCATTCTCTTCATAAGCACAATGGTATAAAGAAAAAATTGACTATGTGCTCAATTATAATCAAGGACAAAGATTTAAATCAAAGTAACCAAAAAACTCAGCTTGACATAAAAGAAATTTTTGAAATTTTTTCTCAATCCCTTCCCGAATCTCAAATTTCAGAGTCATAGAGAGTTCAACCATACTCAAATACATGCTTGGTAAGAAAATCAAGAAGACAAAATAACTATAGGAGTTTACACCCCCAAATTTAAACTAAACAATTCCTCATTGTAATTCAAAAGTGAGAAAGATTGAAGAAATGAAAGGAACTACCCTGGTTTAATGGTGATTCAGTCGTAGTTTGTAATTTTCAGCTATTTATTCATGCTAAATAAAACTGCATCAAAATCTAAATTATTCAATAAATAAATAAAATAAAATAAATAAAAATAGAAGAATAAAAGAAAGTTCTATGGGATGCTTCCCATAAGCGTTTTTTTAAAGTCTACAGCCATACTTTTCAATCTTCATCAATTAGGATTTCCAAGAGGAACAAGTGCACAGTTCCTCTCCACATGTTCTCCATAATAGTGCTTCAATATCCGACTGTTAACTCTGAATATATTTCCTGTCTCCTCCTTCAAGTCTATTGCTCCAAAAGTGAAAACTTTTTCAATTGTATAAGGACCTGTCCATCTTGATTTTAACTTGGCACGGAAGAGTTTGAGTCATGAATTGAAAAGTAAAACCTGCTATCTTGGAGCAAACTCACACAAAGAATCTGTTTCTCATGCAATTTCTTCGTCCATTCTTTTTAAACCTTTGCATTTTCATAAGCATCGTTCCATAACTCATCCATCTCATTCAATTGAAGAAGTCACTTTTCCCCTACTGCCTTCAAATCAAATTTAAACTTCTTTACAACCCAATAAGTTTTATGCTCCAACTTAACAAGGAGATGACACACTTTTCCAAACACTAACCAGTAAGGAGACATCCCGATAGGCGTTTTAAAAGTTGTACGGTATGCCCACAAAGCATCATCTAGCTTCTTTGCCCAATCCTTTCTATTGGTGTTGACCGTCTTCTCAAGGATGTTCTTGATTTCTCCATTTGAAATTTCAGCTTGGCCATTAGTTTGAGGATGGTAGCCAAGTGCTATCTTGTGCTTCACACCATATTTAGAAAGAAGGTTATCAAACAACTTGTTGCAAAAATGTGTCCCTTCGTCACTAATAATAGATCATGGAGTGCCAAATCTTGCGAATATATTCTTATGCCGAAATTTGAGCACTACCTTTGCATTGTTTGTTGTTGTAACAATTGCTTCCACCCATTTTGACACATAATCAACTTCTAACAAGATATAAAAAAGACAAAAGAAGGAGAAAAAAGTCCCATAAAATCTATTCCCCAAACATCAAATAACTCAACCTCTAAGATATTTTTCAATGGTAGCTCCTGACGCCTTGAAAAATTTCCCATACATTGGCACCAGTCACAAGTTTTCACCAAAGTATAACTATCACGAAAAAATAGAAGGCCAAAAGAACCCACTTTGAAGTATCTTGGTTGTTGTTCGTGTTGCTCCAAAGTGTCCTCCATATGATATGAATGGCAATGATGGAGAATGACTTGCATCTCTTCTTCTGGCACACATCTTTGGATGATTTGATCAGGGCACCTTTTGAACAGCAAAGGCTCATCCCAAAGATAATATTTCACATCATGCAGAAACTTCTTGCGTTAGTGGTAAGTGAGATCTGGTGGCAGTACTTTACAAGCTAGGTAGTTTACAATATCAGCATACCAAGTATGCTTGATCTCACATGCTAACAACTGCTCATCGGGAAATGTTTCTTGGATCATTGAATTTGCTCTTACTTCCTCTTGCTCCAGCCAAGAGAGATGATCAGCAACTGAATTCTCTCTTCCTTTCTCATCTCGAACCTCCAAATCAAATTCTTGAAGAAGCAGGATCCAACGAATCAGCCTAGGCTTAGCATCCTTCTTGCCAAATAACTAACAAAGTGCTACATGATCAGTGAACACTAACACATTTATACCAATGAGGTAAGACTGAAATTTGTCACACCATAATAAGCATCTCCTTCTCAGTTGTTGTATAATTTAATTGAGCTTCATTCAATGTACGACTTGCATAATATATGGCCCTAAACAATTTGTCTCACCATTGTCCTAACACTGCTCCAAGTGCAAAGTCACTTGCATCACACATGACTTCAAAAGGTTCACTCCAATCAGGTAAAGTCATAACTAATGCTGAAATTAGTTTCTCCTCGATTGCATTAAAGGCCTACAAACAACAATCATCAAAGTCAAATGCATATTGTTTTTCAAGAAGATTACATAAAGGTTTAGAGAGTTTAGAAAAATCCTTTATAAATCTTCTATAAAATCCGGCATGCTTTTGATTCCGTTCACATTTTTTGGAGGTGGTAGTTTTTCTATGGTTGCATTTTTAGCTCGATCAACCTCAATTCCTTTAGATGACACTCTATGGCCAAGCACGATTCCTTTTTGAACCATGAAATGACTCTTCTCCCAATTTAGGACTAGATTTTTATCTTCACATATATGTAAAACAAGAGCTAAATTATGCAAATAATGGTCAAAAGATGTACCAAAAACAAAAAAGTTATCCATGAAAATTTCCATAATATCTTCCACCATATCAGAAAAGATAGCCAACATGCAACGTTGAAATGTCACTGGGGGCATTGCACAATCCGAATAGCATCCTCCTAAAATAAAAT